>NW_023494800.1:27706200-28306200 GCF_904425465.1 Colossoma macropomum
TACCTACATTCACCACATGGATTTTACCAGCTAATAGACTCAGCCCTGCTCCGCCCACAGATGTACTGTTATGTAGCTTTTAGTAGAAGATTGGACAAGCTTTATAGAATGTTGACAAAAATCCCATTTACCCCAATGAGAAATTGCAATGCAAAACTCGGTTTAATAAAAATATTATCATAACCAACTGCTACAATGTTTGTTCACAGATGCTGCATTATGCTGAAACACTGAAAGAATGCATTTGTGGATGGAGCATGAATAGATCAGCTGTGATAAACACATGCCCCATTTAGGGCTGGACATGGTTCAACATTCAGTTTGACTGAGATGAGAAATAAGTATAAAATGATATCCAGTAAAGTGGTTATATGGAATGACTGCAATGGATTATAGACTAATCAAGAAGAGCTAATGTTAATGACATGCATATGAACTACAATTTAAACAGCCAACCAGCAGTCTAGATTGTGGTACAAGCAAGTTTATCGGCTCAGAGATGCTCAGTCTACTTAGGTATTGAAATTCGGTACTAAATGACAAGGAACTTTTCAATACCTGGTAGTACTGATAAAGTATTGAATACTGATTCCCAGCTCTATTCCCATTAGACAGCAACCTGTACTCAAACTAGCCATTGGCCAAGCTTTTAGAAACAGTGTGTGAGTATGATTAAGTAGAAAACACTCACTCACACATTCCACATCAAGCCTTGCCGAGTGTTCACACAAGCTTCAGACATCACTTATGACTGAACACGCGCACAAACAAGTTAAGTGCAGCCATGAGAGGAAAATCTATACATCCTCAATGGATGTGACATTGAGCTCTGCTGGGCCTAATTGCGATGAATGACTTGGTTCTGTTGGGTGTGTGTGTGTGTGTGTACGTGTGTGTGTGTGTGTGTGGGGGGGGTTAATACAAGATAACGATGTGAAAATCATTGTGTAAGTCTGCTGTAGTACCAGGGTGGCTCTCTTCTCTATCAGCAGAGCCAGAAAGCTGAATTAGTTCATTAGAGCAGGGCCATGTGAGACACTCTCCAAATAATTTGAGAAAACTGTCCAAACAGAGGGTCAGGAGTGTGTGTGAAACCCCAGCAGAAGACATAATGCACTGTATACCTGTTACACCCACAACAGCAGTTTGTAGCATATAAACACACAGAGGTTGGATTCTTTATAATATCAGGACATAGGGATCATACGTGTCTCAAATTTTTCTACATATATGCAAGTACCTCTATGTGATAACACGTCTCATATGTTTTACACATATTGTCACCGTCGCACAAAAACCTTGCAACTCCATTTTTGTTGTTTTTTATTTTTTTGCTTTGAAAAATCCATTTATTTAATTTCATGACGAATGGACCAATAGAAACGGTCCAATATTATTATTAAGTACCTATACATAACAATATGTCCCATATGTATTACATATATGTAAGTAAATATAATCAATATGTCCTATATCTATTATATACATCATATGGACAATAGTACTGGGACACCAACACATTACACCAACAGGAGATTTTACATCATCTCATTCTAAATCCACAGGCATTAGTTCCCCCCTTTGCAGCTATCCACTCTTCTGGGAAGCTTTCTACAAGATTTTGCAGTGTGTCTGTGGGATTTTTCTGCCATGCTGGAAAAGAAAAGAGCCTTTCCAAAACTGTTCCCACAAAGTTAGAAGCATACAATTGTCCAAAATGTCTTGGTATGCTGAAGCATTAATATTTCCCTTCACTGGAACTAAGGGTTCTAGGCCAACCCCTGAAAAACAACCCCACAGCATTATCCCTCCTCCACCAAACTTTACACTTGGCACAATGCAGTCAAGCAGGTAATGTTCTCTCAGACTCATCCATCAGACTTCCAGATTGATAAGCTAATTTGTCACTCCACCGAATACAGAATTTCCACTGCTTCAGAGTCCAGTGGAGGTGTGCTTTATACCAATCCACCCGCCGCTTGGCACTGTTCTTGGTGATATAAGGCTTGCATGCAGCTGCTCGGCCATGGAAACCCGTGCTGTGAAGCTCCTGGTGCAGTTTTTGTGCTGATGTTAATGCCAGAGGAGGTTTGGAACTCTGCAGTTATTGAGTCAGCAGAGCATTGATGACTTTTATGCACCTCAGCACTCAGCGACCCTGCTCTCTAACTTTACGTGGTCTGTCACTTTGTGGCTGAGTTGCTGTGGTTTCTAAACGCTTCCACTTTTCAATAAAACCACTCAGAGTCGATTGTGAAACATCTCGGAGGGAAGACATTTCATGAACCGACTTGTTGCAACGGTGGTATCTTATTACAGTACCACACGCAAACTCAGGGAGGTCTTTAGAACAACCCATTCTTTCACAAATGTTTGTAAAGGCAGACTGCATGGCTAGGTGCTTTTATACACCTGTGGCAAGGGGACTGAATAAAACACCAGAATTAAATAATTAAGAGGTGTGTCCCTATACTTTTGTCCATATAGTGCATATGCAAAAATATTTCTGTCCTGAAAAAAAGCTAAGGTTAGCCATTTATTGTTTTGTAGTACTTATTGCTCAATGTATTAACAGCAATGCACTGGACCTCAATAACAATCCTCATCCAACACACACACACACACACACACCCAACAGGAACACCCCAACGCAAGCTGCTTCAATGATGCAACTCTCCTTGCGCTGTAGCAACAATTGCTAATGACGATCCAAGCACAGAAATCATTACCACATGAGGCTCATCACAAGGCCCATAATGACATAAGAGCGAGCACTCAGCCATCTTAGTCCTTTATAAGTGACAATGAGCACTTTGATGTCAGCGCCTTGTGCTAAATCAAGACGATCTGGAAGCACTTAATATACATGAAGGCAAAAGTCCTGAAACAAGCACAGCTGTACAATATGTGAGCATGAGGTTGTGACCTAGCCCACCCAACATGGCTTCTTGCTAAGACTGCTAGCTTTTTAGCTGTCAACTAAGATCCCCGTAACAATCTTCTTAGTGATCAAAAAGAACCTAAAAGGCAATTGATTAAGTTTGTTGTCATAAAATGTATCCGTATGCATAAGATGCATAGGTGCATTTTGTAGGTTTACAATTACTGACTCGACTGTCAGCCCCCCTCTACCCTTTCCATCAAGGTCAAGGGACCATCATATGACCAGCAGCCAGGTAGAGGGGGCTGATAAACAATGCAGCAAAGTAAGGCTACAGTCAGTAACTGTTTACCTACAAAGTGGACCTCTATTGTAGATGTACCTGATTAAATGGCCAATCAGTGCAGGTTCTGGCCATTAATAAGCTGGCAGTGTATAACGGTGTGGCAGGAGTGCTACAAAAAGACCATACCTTTGGCAAGCGCTCTGGGTCTCCAGGATGCCGAGGAATGACCTTCTGTAACCGCTGGAAACCATAGTCGATGGTGGGCTCATTCAGGGCTGAAAGATGAAAATACACAATCAAGTCTAAAGTGTTTGTTCTAAAATGTTTTTTTTTGGCCGAATCACACTGCGACAAATCAAGTTACGACAGGAGAAAGTGACACTGAAATGTACAATTGTTCTAATGGAAATCATTGTATATTCCTAAGATTGCCCATATTTATCGAACGCTAAGTGCAAAAGGCACATATAGTATGGTAATCTTGATATTTTAAGGATTTTGAGGATTTTAAGGGACGTTCCATGTTGCATTTTGTGCAGCAATTACTATGCGCTAAGTCTTTATCTTGTCAGAAACAGGAAAAATCCCATCAGTCAGAAGGTTAAGGTCGGGAGGAAGATTTATAAGCTACCTGACAAAAGTTGCTTCAATAATAGAGAGCAAATGGAAGTGGAAAAAAATAATGGATGCAGACTCATTTGCAGCAGTGCTTTGTTTTTAAAAGCCTACTCTTTAAAAGCTTCTATAAGAACCATTTAAGGCCAATCTATGTTTTAGCGTGAAGACTGTTCTACTTTTGGACAAGATCTTTGAAATTTGAAACAGAGTGACAGTGCTATAGGACTAGACATAAGTTTATTAACAGAAGATACACTTGTAGCAATATTTTAAAACTTTGCTATTGTAAAACTAAAATGTGGTCAGCCAAATGTAGCGGTTCCCGTGTGGGGCTTCACTAGCAAGGGCAGATGGGATGGAAAGGACATCCAGCTGGCCGTTCCTTTGGCTTTAGCAAAAATGTAATACTCAAGTCAGTTAAAGGGCCGTCCAGACCGAAACCTAACATTTAATATGTTATTTGTTGTGTATGCATTATAGAAACACATTAGACATCCAACCACTGCCTGTCCCCTGCGGTGACAAAGAAATCCTGAGTGCTAGTAAACTCACATACAGATGTGCTTTTTGGCTTCCTAGTAGTAATGATATCTGGCCTTTTTTGAAATTTTGAAGATTTTAAACTGCAGCGATATTCCACACTTTCCCACACCAGTTCTAGTGCGTATTCTCACCACACTACACTACACAGGGCAAGTCTATATAAACGAATCTATAAAGGAACCTATAAAGAAATTATGTTATGATCAGGTCCATCACTAATCCAGAAACTGTGATTGTGCTTATTCAATTGAGCCTCAGCACTGCGCTTACTTGTGCATTGTCCCTCCACCTGCTCACAATATAAAAACCGTCTGAAGCCATAAAATGAAATCTTGATAAAAAAACAACATGGTATTTAGTGAAGCATACAGGGGGCCTCAACTAAGCCTCTCCTCCACAGCTTTTGCCAAGCATGGAGCATGAAGATGGAGAGAAAAGAGGAAGAGAAAATGAGAAAGTGGTTTGGATGGTGTGTGTGTGAGTGAGTGTTATGGGTTGATGGGTCACAGAGGGAGAGTGGAGTTGGGTGCTTTCCTGTCAGTTGGAGCAGATGGTCACAGCTCAGTGAATTCTTATGAAGTACTAATGAAGTTAGTATGTGGTCTGCTACAAAGGGAAGGAAACTTGAGTAGGTGTCATTCAGGCAAGATATGATTTACATCAGCCTGAAAGTCCACTTTTTTGCACTTTGCATCTGTGGATCAACTACCTTATAATAATTCATCACATTTAAAATGGCAGCACTTTGATATCTTGGGTGAGGGGCTGTTTGTGTGTGTATGTGCATGTGTTTGTGTGTGTGTTAATATGCTGAATATGGAGATTGATGGGCTAGCTCTCTGTGAAACAGTCACATGGCTCATAGATGTCAGAACTAGTTTGCTCTACTCTTATTGCCATTGATTTCTACATTGCACCCAATTGTCTCACTCAGCCTGGGGAAAACATTCACTTACTAAGGTCAGAGAGAGAGAGAAAGAGAGAGAGAAAGAAGGGGGGGATTCAGAAAGAAAGGATTCAGAGAGTCAGAATAGAGAGAGAAAGAAATAAAAAGAGAGAAGGCAGAAAGAGGGAAGAGACAGAAGAAAGAGATAAGAGAAAAGTGAGGGTAAGGAAGAGAGAAATGGGGGAGAGGAGAGAATGACAGAATGATAGAAAGGGAAAGAGAAGAGAATGAAAGAAGAGAAGAAGAGACAAAAAAACAGATCCAAACAGAGAAAAAGTGAGAGCGACAAGAGAGATGAAAGAGATGAGAGAGAGGGAGAGAGAAAGTGAGAAAGAAAGAAGAGAAAGAAAAAGATGAGCAAGAGAGAAAAAGACAGTGAGAAAGAGAAAAAGTGAGAGGAGAGATAGAGAGGAGAGAGATAGAGAGAGAAACAGCAGATTAATCCAGGTCTAAGTAAAGTAGTGGTAAAACAAGCAAGGTTTACAGAATTACATTATGGATTTCTTAGATAAGATCCAACCGTTACTCTACTTCCAACACGGACAACTCACATACAGCAAAGCTGGGCCACAAGTAAATCCACTGACATTTTAAATTACTTTAGAGGTCAAGCATGCAGCATAGTGACGATAATGCTGAGGTGTGGACTACATTTTTAAAATTGTGCATAGTTTACATGGTATAGATATAGTTTATCTTCTCTAAAGGAAGAGAATTTAAAACAGACCAGAATGGCACAAACACCATCATCTCCTTAAATAAACCCTTTGCATTAAAAACAACCCTAACAAAAATGGGGAAGTGGGACTGTTTTGGCCTAAACGTTCACTGTAGCCCTGTACAATATTTGCTACATGTGAAACAAGTGCTAACCACACCGCAAGTATTTATAACTTGGCCTAGCTCCGCTCCTTCAAACTTTTTTATTGTTTTCTTCGTACTGCCACATGGCTTCAATTTGCTCAAGGATGTTGGTTTATCATTCTCCCTGGGCAGCATTAGCGGTTAAATGCCCCAAAATAGCATTCGGGGCCAAGCTGGACTTATACCAACTGTGTAAAGTTATATGCTAACTCGGCACAGCTAAATGTGACATTACAGCAGGGATTAGCTAAGGGAGGATAACAAGCTAGCATTTACACTACTTCCTTGTCAAATTTACCACATTAGTAAGCCTATCAATGAGTTTTAGCAATATTATCAGTTCTAACAGGACTCAAAAACCATAGCATTGTGTTTGTGCGGTAGCAACTTCAAAGCTTCACCTCAGCTTTCTTCTAATTATTGATGAAATTGACAGCTGAAACTCAATTCACTCTTTATATTCATTCATACATTTCTAAGCAGGTGTTTTAGATGGGGAACTGAGTGAATTTCATGAACTGAAATTTAGCTTGTCTGAACTGAATGAAAGTCCAGTTCATCTCAGTAATTGTTTGAACTGAAACAAAATGGACCTCAACAGGGTTTGCAAGAAACCACAAGCAGAATAAGCTAGCATTGTTAGCTTCACAGTACTGAAAGAGCTCTACTGCAAAAAACAAAAAGAAAATCTTAATGGAAATTAGCTTCAGGTATAGTTTTTAGTTCTGTTTTTTTCAGTGCAATTATGGCGTTAATCACTGTGAGAGGAAATGCCAAACTGTTTTCAGCAGTAGAAACTGAAGAAGAAATTTGCTGATGGTTTGTATTCTTAAGAAGCACTTAAGGGCACGTGATAAGTTGAGAATGTCAGGCTAGATTCACAGCCGATTTAGTCATTAGCAGTTTGTTAAGGTTTCACAAAAAAGAACATGGCATTAATGGACAGTTCCAGTGGAATAAAATTACTAAAATTACCAGCACAAAACTACTGGCTGGTGTCTTGGAAAATGTCAAATTGATATGACTGGAATTACCTCAGCAATAAATTAATGAGCAAATAGGCTACCCATGTCTCTCTCTCTCTCTCTCTCTCTCTCTCTCTCTCTCTCTCTCTGACCACATTGTGAGAGATCTCTTGCAATCACACAGATCAATGCTCATTGAAATTTCATGAGGGCAGATGCAGGCCTCATCATATTTCACAATAATGACCTGGAGGGGAGGATGGTGTGAGTAGAGGAAGAAGGAATAGAGGAGGAGGGGGAAGGGGAAGAAGGCAAGACCCACCATTAAAAATGGGCAGAACAGAAAATGAGTGTATGGCAAATCAGCCAGCTCCTTCAAAACACAAGTACAGATGCACATACGTTGTCTATTAGAGCAAAAATATTCAACTATTTTCTAGGTTTATGAATGTCCTAACTTTAGTCTCTTTAAATGATCACGTCAACCGAGGGGCCCAGCCAGCTAAATTTCACCATCATAATTTAAGGTTCCTCAGATGGTTATTCTCAATGTCATCAACACCTATAAAATGTTGGCTCTATCTTTCTTTGTCCTTAACTTTGACTCTAGCCTGGCATACTGTAGAATAACATCTGACTAAGACACCTAGCGCTCTATTCCATAGTGTTTTAATGTTCGTTTTTTTAATATGTGCAGTCTAGGTATATGAAGAATGTTCTATGTTCTAACTATTGCACCTCCACTGGGCCACAACCCTAGTCACTTCCTCTTTAAGTGATCAGGCCAATTGATTAGCTCACTCGCCTAATTTTGCTACAATAAGTTAAATTCCTCCAGTTGGCCATCCTTCATAACGTCATTCAATAACTATAAAACATTTTAACTAGAACACCCCTTCCTTTATTTTCCCTGCTTGCCTTTGGCTCCAGATATCCTGCCATACAACGGCGCAGTAACGAAGGGAATGTAGTGTTCAGCACTCGCTCTTTTCTGGAGGGTGTCCACCCCCTCCCCTTCCAGGTGTGATCTCAAGGCGAGGGCTCAGGGGGATCGATTCATGCACCAGTGCGGCGCTCGATACCTCTGAATTATTGCTTCATTCTTCCCTCCTTATTATAGATGAGTTATTTTTTTCCCCAAGCCACCCCACTTTAGGATCAATAGAGAACAATCTTATTCTTATATCTTGCCTCTCCTTCTCTGTCTCTAATACAGTAAGAATGTGTTATCTTTATGATGCAAGGCTTGTCAGCAGAGATTCGGTGTGAAAGGGGGAGGTAGTGAGTCTGTTCTGCAATGTAATGTCGCTCTACGCTAAATGTGATGCTATGTAATATTTAACATTTGTCTTCAGGACATGACTCCTATTTCACTTGTTAGACAAACACTTCTACTGAATATCTACAGTGGTCATAACAGCTAATAATGTGAAGCCTAGATACATAATGTACACATGCACACAAATATGTGTATGTGTGTATATTTATTGTCGCTACCAGAATAAAACCTAACTGTAAAGGTGAAAAAATACTGTGAATGTGAACTTTGAATGTAAGTTACTGTAAAAACATTTTATTCCAGGTTATTTTGGACCAATACTATTGGTGCACTCATCATGAAATTTTCACAAAGCGAAAAGGCTAACTGGCATTTTCAAAATGACTAAACCTTAATGACTCAGTATGATATTAAATATTTCAGCATCTCCACCTAGCCTTTCAGGTCCCATTTGTTGCATTCAGTTTTTCAAAGAAATGTGAAGGGATATTTTTCCAAACCTCCAAATTTCTTAGAACTTTGGCTGCATTTTATACTTCTCTCCAAGTAATGCCAATTTAGACTCATCAGCCCATTAAATCTTCTCAGATCTCCAGTTTTATCATTCTAGTGCAGTTTACTTATTTCAATAAGATTATTTTCTTACTAAAAGTGACTTTGCTGCATGAAATGAAAAAAAAAACAAAGAAAATGGAGTTTTTAATAAAGTTTTTTAATGAGGTTTTAATAAAACGATAATATTATGCGTGTACAAATGTGTGTGCTTTCACTGAGCTTTCATCAACCAATCAACCAATAATCCTTTGCAAACCCAGACATATTTTCCACAGAACAGCTCACCATGAGTGCTGTTCTCTTTAAAGCATGGGCATTGACAGTAGGAGTGGTAAGAAGGAGAGCTGAAGAGGCTCATTCATGACATTACCAACAGTTTTTACATTATATAGTCATATATCTTCATCATGTTATGCATAAATCAGATTCGTTAGATTTCTAACCCTAATCCTACCTGAAGTTGCAGCACAAGCAAGGTTTGTCTTTGTAGGTATTGGTTTATTGATTGCTTCTTCACACTTCCTCTTTACAAACACCCAGCACTGACATTTAGCTTCACGAGTGACAGGGCACCTCCACTGTCAATTATAGGAGATGTATTAGGTACAGTGTACCCTTTACAACCAAGACAAAACCAGAGAGAGAAAAACAGGGAAAGAAAAAACAAAGAAAAGAAAGAAAGAAAGAAAGAAAGAAAGAAAGAAAGAAAGAAAAAGCATCAGAGCACTGGGAGTGGTTTGTAAGAATTATACTGTATGCAATAAACTGGTATAATATATTTAAAGAGCTGTCTGAAATCAACTGCCTTACTTGTACTACATGTAATAGTAACCCTCACACTCTTCCATTTCATCTCCCATAATTCTCCTCTCTTCTTCTTTCTTCTGCTTGACTGATTTTGCAGGGTACAGAACCTGACGTAGCACTGGCAGTTTCCAGGTAGCCATTGATTAGCGCCTACCTGGGACCTGGCAGGAGGTGTCCGTGGCTCTGCCTGTATTGATTTAATTAGGCCCGTGGAGCTGCTAGTGTGCTACGCTAATAGCTGCAGCTAGCGCAGTTCGCCAACAGTGGCTGATTAGCCTTGCCAGCTGTCCACTGGGTGCTAGGCATGCCAAGGCCAGCTGCCACTTTTGCTAGTCACCAAGCATAAGTCTTACTGAGAAAAGAACTGAGATGATGCAGGGCATTGGAGTTTCTGCTCATTTAAGAGGCCTAGGCCAATATAATTTGAGGCGATAGAGTATTTAAAAAGGGATAGGTTAGAACAAGGTACTCACAGGACCAGCCTTAGGATGGATTCTGCCCTGAGCTACACTTTCAAAAATGCCACAAATGGTTCTGTGAGTGATGCCGAAAGAGGTTTTTCTGTGGCATTGTGCAAAGCACCTTTTGTGGCCCTTCTTTGTAATGATTTTAAGAGTGCACAGTCATATGAAAAAGTTTGGGCACCTCTGGTCAAATGACGTTTTGCTGATTTTCTAAGTGAAAATAAGTTAATACATCCTCTACAGAAAACATACACTAAACTAATTTCATAAACTAATACTTATATTTGCCGAATTTACTATATTGGAAAACAATAAAACATAAAATGTGGCCTGTGCAAAAGTTGTCACATTTTATATGTTATATATATTTTTTTTCCAATATGTTAAACTCAGCAAATACATAGAAGTTGTGCAGCAAAATTTGAAGAAAAACTGCCATACTTAAGTTTATTCCCTGTAGAGGATGTGTTAACTTATTTTCACTTAATTAACAACCACTTAGGAACCTCTATTTTAAAAGAGTAAACTGAAGGGAGGCAAAAAAAGTGAGGGAACAAAACACCCAAATGAAGCTTCCATTTAAGACAATGCCTACTATTCTATGATCTTGAAAATCACATGACTTAGGTCTTTACATAAAAACAACACAGTCTTAAGTCAAATCAAAAAGCCAAACCAAAGAGCGAAAATCAAAATGGTATTTGGTTCTAAATGACTTTCAAGTGTGCTGGCATGCTCGTGTGGCTGTGAGGGGCAAACCCCAATGACTTAACACCCGCAGACAAACACAAACTTTCACAAAGAAAACATTATGAAGTTAGCTAATGAGCTTTTAGGCCTTGACCTTTGAACTTGTGGATGTGGGCATTCGTGGGGGGCTGGTGTTGTGATGAGTGTGATCTTGATTAGGCTGCCTCTTGCACAGTGAGTAAACATCTCTATACAATAATTTTTATATACGAAGGGTAGGTCAATCCCACATTTTTCTTGTATTTTATTCCCCTTGAGGTCCATTTTTGTGATTTTACTTACAACCCTGATTACTTACTTACTTACTAACCCTGTTTCCAAAAAGTTGGGATGCTGTGCAAAATGTGAATAAAAACAGTATGTAATGATCATCAATCATGTAAACCCTATATTTAATTAAAAATAGTATATCAAACATATCAAATGTTTAAACTGAGAACATTTTTTTTTTAAATATATGCCTATTTTAAATCTGATGCCAGCAACACATTACAAAAAAGTTGGGACAGGGGTATGTTTACTACTGTAAATCACCTCTTCTTTTAACAACACACGTTTGGGAACTGAGGAGGCAAACTGCAGTAGTTTTAAAAGTGAAATGTTTTCCTGTTCCTGCTTGATACAGGATTTCAACTGCTCAACAGTTCGTGGTGTACTTTGTCGTATTTTTTTAATTTCATAATGTGCCAAATGTTTTTAAAGTGTGACAGGTCTGGACTGCAGGCAGGCAAGTTTAGCACTCAGACTCTTTTATTACAGAGCAATGCTGTTGTAACACATGCAGAATGTGGTTTGGAAATGTCTTACTGAAACAAGCAAGGCATTCCCTGAAAAAGACGTTGTGTGGACAGCAACGCATGCTGCTCCAAAACCTGTATACATTCTTTGGCATTGTGCAAGTCACTCATGCCATGTGTACTAATGCACCTCTATACCATCATGAATGCTGCCTTCGTGTGCTGATAACAAGCCGGGTGGTCTTTAGCCCAGAGCATGCGGCATCCATGATTTCCAAAAAAAAAACTTCAACAAAACTTTGGTTTCTTCTTTGCATAATAAAGTTTATCTTGCATTTGTGGATGCAGCTACAAACTGTGTTCACAACTTTTTTGTGGTTTTCGAAAGTGAGCCCATGTAGCGATTTCTACTGCAGAATCATTTCTGTTTTTAATGTAGTGTTGTCTGAGGGCCCAAAGATCACAGCTAGCCAATACTGGTTTTTGGCCTTGTCCCTTGCATACAGAGATTTTTCTGGATTCTCTGAATCTTTTAATGATATTATGTACCGCAGATGATGAAATCCCTAAGTTCTTTGCTATTTTATGTTGAGAAACAGTATTCTTGACTTGTTTCACTACTTGCTCACACAGTCTTTCACAGAGTGGTGAACCCCTCCCCATCTCTACTTCTGAAAGACTCAGCCTCTCGTGGATGCTCTTTTTATACCCTATCATGTCACTGATCTGCTTCCAGCTTACCACCAGGTGTTTTTTTTAGCATTACAAAACTTATCAGTCTTTTGTTGCCCTGTCCCAACATTTTTGAAATGTGTTGCTGGCATTAAATTCAAAATGGGCATTTTTTTCAAAAAACAATAACATTTCACAGCTTTAACATTTGATATGTGGTCTTTGTACTATTTTGAATTAAATATAGGGTGTAAATTATTTTCTCATCATTGCACTTTGTTTTCATTTACATTTTGTCTCAACTTTTTTGGAAACAGAGATGTAGCAAAAATGGTCATAATTATTTTTTTCATATTCATTTTCCATTCTGTCCTTATCCCTTACAATTAAACAGGCTCTTTATGTGCCTTTAAGAATTATTTATGTAGCAAGCTCTGTTTTGATTGGATGCCATGTATTGTGCCTCATCCAAAAAGCACTCCTTAGAACTTCAATATAGGCTGAATAATGGAGCTTAGTTTCTATACATAGAAGGTATGGACTGGGTAATGAATCATACGTTTTGAATGTTTAATAATGTGTACATATTACTTCAAACTCCTTTATTTAAAAAATAAAGTGAGGGAGATTCAGTTTTCCATGATATGGGCCCTTTAATGGAAGCATCTGAGAATAGTGCAGAATTAAGAGACAGAGAAAAAAGGAAAGGCGCAGTTGTACTCATTAGAAAAGCTGCACAAATTGTTCTGGGACGAGTTCCACTTTTTTTTAAATGGTTCCCAATGAACTGCAGTAGGAGTGTGCAGGACATGCTCTCACATTTGGGCTGAGGCTCGTGGACATTCGTGATTGTGTTTTTGCATCCATGTGTGTTTGTGTGCAATCTGGAAAGCTTCACAGTTTGTTTTTTCCTTTTTTAATGGCTTCAAGATGCAGGCCAATAAAGCACTCACTGTTTTTCTAGCTGAATTGTAACAGTTTTTACAAGCAGCGGTCGTCACTATCTCTCTATCTACACTAATTAAGGAAACAATAGCCTCCTGTTGAACTCAGAGTTTGTGTCTGAGTGTGTGTGCTCCTTGTTTGTCATTTCTACAAATAACACAGTCACAAGACATAATATAAACACAGAGAATGTAAATTATTATAGATGACCTAAATCGGAACCCAAAACGACTAATAATATAAACACATACAATCCTACTCCCCCCCCATTTCCTTCATTTGAATTAATCTGTGCCTGATCTGAGGTCAGTCTGGGTACGACTGAGTATTTCTGGATTGGGTCTTATGCAGATTGGCCATCAGGGCATAAATACTGATATAAGATCACCTCCTCTTATCCATGAGTCTACAATTGTATGCAAAAGTTTGAGCAACCCACTAAAAATACATTGATTTTTATGAGTGAAAATAAGTACACATCCTCTACAGAGAACACACTTTAATGCACAATTACTGCTTCTTTTCTGAATTTAACATACTGGGGAAAAATATAAAACATCAAATGTGGCCTGTGCAAAAGTTATAGCACATTTTATATTTTCTATAGATTTTCTATATAAGTGCAAATACATTGTCCACTAAAAATAGCAGATTTAACATTTAAAGGATGTTATGTGGAACAACCAAACCAATAAAACATTTAATTTGACCAAAAGTGTTGACTCTATGTATGACATATATGAAGAAACTGATTCTGATTCTGTAAACTGACAAATGACAACTTTGGTCTTCGATCTAAATAAACCAAGATTTTCTCTCAAAACAGGAAGCCGAGTCTTGGTACAGCAAAGTGGTGCGTATTAAAGTCTTACAGGAAGCGGATGAGTTTCCAGCAGTAACTTGCATGTTTATACTTATATAATGTTAAAAATTCACCTAAAATGTAGCTTTCAGTGTCCTAGAATGTGCACCTCCCTTTAGAAAAGCTCCTAAATTGCTTAGTTCTCAATTATTTAGGGTCTTATGACAAAACCTAATATTCGGCTGTACTTTGACTTGTGTTGTGGTTAGCTTACCTGTGTAGATAAACCTGCCAGGCGTGCCTTTGCAGAACTGTTTGGATTTGTATGACAACGTGACCTCCACAACCCCTGGGATGTGTCGAGGAGGGGTCTGAACCCGAATGGCATGAGGCGTGATGAGCTAGAGGGACAAAAAAAGAGAAAGAGAAGTTAGAAAGATATGTACTTATCTGTTTACAGCCAGTAGTAAGTCTGTTTTGCACAATGTTCTTGTTTCATTTCTGTTCCTTACAAGGGAATTCCGTAGATTTTTCAAAACCTCTGCATAATTCAACTGTTGAGATGCAAACAAATGTCATTCAGTGTGGTTTGCAGTGAAATGGTTCATTGTGGAGAAACTTACTGTCTCAGATTTCTTTACAGTGGAAGTGACAGGAACCAGAGATTACATAGTCAACAACTTACACAAATCTTCAAGGTTTTATTTGTAATGTTTATGATATTAAAATAGTGGTAAATCATAGAAAATATGTTTTCTTTGTGCCAAACAACCTCCTGCATGTGCTTCTCTATAAAAGGTGGATGTGAAGAAGTATTTCTGGGTTTTGTTCCATTATTTTAGGGTTTTACATTGTTGGGAGTGGACTTTGCACATACAAGAAACATCAATGCTATATCATGATTAATACCACCTTTACTACACACGTTAACAAAGTGCATTAAAGACCAGCTCTTTACATCCAAAATTGTCATATATGGATAAACAGCATTCTGTAACTAAACTCTTAATATATATTTTAGAGCAAAACCTTTTAGTGAAACTAACATAAAACTATTTATCAGGGAGCAAATCTGTAAGCATTTCATATAATAACTTTCTCTGAGGGAGCTCTTAGAGGCACTGAACGCTTCAGATGTCTGATTCCTGTCACAACCGCGGTGAACAATTCTGACTCACTGCATTTCTCAAGATTGGAGCAATTCACATCTAGCCCCTCTAACTGACTGTTGAGATCTAAGCGATTTAATTATGCAGAAATATTTTTTGAAAATGGTGGAATTCCCCCTTAAGTCATTAGCTCTCTCTCATTTCAACATTTTATTGTCTCATCACAATATTGTCTTGAAACCAGAGAGCTCTTTTTAAGACAATTTAGAACAGTGCGCCATATTGACATTAAGTAGTTCCAATTCCAATAGTGGCTACTTTAGATCACACAGGCAAGGAATGCTATTGCTGGCCATGTGCCAAAGCTACCAGTAAACCTGAACAACAGTAGAAAAAAATATGACTGAACTGTGTGTGGTGTGTACTATGTGTTTGTATGTCTGGTTGATCAGTATCAGAGGTTTGATGGTGGGTGGTGTTGGTGCATTGGGGTCTGTATGCCTCCAGAGAGACTTTTAGACTAATTAGAAACATATTGCAGATTTAAACCTCAGATGATAGACACTACACTGTAGCATTCTTTTAGTCAAGCTGTCAAGCACTGATTCCTTAATCATGACCCTCACTGATCGCTAAGGCCTTTGCAGTTACCGGATGCCAACCCAGCTGAACATCTATTAGGGATTTTAAACTAATGTATTAGCGCTTTCGATCATCAAATGGCAACAAAGGGAATATCTTCTGGAAGAATGGTCTCCACCGCTCCAGTACAGTTCCAGAGACTAGAATCTACAAAATTTTATCCACCACAGTCAAAATGTTTTCTTGATTTTCAGAGTGAAAATAAGTTAATACATTCTTACAGCTTCCTACTGTTTTTTTTTAGTATAGAAACTTGCACAGGACTACCTCACACAACTATATTACTCATTGTTGCAAAAAAGCTTGTAATGTTCAAATTACATGTTCTGCTGATTTTCTGAGTGAAAATAAGTTAACACACACCTTGCACATTTTAATGCACGATTACTGTTTATCTGCTGAATTGAACATACTAGGAAAAAAACTAAACATAAAAAGTGGCCTATGCAAAAGTTACTGCACATTTTCTATTTTATGTTTTATTATTTTGCAATATGTTTAACTCAGTTAATAAACATTGTGCAATAAAATTTGCAGAAAAAATGGCATATGCAAGTTTGTTTCCTGTAGAGCGAAGGAGTATTTAAACTTTTGCACACGACTGTATGTAGTATGGTCATTGCTCTCTCTCTCTCTTTCTCTCTCTCTCTCTCTCTCTCTCTCTCTCTCTCACAATTATTGCTCAGTCACATTTTCCAGTCCCTAAACTTGACCTTCAGCTGGAAGTCTCAGTATGTGACCTTTGAAATAAACCTTAACATAAATACAGCTTAAACAGACTAGCATGTCACTAAGCTACACGTACACATACTCCCCCAGGCCTAATCAGGGCTATTGCTGACCTCCCCCAGCTGACTAATGTGTCTAACTGCCTCTATAAGCTATGACAAAACTAATAGCAAGGAATATCTATTTAAATTTGACTTACAGGGGAATTGCACCTATTTTTTTATATTTTACTACATAATTAAATTATTAAGATGTCCATAAAGTCTTTCAGAGTGGTTTGATGTGAAATGTTTAATTGTAGAAAAATATACTGACTTTTTTTTAACAGAGGTGGTGATAGGAACAATGCAAATATATGCAAATTTCATCTCATTTCATTTCATCATCAGTGACACTACACATGTCGTCTGAGTTTCTGAGTGTAATGTTTATGAATAGTCGTAAATCTGAAAAAACAAAAAAACACTAAACAAAAACAAAGAAAAAGTTTTCTTTGGACAGTATTCTGCCTTAAATTACCCTGCATGAACCTCTCTGACATAAATGTATTGAACAAAAAAAAAAGTTTTAGGTCAAAATCTTTTCTAAATCTTTTCAAAACATGTAATAACTTTCTGTGAGGGAGCTTTTAGAGGCTGTTTTGAACTTTAAACACTGTGAACAATTCTGACCCTGCAAATTTCTCTAAAACAGAGTACTTCATAATCAAACCTGAATGACTGTTTACATCTTATCCATTTAATTATACATAAAATGTGAAAAATGAGTGGAATTCCCCTTTAAGACTGATATTGGGTAAGCAAAGCAAAAATATGACAAGCACATGCAGAGCTGTCTCGCTGTCATTAGCCTGTATCTGTGGTAACCAGATCCATAGCTGATGGGTAGAGTGGCTAAGACGGAGCAGGAGGCTTTGTGTGGGCCCCCTCGTTTCGGGACTAAGGGGTTAGGGGAGAGAGGTCAAAAGGTTATAACGTCCACAGGAACAGCTAGAGGGGGAGGGAGGCAAGTCATTGCATTAAATGTATCCCAGATGTATGCTGTCATAACTAGTGCACACACACGCACACACTTGGTTTGCAGACACCCTGTGTTGTCAAGAATGTGCTCATTTCTCCAGTATTTAACTGCCTCTTATCCTGAGAATATCAAAAGGACTTACTGAATAAATAGGGACAAATTTGTGTCTGTGGCGATGGCTATGAAAAGAGCATCACTTTGTGAGGAACTCCTTCTAACTCCTCCTTTGTAGCAAAAACTACAAAGCAGTTATATATAAGACATTAGTATGTGCGTATATGTGAACGCACATTTGCTTGAAGCATAAGCTGCCACCAGCACATTAGATGCCTTTAAATGGTCTGTTAGTGAGCAGTTAGCCAGTTTTTCAAATGCAGCCCACTTGCCTACATAAAGACATGTCACGTCAAATGAAAGGCTTTTTATGGTATTACACTATCTAACGGCTCAAGCACGATGAATTTATCACCTGCATAATATTAGCATCACGTGTAATGTATTTTACTGGAGGCAAAATGGCCTAGGCTGACAGAGAAGCGAAGCAGATGAAGGAAATGCAGTTTTAAAATAATCTTTAATGATGTGAGATGGCTTTTATTTAATAGACCATTTGGCTAGATGGCACTACTTACTCTGCTAACGCATACATTGCTTAGAACTGAGTATCTGTCTTTTTGCCACATTAGGAATGTAAATGAAGTGGAATTCTACTTATTTGGGTGAATTACTAAAATGACAGAAATGAAATCCATCATAAGATATTGAACTCTATCATTTAATACTGATTTTGAAAAGAGCAGTGTAATAGTTTAACTCACTATACACATTTTATTAGAAACTGACCAATGATAAATGAGACAGAGGGTGACTGACAAATGTGCATGTCAACTGATGGTCTAGAGTACTGATTGGATCTATAAGAGACCTTTAGGTGTGTCTAATAAAGTGCACAGTGAATACAAGTAGAATGTAGGTGTTTCCAATGCATTGACCAGTGAGGGGAAATAGGACAAAGGTGTTTCTAATAAAGTGGCCAGTAAGTAGAAGTAGAAGGTAGGTGTTTCCAGTGAATGGATGTAGAAGGTAAATGTATCTAATAAAGTGGCCAATGAATGGAAGTCAGTGAAAGAACAAGGCAGGTGTTTCTAATAAAGTGCTGAGTGACTGAAAGTACAAGGTAGGTGTTCCTAATAAAGTGGTCAGTGAGTGGATGTAGCAGGTTGGTGTTCCTAACAAAATGGCCAGTGGCTGGATGTGGAAGGAAAGTGTTTCTAATAAAGTGGACAGCCAGTGGAAGAATAAGGTAGGTGTTTCCAATAAAATGGATGGTGAGTGTACCTGTGAAGGCAAAAGCAGTTTAACTTCTGAGGCATGCTAACACAGCTTGGGTGTATTTATGGCTTTATGTCTTAACCTAGTTCAAAACATCTCTCTTGTAGACTCTGGATTATCTGGAGTTCCACTCACCTCACTCCAGACCAGCATGGTGCCAAAGATGACCTGCAGCCCATCGAAGAAGTTGTCCCCAATGATTATCACTGTAGCGCCCCCTGTTGTCCACCCTTCGCTGGGGCTGATGGCTTTGATGCAAGGTGCTGCTGCTTTCCGGTAGTATCGGTACATGAGGAACAAGAGGGTGGGTGTGGATGAAGGGGAGACAAAACAGAGAAAGAGATATATGTGTGCTTTATTACTTACGCTTCATCTTCAAGAATGCTAGCATTCAAAAATCTCATAACCCATTAATTTGCACTTTTTTTTACACCATTTGTGAATATTTTATGAAAAAATGAACAAACAGAAATGCCCCTCCCCCCTCAAAAAAAAAAATCCAGGAATAAAATCCTGTTACACTGACATACAATAAAATTAAGAATGTTCTTCGTTCTTTCCTTCTCCCATAATGTTATCATTTTGGAGACACAAGACAGTTTCTAAATGGTTCATGTCTAAGAAGTACTTAGTTTCTGGTGTAGTACCTTTACATATGGTGGTTCTTCAAACTTTAAAAAGGTTCGCCCTTACAACAAAAACGGTCCCACTGAAAGGTTCTTTAAAAGTGGTTCTACTGTTGCTTCAAACAAATCTTTTTGGTTCTTCATTTTAAAAAGTTTATGTAGAAATATACTAAGCAATAATTCCATCTTTTGGACCGATCAATAACACTACCAAATGTAGATTATAAATTCATATCTCCAGAGAAGGTAGACGTCTGGTTCGTGGGGATCCAGTGAGGGGGTTTTAACCTTCGTTTCCCAGGGGGCCTCAGGGTTAGAGGTGAGGTTCTAATGCAGTTTATTTCATGAGGTTTTGGTGGAGGGAGGAGAGGGGCTTGAGGGAGGTCGAGTGACTTGACACCTCAGCGTTCTCCCGTTTCCAAACCAGAGCAGGAAACCAAAAACACACCAACGTCACCAAAAAAACTCACACAGCTGGATTTAACTAGGAGTCCCACACCACGTGGCCTGGAAAGAGCACTAGTGGTTTTCACAGCTCTCACAGTGCACGTCAGCCATGAAAATAAAGGATCATTTACAGTAAGATTTGCGTTCAACACCGTGTCATGGATTTTCAGTAACAACAGTGGTGACTCATTATAGATCAATGTACTTTACTAGGCCTATCTACGATTAACAATTTAATATGGATGTAGTATGTTATGATTAGAGAGGGGCTAAATGTTCATCCATCCAAGACACTGAGCTAAAACAATTCAAAGAGGTACTGGAGATGTAATATTTACTGAAGCTAAAATACACTCCAGCTTAAATGAGCCCTGCAAATGTGTTTGTTTGGCAAAACACTAAAAAGTTTACAAAAGTATGGACAAATCCAGGTTTCAGGATCATGATGACTACTCTCTTCAGTGTGTAATATAGTTTCAGAAACCGCATAAGTAAGTAAGTCTACTTGAGATTACTTAAAGGACCATATCATGAAAATTTTAATTTCCTCACTTTTTTCAAAGAGCTTGACATAATATGTAAACATTGTTAAAGTTTCAAAATGTTTCATTTACTCTCCAGACTATATAGTGCATATGTGGAAACTAAGTAGCAAAAACAAATTTACTGTTTCTGTGATGTGATAAAAACCAGCACATTTGCATATATTTGCCTATTAAGTCTAGAACACGCTCACCCAAACAACACTTGCTGAAATTCAAAGGCCTATTTCAGCCTGGAACGCTTTCTGAATGAGTCACAATAAAGGGAAGCCAATCAGAACAGAGTTATTTATATGTTTTAGTCGTACAGGCCCAGTAACAAAAACAGCCTGTTAAATTCTAAGGGATAAAGAGAGACTGGAAAATTAAATATGGCTGATTTTGGTACATAAACCACACAATCAGAAATGGACCTGGGGAAATATTAAAGACAAAAAAACGTAGGACACTGGCCCTGTAACAACTCCAAGATAACTTTACATGCAGTTTGCACAATGTGAATTTAGTGAGGTACAAACTTCTTTTCCTTGCTAGCTCTAGTGCAAAACTAAAGAAGCAAGCATGCTTTGGCTGATCGATTAAGGAGTAAGGAGGAAATGTGCTTATAAGCCAGCATATTGCTTTAACCACTTTTGACCACTACTATAGCATGCTACAATACAGCTTACTACTATAGTTTATTATACTACAGCATAAATCTGATCTCCTAGCTGATCTCCCGTAGAGCCTAAACATATCCTCCTGGCTTTGATTTTTATGCATGTAATGGACATAAACACAGAGGTAAAACTGTGTGACCACTGGTGCTGTAAGTAAGGTGACCCTGGACCTCATACTGCAGGCGACAAGTGTTTTTGTCACTGGGTGCTGGTGTACAGCAGCTCGTTTAGCGCGTCCCCTTTGTTGCTCTCCGCAGTGCTGGCGGATCGGTGACGGCGCGGGGGGAGGAGGGAACACCGTGGAGAAAGGTCAGCCCGCTTATTAGAGCTGTCCGCTCCCCTCCGAGCGAGAGAGGCCCGTGCTGGCAGGGGGCAAAGAAAGCAATTTAGCCCACTGCTATTTACCTCCGTTTAGTTTCCCCAACAGCACCGTTCACCATAATGAGCTACAAAGCGAGAGAGTGAACTGATGCAACAGCCAGGGTTCGCTCCACACTGTAATGCAAGAGCTGCGAATTGTTTTTATAACCTTGCAAGAAGGAGGATGAAGAAGGCCAGAGCTTGGGGGGAGTTCTGCACAGTGCTGTGGTGGGGTCTGGATAGGCGGCTCTAAAGTATTCCCATTCCAACATATGGACACACTCTATTTCCCCATATACTCTGTAATTAAAGAATATAAAGCTGGTCTAAAAGTCAATATCAACAAGCCAATGTAACTTTATAGCATCTAGTGCATTCATTTAAGGCAAGAGACACAAAGGAGCTTAATGCTGATGTGCTGCACTGTAAACTTGGCTTTACTAGTTATGATATTATGCTATCACACTTAGGTTTATGTTTTTCATCAATTCAAATGATGTGCTTTCTTAATTTGCACATGACTGGCATAGATTAGTTCATTGATAGCTAGTCATCAAGTTTTAGCAGCAACTGTAAAGGAAAAAAAGAAACTAGCAAAAAAAAAGCACAACACATAATGGAGCATTTATTAGGACTTGTTACTGAATGAATATGTATGAATTAACTGCTGTTTGTGGGCATGCCAAAATCAAGCAAACAATACAGGAATCAGTGTAGGAGGGCATTACATTGCTCTTGTAATGTTCTTATTAAGCCTATCAAGCCGGTATTGGTAATTAACAAGCTGCTCACTATTACTTTAAGTGCTTTGTCAAGACAATATGATGATACGCAATCAAAAACAGAGGTCTTTAGTTCCTTGAATCCAGTTTGTGGTCCAGGATTTTGTAACTGCTGAAAAATGATGACACGAAGTGGCCAATCAGTTACATCAGCAACATTAACTAGCAGTGATTACAAAATCTGGACTGGAGACTGGATTGAAGGTCCGGATTTGACACCTCTATTCCAACAGGTTAGGTACTAAACACAGGCAGAAGTTAACACCTTCTTAATACACGCAAACTAGAAATCTTCACTTTAAAATAGAGGGTGAGCTCTTTATTTAGAAATATCTGGTATTATTATTGAGATACTGGTGGAATCAAAAGAAAATAAGCAAATATATAAGCATATCATAGATCCAATGCTTAGGCAAGGCTTAGCAACAAGATTATGATGTATAACACAAATTAAGTTCTCAACACTGCTTAACTTTAGTTACTACTTAATAAAGAAGTGATGAGCAGCCAATTAATCAGCAGCTGTTAGCTAGATAAGGCTTAATAAGAATATTAAAAAGGCATTACAATGTCCTATATACTGAAGTGTTACCAAAGTAAATACAGATACAGATATCTTTTGTGATTTTGCTTGTTCTTGCTCTCCTCAGAGGTAGATATACACTGTGTACTTGCATATATGCACCACTACACCAGTGGTTTTAGAGAGGCAGGAACAGTACTACACAGCTATGAAAAGCAGACTCCCCCTTTCCTGACACTTGATCCCTTCAGTCAGAATGTAACCTTGCAATAAATACTACAATATGTGTAGCAATTGCAGGCATTTGATTGACAAAGTATACAACCGTGAGAATTATCAATCTCTGTCAAAGTGTGAACATCTTGAGAAACCAAGAAAGCCACAAAGGAAGCCAGTGTTTACATCTGTTCAGGTATCAAGCTTCAGACTTTGCACAATGATAACAGGAAAAGCTTGCATTATGTGTTATGCACGTTAGCCTTGTAGCAACCTTAAGATACCAAAGCTGATTGACTATGGTTAGGGAAAGAGAAAAACACATTTTTCGCCAGACTATTGTTTTAACCATTTGGGACCACTACTACATAGCATATCCAAAAAGGTCAGGGCTGGAACATTTTCAATCAGTGTAAAATTTGAAGGAATCTCAACAGCAATTGCATTTCGTCTTGCAAAGCTGTAATCTGGCATCTGTATTTATGTTTTTCATCCTCATTTTTAATTTCAATAACCAGGTCCAGCATGTAAGCAGCTTTAGATTACTGAAAAGAGCAAGTTCTTATATATTCCTGTAAACACATGCTAATCTGCTTTATTTACATGTCAGACACTGGGATGCACATGCATACACACATACACGTACACACACTAGAATAATGCAGTTTGGAAGTGGTGGAGTAGGGTAGATGAGGTGCAATCTGTGGCGCTAATCTTGGCCTAAGTGGACTGTTTGGCAGAGGCTGAGCTGGTGGCTGGATTAAGCAGATGGAGAAGCATGAATCCATCTGATAGGATTAAACTTTCTGTGGCTCTCTCTGCACCATCTGCTCACCATGCTGCTCCCAGTGACACACACACACACACACACACACACACACACACACATACAAAAGCAGTGAAAACTCACAGACCCACATGCACACATAAAGGAAAACACAAGGCAATGAAGACAGTAACTAAACATTGTGACTTGTTGAAAGTCACACTATTCAACAAAATGCAACGTAGAAAGACAAAAAATACAAATACATCATGCTTATATGTGCTATCCAGTACTGTGCAAATGTCAGAGACCACTTTTCATTTCTAGTCAAAACAGTCATTATGTACAAGTCATTCATTTTTAGGATGAGGAGATTAAAAATAAAATAATACCCATGCATAAGGAAGGGGAAAGTCAAAGGAAACCCAAACCCTAGACCTGGTAGACCAAAACTGTCACCATCAGATAAACAGTGCTTAAAGCTTTCATCTTTGAGAGCTAAAGGAAAGTCAAGCTCCACTGTTACTTCAGATCTAAAAATATTCACAGGTGTTTCTGTCCATTCCACAATGATATGAGTCTGAAAGGATGTGTGGCTGTCAAGGAACAGTTGAGAAAAGGACAAGAAGAAAATTAGTTAATCAAACAAATAAACTGCCTATGTTCTCAGAGTAATGGACTATCCATCCCAGAGCAGAGACCTCAGCATCATTAATGTGTCTTTTGGATCGTGAGAAACAGAAAAGGCAACCAACGTCTAAGACTGAACTTTTCTAGGTGTAGAAAAATATCCCTTGCAGATTTCTTTAAAATATTAAAAAGAAATTTTTCAAATTTATAGTGATTATGCAATAACTTATTGCGTTTTTCAGTTTATTATTAATGTTAACTGCTTCTAATAAAAATAATATAACTTTGATGTAAAAGGTTGGATTACCATTCCATGATAAATGCTGGAAGGTTAAACAAGCTAAAATATACTGTATATTATTGATTCCACATTGTGTAAGAAGCTTAACAGTTAGTTTTAAACTACTATACAGAAAGGAGTAGTCTTTCTTGG
This sequence comes from Colossoma macropomum, assembly GCF_904425465.1. NCBI lineage: Eukaryota > Metazoa > Chordata > Actinopteri > Characiformes > Serrasalmidae > Colossoma > Colossoma macropomum. The sequence goes on from NW_023494800.1 coordinate 27,731,131, forward strand.
GGAGGTGGGGTAATATAATTTTACCACAGCGTGTCTGTAATGTTTATTACTGATATGCACAAAATGAAAATGTTGTTATAAATTACAGAAATGGGACTGGCTACTCCATTTAAGAAGTGGCATTACACCAAAAAGTTTCCTACGCAATACTTTTGGCTGTTCACAAGTAGTCAGTAGTCAGTTTTGTTTATCCTAACCATTAAAAGGGGAACTCCACAGATTTTTAAAATTTAGTGCATAATTAAATAGTTAAGACGTCAACAAAATGTGTTTGGTGTGAACTGCTTCATTGTAGAGAAACTTACCAAGTCAAAATTGTTTTCAGTAGTGCTGATAGGAACCCGACTTCTGATAAGTTTACTGCCTCTGACAGCTCTTTCACAGAAAGTTATATGAAATTTTTATAAATACACTGCCTGATGTCTGAGACAGTTTTACAGTAGTTTTCTGATAAACCTTTGATCTAATATGTATTTTAATCCATTTATATTAATCTATTCACAGTGTAACGATGCATGAAGGGTGTTCCAATGCAAAAAGTCCCCAAAGAAAACATATTTTTCAGACTGACCATTATTTTACAACATTACGTATATAAACTGAGAAGACCAATGTACAGTTCTCTGGTGTTTTGTAAAAATTAAATAAGATGGCTATATTTGCATTGTATACATCAGGTTTCTATCACCACTACAGCAAAGAAATCTGAGCTGGCAAGATTCTCTACAAGTTAACCATTTCACATCAAAACAACATGAATGACTTTTTTTTTACATCTCTCAACCAATGAATTATGCAGACATTTTGGAAAATCTGTGGAATCCTTTTTAAGTGAAAGCAATGTGTTATTACCATTGTCATTACAGCTAACAGTTAACATCACTACATAAAATCAAACTTTTTTCCCAACATTTTTCATGATTTAATGTTCTGAGTTCTGCACTTGAGGTAGAACAATACATTTTAGCTTGATTTGGGCCACAGAAAATACAAATAAATGCTTCTTCTATTGGCTCTGCACCTGAGAAAAAAAATGCCTTTTCCACAGAATATGATGAAATATTTATCAACACGGCAATTTGACTGAAATCTCTGAGAAACACTAGTAATAATTACATTACCTGACCTCCCCATATAAAACTAATCCGATCTCAATAGTACTTTAATGCATTATTCTATTGTTATAGTGGTACTTATTGTGTGTATCTGCTGAAGTGCCACACTGAAGTTCAAGTGGCCCTTGTGCAACAATGACCCAGAAGCTGACTGTTGAACTCCAGCCTCCTGTATCCCTTCACTCTTGACACGACAGCTAGCAGGCCACTATAGCGGCCTTTGTTGTCAGAGACTAGCAGAACAGGCAGCACTCCTTCTCTCTGCTCATTCTCAGTCTTATCAGACCACTCCTCTGAAGTGAACCGGGGTCAGTTCCTCCTGACCCTGATAAAGAACACCTGACTTCTGAAATGCTTTCAGTACAGTGTGCGATTAAAGCAGTAAAAAGCTTTGGCACACACATTTAGGGCTGCAACAAACAATTATTTCTATAATGTATTAATCTATGGGCTATTACTCGATTAATCAGCTAACTGAACCACTATGCCTTTTGCTGTTTCCTCTCACTTTGCCCCTTCACAGCACAGCCATCATTCATTAGTAATTTTTTTCTATTGTGGATGCAGCAAAACAATATAAACCCTATCACCCTCTATGCTCTCTGTAGTGTTCTGCAATCTGTCGGAATGACTGCATTTATCATATGAACTACAGAGCATTTAATACAAACATACAATACAAACAAATCAAACTTTTATTCACCATGCCTATATCACTCTATTAACCACTGGTTGCTAAATAATAATAATAATTGCTCTACTCTGAGCTGCCAAAACTACTTTTATGGCAGAAGAAATTTCACCATACCTGTTTCACTCCAACAACCACTGGTTGCTAAATAATAACAATGGTCACTTAATTCCAAGCTGCCAGAACTACTTTTACGGCAGTAGAAATTTCACCATATCTGAATCGCTCTGACCATGGGTTTGTAAGAATGGTTGCTTCACTCTAAGCTGCTGGAACTATTTCACCATACCTGCTGAAACTACTTTTATAACAGAAGAAATTGTCAGCATCAAAAAACATATATTTAAAAATATGTACAGGGAATTTATGATAAGTTTTTCGTTTACTTTGCATTACCCTTGTTCTTAAGTAATGGCTTTTGACTTTGGCATCAGTTTTGTTTTTTCTTTTTTTAATCAACAACTAAAGAACTTTGCTGACTAGTTATTATAGCACATTAATCTTGCATTTGACTGCAACTAATCAGTTTCTAACCCAAAAATATAACTCTCCCATCTTACTTTTATCCTGAAAATGGTCGACCTGCTGCCCTTGACAGCACACCCCAGGAGGCCTCCACGGCTTATCACACCATATTCATCCAAGGCCACAAATCAGCACATCATATGTTCAATTGCCTGGCGCCAGATCTCACAAATTTCTCCTCCACGGCCAAATCCTCAACAAGCTAAATGAGAAGCAAGATTGGATTTGCTTAACGGCAATAATCGGACACGCTAAGCATCTGAGACCATGCTAAGACATGCTATAGTCCTGGGCTTGGACTCAAATGGAGAGCTTTGTGATTTTGACTGGAGAATTAAAGGCCTTCCCTCTAAGGAAATAAGCACAGAGCTGCTTAGCTTCTCCAGAGCTGTAAGAGCATAGGGAGCAATCAAAGCCCAACAGCACCACTAGGGAAACCAGCCATGTCTTGTCTTTTTTGTAATGCCACTAAGTTTTTTTCATGAACCAATGAGGTGGAAATGGCATTTTCTAGACAGTTTTTTTTCCGCCATCCATTACGGAAGCAGCGCATCAATCGTCGGTAATCCTCTGTGATGGACGTGGTGGCAGGCAGTATTTTCCGCCGTGTTTCATCAGCAGGTTTTCAAGGTGAATGTATATGTACAGAGCAGCGAACGAGCAGCAGGGGTGCATTAAAACATGCATTTTTTAATAACAAGCACACGCTTTTTCCACATCTGTCAAGAGGAAATAGTAAAGTATATATAAAGTGGGCACAGCAACGTTGCAATCTTTGAGTAGCCTGAAAAAACTGTGAACCAATGACCTGTCAGGGCATTTACGAGTTTGAAGGACACTGTTAGGACAACTGGGGAAAAAGACAGACATGTACATCACTGACAAAGATGCTAACATATACTGACTATGGCCACTCCAGCACAAACTAAATGGTTTTGAAAGAAAGGAGGTGACTGACATACTTGCCACAACTGGCCATTCTTAAGTCACTACACCAGAAACGTGATGAAACCATGTTGGCATTTGTCCCATGCCGGCAGTAAGGGTTAATAACTTCACGGCAGTAACTTCATGCAAAAAGACATTTTGATGCAAGAACACATCTTTTAAGCCAAAACAATATGGCAGTTTTAGTTTGTATCAAACTCCTAATCACCAGATTGTTTGTCAAATAATAATAATAAAAAAACTAATTTATGTGATTTTCCACTGATCCCTGATGTTGACAATCTGCCAAGACATGCCTGGTGTCCACATTTTGCTTATTTAGCTAATATCAGCTATAAGGCTTATATTACTAACAAACACTAGAAGTCAGTAGTCACCCAAATCTTTTGTAAATACATCATTAACACTTCTCCCAAACTGCATCCAGGTCTTAAGGTCTCACAGACTTGTGCATGTGGTTTAGGACACAGTATGACTTACTGTAAACTATAAAAATGATCCAATGTTCTTAGCATACCCGAACACTGCAGGTAGCCTTTTTAGACAGCAAGTGTTGTGCTGGAATCCGGCTGCCTGCTGCGTGCTCACATCACATAGGCAAATGGATGCTACAGATTATGTTCATGATTTATAAATAACTGTTCACCTTCAATTTTCAAACTGAAGATATATATTTAAAAACAGAAACACAACTGAAATTACAAACCTAATCTAGCATCACATCACTTGCCTGTTTGTTAGCAATGTTAGCCGCACAGCTCTAGCGGTAAACTGATGAAGCAGGAAAAAAGTAGACAATTGTGTAAATGTTCTCTGAACCATTATGGAAAAGACAGACATGGGCATGTAAAGGTAATATCACAACATTTTATCATCATTGTGATAAATTTTGCTATTGTGATAAACAATAATAATAAACAACAAGCTGTTTGTGCATACTGGGGATATATCATCAGCAACTGCATGTTTCATTATGAAGAGAGCATAATCACCCTTGGTTAACTGGATAGAGTGCAGAGTAGTATGTGAAACATTGAATAAAAATCACTGTATTCATAGCTTTTGATAAATTGTATTGTGAAAATGTTTACATTTACATTTGGCAAAAATGCACTTTTTGGTCATTGGCTAAGTTTACATGCAAAGATTTTTGCCAATCCGATTGAATACAATCCGATTACAGATTCAGACTGAGGTGTTTATACGCACACTCTATTCAACGATTTGATGTAAAATCTTCGTTTACATGCTCACTACAAGTAATCCGATGCAAAATGACGCGCATGCGTGGAGTAGCGTTTAGAGTAAACGTTACCATGACAGCGAACATCACGTAAGGTCCAGTCCGCGTGATATGAGTTTCCAGTTGGCGCGCTTGTGTTTTAATTGCTTTAAAATGATGTCAGACTCAGGAAAACGTGCTTCACATGTGCTTATAAAGGAAGCGGCGAGAGGAAGACGTCGTGTTCTGAGACTCATAAGCTAGACGTCCGTCCCACCACCGTCTTTTAAAGATCAGAGCATGAACTTCGTCTCCTCTGCAGACCCGTTTCTGCTCCGCCATGTTGAACGGTATAAACTTTCGCCATGACGCGACGCACATGCGCAGAACATACTTACACGTTCCGATTGGAATGTAATCGGATTCAGGCGTTTACATGGTTATTATTCTTCTATTTAACGGATTATTTTATAAGTTTACCCACCTCGTTCAATCGGATAGAAATTGTATTCCGAATGGCCTCAATCGGACTAGTCTATTCCGATTGAGGTGTTTACATGGACGTGTTCTATTCCGATTGAGCTATTAGTCGGATTATTAACGGATTATCAGGCTGCATGTAAACGTGGCTAGTGTCACACATTTTCAAATATATTAAAAAAAAAACTTTACATATCATTGCTGTCCAAAAAATCATGTACCTCCACTTTTTTTTGCTTTGCTATTGATAATTTTACATCATTTGAAAACAGCTCCTGCCATTTGCATTGTGTGATGATGATAAATTAAAATCTCCTTCCATTAACTAATAAACAGAGCAAAGTCAAAAGCACAGTCAATACAGAATGTGAATAATATGTAAATGAATTTCATAATCTAATTCATTATATAATTATGTAAATATATAAAAACACAACAGTAACATGACAGTGATAGCTCTAGCAAGGTAAGGGGTAAGGCCTGGGAATTAATTCAAAGCTTGCAGATTAAGTGAGGTGTGAATGAGGGTTGTCATATCAATGCAAAGAATGATGGTGTGGTTTATATGTAATGTCTCTCATCCCTTGAGAGGGAGTTACTAGAACCTGCCAGCAGGAATAGAATGCTAAAATAAAGGGCTGGAAGAGGAAGGACTAGAGGGAGGACACTGCTTTGTGTTTTAATTAATCAGTGGTTCATCCCTGCTTTCTCTGCTCCATTGGACACATGACTTGGGGGGTCAAAGCTCAAAGAAGTGTGTGTGGGTGTAGACCGATTCCGCTACACACACAAATCTAATATACTTAAAATGAATAGCAAGTTATATTACTGTGTGTGTGTCAGTGGCAGAGGCTCACTGCATATTTGATCACGAGATAATAAAGTGTGTGTGCACTCGATCTGACAGGAGTCCCTGTCTGGCCACGAGTGAGTCCTCTTCCCTCCCACCCTTTCTCTTTCTCTCTTTCTGACACTGCTGTTTTTCCCTCCTAAAATGACCCAGTTAACGTACTTAAGGGAAATGTCTGACAGGTCCTGCAGCATAAAAACAGGATAGACATTATATTTTATTATTACATAAGATAAGATCTCTAAATTTAGGATGAGCGTAGTTAAACAAAAGAACTTAATAGGCTTTGGTTAAGAGTGTTGGAATGAAGATTGTGCTTGACAGAGATAGTATTGGGCAAATATCAGCTGAAATGCAGATGCTGATCCAATCCTGTAACAAATCTATCCTGAAATAGCATGCTGACATAGTGGGATGAGATGCTGTTAGCTGTGTAGTTATTCCTGTGTAGCTGTTCATGTATTTGAAGTTGAGCATGATAGCCTGCTGTAAGATGCTCATCCTAAGTGAATTAAAATAGTATTATAGAGATAGTATTGGGCAAATCATTCAACTAAAAATAGCTAATCTTAAAGCTTAGTAGAATTAAAGGGAAAAAATCAGCCAATACCATACCGCGGGGTCAGAGGTATGTATAAGCACGGGCACAGCACAAAATGTGTAACGTGACCACAACACACCTTAATTCAGAGTATGTACGTTTTGCGTTTTTTTGCCAAAAGTCAAAGAAGTAGCATTACTGATTCAGGAGAAAAAGAAACACGCTAAAGTATGGGCTCTGCTACTGCGAATCATCCTGTAAAGTCTGTTGGGTTGGATTTCATGGGAGTTTGTCAAACCATGTCATATAATGTATGTATTAACGTTGTATGCACAAGCTGTAAAAGAAGGTCTCAATGTTTTGGTCTCAAATGCAAAATCAACATTATACTGATGAATACATGATGATAATAGAAGATAATTCACTCACATCCTGAGGAGACACGTCCTTTACTAAGTTTTGACTGAGTTTTCTTGGAATACTGTGTCATTGTGCTCACAATGATCAAATTGGAGGGGGTCTGAAGCACCACTAACAATACAAAATGTTCTTCCAAATGTTGTTTGCATTTACACATTTCCACTAGAGACGTCTTTAAATCTTATAACATTCAGGATACTAAGGCTTCAGTTCATCACACAAACTGTGTGTAGCTCCGCCCACTAACAGCTTGCTCTTGAATGTTTAAAAGGCACAGTGACATAATGGAGCCAACCAAAACATTCTACTGCAGTGTTATTTCACTCCAGCTAAGAAAATAGAGTTTGTGAAACAATAACACAGACTATGTGTGCATATTGCAGCCACATCACTGCATATTTTGTGCCATGTCTTCTCATGTACGTGCAACTGGGTCCAAGAGTTTAAGCAGTGCTCCTCTAAACATTCTTTCAGCATGTGTATGAAGGTCTTGTCCCCGTATGACCACTTTGTGTGTTGCCATTATTAAATCACGTCTCGCAGAAGTGTGTCTTTTTTGAGCGGAATATGTGTTCATCCATTCATGTAATATTTCCACCCATTTTCTGCGTGATCCTCCAATGTTATGAAGTGTCCTCCCTCAAATGCATGTGCATGAGGGAGAGAAACACATTTCACATTTTACCACTAACACAGCCGAGAAACATTTATGCTCTTGCGCCAGTTTCGTACATAACATAGTTGTGTTTTGCACCTTAAATTTAGTATATATAGTATGCCAAAGGTGTCTATATTAGCATCAGTAATCTCCACAGTAAAATTATTACAATACAGTAAAATTTTTAGTCAATAAATACGCAAATAGAGTTCAGGTAAGTTTCTGGGGTAATGTACGAGTAACTTTTCTGCTAAAGTACGGTAAAAAGAGGCTGCTTACCATGCTCCAGATATGACGGCGTTCCCTCTGAAGGGTCCAGCCTCCGTGCTCTCCGCCCGTGTTTTGAGTTGTTGTGCACAAACATGTTGTCTGAAACGGCAAGAACGTGTCCTTCTACACTCACCGTGGTGGACACTACAACCTGAAAAACGAACAGCGTTAAAGGTTAAATAGGAGCCAAAAGTTAAAGGTTTAATACAGGGTGAACTTACTTTTCCAAAAAAAAAAAGTTGTAACAAAACAAAACCTCAAATCTGCAAAATGGACAGTTTACAAGAGAAGTTTACGTTTTTTCCCAGTATCTTAAATTCAGCAAATAAACAATAACTGTGCTTTAAAATGCGCAGAAATGTGTTCTTTGTAGAACATGTGTTGACCTATTTTCACTTAAATCAACAAACCATGATATTTCACCAGGGGCATCCAAACTGTTGCACACAGCTACATTATCTGCCATCATCGTATGTAAGTCATTAACAAAAAAGTAGATCATAATTGTTCAGAATATCTGTAATGTATAAATTCACCCTCAAACTCAAATGAAACTCAAACTCAAACTTAAATAATACGAGGTTACATATATTTTTTAATATCTTGAATAGTTTTACTGTTGTTGCATTGTAGTACAAGTACTTTCATACTTTATACAATTTTACACAATTTATTCCTTACCCTAAATGTAGCTGTTTGGTTTTTAAAGTTTAGTTTTGCACTGGAGCTTCAAGGCTAATGTAGCTAACAAATAATGGAAGTGTAAGTCTGTGTCACCAAGCATCTTTTTTTTGGCCTTGTAGATCCATTGCAAAACGGATGAACACCAAAACATGCCTTGGCCAATCAACTACATTTGAAGAGAATTGCATAAATTAGATTTTTCCCCTCATGTGAAATGTTTGCAAACTTCTTCCATCACTTACCATTTTGCATTAAAATGTATGGAAAGAAACATTTACAGAATAAATTTAGAGCTTTGGCAGATGTGCTTTTCATAAAGACATTTGAAATGTATATTACAAATGTATAAGATTTACATCTAATTATGTCATTTACAAGGAGAAAAGGAGAAATAATCATGTTAATATTACAGCCATTTGTTTAGAGCAACTTTCTATTAAGCAGCCACTTATTCTAGTCTTCTGGTGTAAAATTCCCATCACTTGAACTGGCCTCTTCATTTGCTGCGCTGTGACTGCACCACTTAAAGTCTCTAATCCCCTCTATTCTTCACACTAATTAACATACACACTCGCACACACACCTCTCCTTTCCGTCTTTTATCAAAGTCCTCCAGCCTCTCCTCCTGCTCCATCCGCCCGTCCCACAATCCCCTGCTCTAGGTGATTGATTGCTGATAGGGGTTGGCGCAGATTAATTCAATTAAAAAGCGGGCAGCACTCGAGTGCTCTGAGACAATGGCGTGGAGCTAATGGCGTTTGGGGCTTGGTGTGGTGAGTGGCGTTAGCGAGGCCAGCTTAAGCCGAGGTTTTCCCCTGGCAGCTCTGCCGAGAGCTCTCGTTTTAATTGCAGCTGATCTCGGAGAGGAATCCTAGCGCTCCAAAAAGAAAGGACTTGGCAAAGTGAGGGAAGTCTCCAAGGGACTGCTACTCTCTCTGTCTCTCTCTCTTTCTCTCTCTCTCTCTCAAACACTCCCAGTCTTTTGACTTCTATCTCTCTTTTACACTCACAGATTCAGCCTTCCTCCCAATTCCTCATAGACTTTTCTTCTCTTTTGTTGTCAGAATAATGGGGTTCTACTGTGTGTGTAGCGGGGTTCCTCTTTAACGGCCAGCATGCTACACATGGCTCATGTCCTAAACAACCACATGCTCAACCTCAGGCTAACAACAGGCCATGGTCACTGTGCATTAGATGAATAGCCACAGTAGGACGTAACAGTGTTGTAACAATTTAATCACGTCACATGTGGGCAATGTGACAGGCAAGTTGTGACTCCCATGTACACTGAGAAATATGTACGAAACATGTAGCTCAGTTAAAAACATAATTACTTTTGCTAAAAATATATATGTATACCCATAACACAGTGCAGTCTTGATAGTTAAGAATGGTAAGAGCAAGAATAGCAAGCCTTTCTATATAGGTTGGGAAAAGAAAAAAATATGAGAGAATAGTTATAATGTTTGAAATATTGTTACTTGTTATTTAGGTAAGGATATAGTAGTTTTAGAGCTCCGCATGTGTGTGCACTTTGCAAGTTGGCTTTACATACGATTAATCGTGCAGCCCTAGTTAAAATTAAAGTCATCTGGCAAGTTTGGCTTTATACTCCTTTATGTTCTGTTTTAAGAAAAAATTACTATTATATAACTTAAAATCTTTGGCGAGAACAAAGCTTTATTGGTATGATATGGTAATGGTAGACACAACTCTGTGGGAATGCATTTTGCTTAGTTTACAGTCCATTACATAAATGAGTCAGCAAATTTGTGACATTTATAAAATTTTCACAATGCCTAGACTTGGAAATGTGACTAAATGAGAAACAAGAATGTATATAATTAAAAAAAGAATTAAATGAATGAAGTGACATGAAGAAGGGGGTATCTTGAGGGTCTTTCCCAAGGAAGTAAGAGGAACCAATTACAGTAGAGAGAGAGAGAGAGAGAGAGAGAGAGAGAGAGAGAGAGAGACTAAGAGAGAGAGAGAGAGAGACTAAGAGAGAGAGAGAAAGACCAAGAAAGACTCAATGGCTAACAAGCAGTACTCTTCCTGTAGCCCTTCCTCAGTATAGCTAAACTAATGATTCAGTCACTGCTGGACTGAAACTAAAAGAAGGATGACACTGAGATGGGAGGAGTTTAAAACTGAGACACACTGAGACAAACTGATTGGCTGAGTTGTCAAATACTCTATATATGCCCACTGATCACCTCACAACAACTGAATTCTGTATTACTGCGCCATGTCACGAAATCCTTGGGCAGTTAATGGAATAACCTTTACTCCAATGCTGCTTGCATGGCCTTCTCAGTGTACTGATAAAGAAAGAACCCGATTTCATTTAAGCTGAGGGGCTGACAACTTATGTGAAACTAGGCTGGTCAGCTAGTTAACAGGCGAAAAGAAGAAACCATGAGTGTTAATTTATAAAGTATTCATATATAAAGCAAAGGTTTATATTAATTTACAAAGCAAAAGTTTTGCATTATGATATGCTCATAATTATATGACAAACAGTTTAAAAGTTCATGAAATGACCGCAATACACAAGGAGCATTTCTGTCCTCATTCAGCAGTCCATGATTGCTTGGCAACAATACCATATTCTAAAGCAGGGGCACACAACTCCAGTCCTGGAGGGCCGATGTCCTGCAGAGTTTGGTGATTTACCAGCTCAGACACACCTGATTACACTCATCTGTTAATTGCCAGGTTTAGTGGGTGTGTTTGAATAGGAAAACTACCAAACTGTGCAGAACTGGAGCTGTGCACTCCTGCCTCTAAAGGAACTACAGTTATTGCGGAATACTTGTTTATATCAATTATTATTAATAATAACAAATTATTTATTGAAAATTTGTGTATTTTAACATACGTTATGTTTCCCACCATTTTATAAAAGCAATAAGCCACTCAAAGTTCGTTACTGTGATTTTATCACAGGAAAGGGGGTTTTAAGCACTCTGCTTTATGTCGTGCCTAAGAATACCCTTCACCATGAAAAAAATCACAGTAATGCACTGTATTTATCTTGAACCTAGTATCCATGAACCTCGCAAAATCTTAACACATCTTCTGTCCATACTGTGATGTTTCTCTGAATGAAACAGAGTATCAGGGAAGTTCTCCAAGCTAGCGTGTTTTTGAGTGTTTTCACTCAATTTAAAGCTAAGGTTGTGGGTAAGGGAGGTGAAACATAATATTATTGGTTAAAATAAATTTCCTGCACAGCATGATGACATAATAAAAACACTAGATCTTTTAGGCCCTTCTAAAAGTCATTACATTTTGATGAAAGATCACATGAAAACAAGAATCTTGTCTTTCAGATGATATGACATTATGAACCGTGCTTAATACCAGGCACATAAACTGACAAGATAAAGAAAGAGAGAGAAAAAAAAGAAGTAGGAGGATTGATGGATGGACAGATGAATAGAAAGAGAGAGAGAAAAGAGAGAGAGAGAGTGAAAGAAAGTGAGAGAAAGAAAAATCAGATATTACTAGGAGAAAATGTAGACAGTTTATTTATAACTGCCATTAAAAATTAAAAAATAACATAGCATAACATAGCTGATATCATATGTTGAAATGTGCACCTTAATTTTCATGTTTACCTTATCGTTTACTTCATTTTTTATTTGTTGCATGTGTGTATTTTCCTTTTTTCCTTTCTTAACTAGTTCTGTTATTTGTTTTCATGCTAGTACTACAAACTTTCTATTCATTATTAATCCTAACTTCATTTTATCTTTCTAATTCTCTATATTTTAATGATTAATCAATTTAACATGTTTTGTACAGCTTTGGCTATGTATAGGTCTTTTACCCTGTCATGCCAAATAAGCATATTTGATTGGGTTTTATTTGATTTGAGAGAGACAGAGAGACCCAGTGGTTTTACCTGAAAGCGTCGCATGTCCCGCGGGTTCCCCGCATTCTTCAGACAATTCTGGTTGCATTTCAGGAAGAACTTGAGGAAGAACCTGGGGGAGGTAGAGAAAAGAAAGGTCAGAATGAGTAAAAGAGCTGGACGAAAGCTTTTGAAGCAGTGACACATAATACACAGGGCATTCATCAGTACAGGGTGGGGACAGGAACTCTCTCTATTTCTCAAATGATCCCGCTTGTTTCAAAACGAGACAGTGCTTTAGCTTTAGCTCTTCCTGTCCAGTGTGTGCTAATCTCCCACAAAGTTTACTCACTGCCACATCACAGCAGGAGAGTGAGTGAGGACCACCAACACTTAAAATAGAAACCCACCACAACCTTTCAGACTTTCAGGTATTTCTGTACAACACGTGTGCACACACACACACACACACTACATGTATGGAGTGTGCGCTGAAATGTCGAGTGCGGCCATCTGTCGCACAGAGAAAGATGAGTCTGACAACTCACTGAATCCAGGGAGAGAGAGAGAGAGAGAGAGAGAGAGAGAGAGAGAAAGAGAAAGAGAGAGAAAAGAAGGAAAGAGAGAGAGAGAGAGAATGAAAAGAAAGAGAGAGACTAGGAAAGAAGGAGGAGAGAAAAATAAAGAGAGAGAAAGCACAGACATAAAGAGAGAGACAGGGAGATTGACAAAGAGTGGTCTTGGTCTGTAAATGAACACTGTCCTACCTGCCATTTGCTGTTTTAGATTGCAGGTAAGAAAATGCAAAATATAAAAGAAAGTAATTAAAGAAGACAGGAAAGAGAAAGGGAGAGAGAGAGAAGAGGGAAAGAGAGAGAGAGAGAAGAAGGAAAGAGAAAGAGTGAAAGAGAGAAGAAAGTGTGAGAAAAAGGAAAAGAGTGAGCATGTAAGAGAGGGAGACCCAGGTCAAAGCTAAGACCAGCGTACACACTCAACCCATCTACGTCTTTGTGCACAACTATTTCTTTGACACACATACAACCACACACTCTTGCCGAAACACTGCCCTTGCTCTCTCACACTCCTACTCTTAGTAGAAAAACAAAAACATGACTGACCAATAAGACAAGCTTCCCTCACTCACAGATGGACATTAAAGCTGCACCAGCAAAATACCAGCTGCTCCAACTGGCAGCCACATAAGCACACAAAATCACTGAGTGTGTGTGTGTATGTGTGTGTGTGATGATGGTGATGCCAAAGAAAATACCAACCATTAAGCCTAAGACACTCTCATTCCAGCCTCTCCTGCACTGTATGCTGAATCTCACAGCTGTCCACTTCTACACAGTCCTCGCTGGCTGGAGTGACCTCACTGTCCTGGCGTTCATCACGTCACTCTCCCATGTTTTAGTCATGCTTCTTACTGGGTGTTGCCTTAGACTGGAGTCCAATAAGCCTAATGTTCACTTGAGGCGAAACCATCAGGAATTCTCAGAGCACTTGTTTTTTACCTTCGTCAGGTCATGTGTATATGTGCCACGAGTTGACTTTATGTGATACTGGCTAGTGGTTGGCAATATGATGATACGTTATTATTTTTGTGATAAATTATGTCACAACAAGCTTTTCTGAGTGTATGGTGGATATCATCAGAAAAAGGTCCATGTCCCATTTAATTTTTCTTGCATTTTATTTTTTCCCTTGAGGTCCAATTATAAGATATGTGTGGATTTATGTATTAAGAATAGTCATAATTCATTTACATATGACCATTTTTTAATTACTGAGCCTTTAAGACATATGTGAGACAAATGAGCTCTGTTCTGATTGGCTGTCCTGTATTGTGCCTCACTGAATGGAAGCTAAACTGCTGTAGGCTGAATGGGTATATATATATATATATATATATATATATATTATGAGTTGGCTCTTGTGACATCACAGAAACAATGAACCTCAAAAAAGAGCTGTTTTGTAACACGGTTTCCATCTATGGATTGTACAAACTGAGGAGTGACTAACAATGTTGTTAACATATTACTTCAAACTCCTTTTTTCAAACAAGTGAGGGAAATCTGGTTTTCCATGATATTGGCCCTTTAAAGTACAGTGACCAACTGCTTGCTTAATTACAAAAAGAAAATAATCAGCTTTCTTTAACTAAATCGCGGTATTGCGATTTTATGTTTTTGCCACATCGTGTTCTCCTAATATAAGTTAGACAAATTGGATACTCAAGGCTTCTGTTTCAGTTCCTCAGCTTGCTGCACTGGCAGATGCCTTTAGGAATCCTCCAGGAACCCTTTTGAAAACTACGGTTCTCTGAGGAACTTCAGATACCTGAAGCAAGATGCTTGATGCAACACAGTGAGGTAGTTCTTTGAGTTCTTTTTAGTTCTTTGAGCACCCTAATGGATAAAGGATGTAGCACAAAATGTTACAATGTAACAAATCTGCGCTATCTGGTTGAACTCTCTAATTCCAAATCAGGACAGATGTTGGCCAGTCCTTCACTGTAAGGACTCATCTTCTAGCAGAAACATAAGGATGAACCCAGAAGATAAATGTCATACAGCAATTGTGGAGTCTCTGACCAGTAGATGCAAAGACCAAAGTCATCTGCCTCGCTTAAAGGTGAGAGATCAGTCTGTTTGGTCATAACTCAAAAAATTATTATTATTAAGAACTATTATTTTTCAATACTAATTCTGAGAGGAAAGAGTGATTGATTTAGACCGAACAGGCTAAAAATGGAATGGTCAAAAGCGAGCTTTTGTTCTGGGGGCATTCACCTGCAGCCACCCCTTGCAGATAAGCCCAGTGACCCCTGGCTTACTCAGAGTACAATAAATACATCATCAAATATCAGTTTAGTATATTGACCAAATCAAAACATCAGTTTGATTCGAATATTTTTTAAATGATTTGCAGTTACTAATATTGGTTTAATGATTTGGTCAAAACATCTAGTTGCCAATATTGTGACTGTGACTTAGATTATGATATTTTCTTAAAATATTTTTTTGGCTAAGAAGACCAGCACATCTGCTTTTCTAGCTTGAACACTGAACATAGTGTGCCAGACTGCCAGAGAGCTGGGGTTGTTTTGTACACCGCGCATGGATGTTTGGTTGCTTCTGATTGGCCAAACTCATCTACAGGCAGCTGACGGACTTTGTGTTATTGGTTAAATTTCCCCACTTATAAAAACTAATGACAATGCTGTTAGTATAAAATGAATAAAATTATTAATAAAATAATAAAAAGTGCAGCTCCTGTGATTTGAAAACTGCACTCTTTCAAATTACGACTTTGATCTATAAATAATTAATCTTTCAGCCCTAACGTCTAGTTTACTTGTTTGTACCTGACTGGTGAGCAAGCAGACTTAGCAACTGCAATGTACTGGAGATTCATTTTCATGTTCCAACAACAGCTTTAACATACTGGCTTACAAAAGTAACTAACGTGAAAGGATTAATGGCAGATACTAACAGCGCACAAGCACAGAGCAAATAGCAATTACTTGTTAATCTCTGCCCTGCTTTCCTGCTGACATATCACTCCTTTCTTTTCTCCTCCACCTTCTCTTTCTTTCTCTCTCGCACTCTCTCTCTTCAGCTGTCGTTTAGAGTCAGTGACACAGTGATTATGGTTGGGGATGAGACAGAAGAGGTGGAATTGTTTCAATAAGTACCCCCACCCAACACACACATGCACGGATGGCCACCTTATGCTTTCATAATTGATAGGACATCACTGGCGTATCTTCTGTTAAGGGCAGTCCAATTAAAAAGGGCAATTATTACAGTGACAGAGCGAGGAGGAGGGGGGCTCTACATGTGCTCATGTAGTTCCACCAGTGACCTTTTAACAGTACTACAGATTATTGGTCGAAATACATGGACCAGATGGATGACAAAAACAAGAGAGGACAGAGAAATGAAGGAAGGAGGAAAGGGAGAACTCATGTTCAACAAATTCCCTGCATCTCCTCGTTGACTTCAAGCAATGTGTCATGACACCATTAGCATATCGTCTCTCTATCAAAATCTCATAACTCCCATGCTATCGGCGTTGGATGATGACGATCATATGTGTATGCGCAGTGGAATAAAAACAATGAATTCCTATCACACAATTCTCATTATAGTCCCATGGCTGTGAATTTAGATATGTATCTGATCTAGGACAACAAATGAAAAATTTTTGTGTTCACACAGCTCTGAAAATGTAATTTATTATTGTTACAATCAAATAAAATAATTTTCCTTGTAACTCTGTTATCAGATTAACTAGACATTGCCAGCTTTCTGTGGAATATGTTGACTCTGTGTTGAGCTGATAGTGAGCAATGAGGGCTGATGGGGGAAGGGTGAGAACAATTCACACCTCTCCAGCCAGACAGCGTGCTGTGACAAAACAGACAGCATTACTGCAGATTTCTTCATCACAAACAATATTGTACACTGTACACTGCCATTACAAAATGTAACTTGGACTGAAAACATGCTTAATTTCTGTGTTCTGAAAATGTATTCTGAATATTTGCAGGAGTGGGTAATTTGGAGAGTCTTTCAACACACTCGCAAAAGTCAGATTCATTCGCTTGTCTGAGGCACAACTGATGTTGCAAAATGTTCTTCCATACGTTACATGCAATTACATATTTTCACCAGACAGGTCTCCAAATTCCCAAATCCTACATAGTGTTGCTTTATCCCTAGAGATATTAGGGTATCAAATTCAGCAAGATGGTCTGAATCTGGTACTGACTGTCAGCAGGCAGTACTCTACAGAGTTCATTATTTTTTTGCATTACTGATGTAGCAGTTTTCATATGTGAATATGTGAAGATGGACAGCAGTGGCAAGAACTTCACAAAACAAACGTGGCACCAAGAAGACAAGAATGAAAAAGCTACTGAGAAATGCGGACCTCCACTTAGCTAGCAGCAGTTTGTAGCACATTGACTATCATGAAGTTAAGATTTAAGACAAAAGCTTTGGCCAGTTTTAATTATCATTAGCTACCCACCATGGTTATCTCAGTGCAATCTATAAATAACAAATAATAGTAAGAAAAGAAGAAGATGAAAATGCACAGATTTTAGAAAAACTTATTTTGCATGAAGGCCCTGCTTGTATTGCTTACATCCCAACCTTTTCTTTTATTAGAGTATAACTCTGTGTATAGCAATGCATAGAACTAATACGTCTAAACAGCAGCCTGTGCTGAACGGTTTAGACTGGCTGAGAGGTATAAGGTGTCTTGTAAATGTGGTGGGGTTCACAGTGGGTGGGGGTAACATGGGCCTACGACACCGTGACCTTTGACCTCCATGTCTAGAGGTCACATCTGGCCATCAGTCAACAGACTCCAGGAAACTAATCCGCACACACACATACAAATGCAGACAAACACTATGGGCGAGTGCAGTAATAACTATTTCTGCAGCCTATCATCAACTGATTTGTGACATGAATTAAATCCTGCACAAGAACTCCAGCTTCCCTAGCCAAGAAAAACTTAGCTTAGTTCAGCGCTACAACTTTCCTGCACTTTACTTCAACAGAGTGTGCTCATTAACATATTCTAATTTGCAAGTTCTGACCACAGATTGAGAAAAAGAGCGAGAGAGAGAGATGCCTATTGCTAAGGATAGAATGAGGGAGGCATTTTTATGAGGTAATCTAATTTGGTTACTAAATGCAAAACAGTGGCCATTACTGCCTTTGCCATACTCTCTCGCGTGGCGTTAGCCACAGCGCCAGTAAACGAGCCCGAGTGAACAGTACAGCGCCCATAAATTATTCAAAGGCTGAGATGGCAATTATGGCTCTGAGCACAACCAACATTAATATTTTATGAGGGCTAACGCATACCTCCAAGTGAATCGGGGGGAGCGTGAGAGAGAGGGTCCCAACACTCTCTTTTTATATTCATTCTCAGATTGATCTCTCTCTCTCTCCTCTGTTATCCCACCATTCTCAGCGAACTCGTATTGTCTCCTTTTTACTGGGTAGTTTACTGGGAGGTGCAGGTAAACACCAACTATGAGACCCTTCTCTTCAGGTTCTCAACATGGGGGTGTTCATATACATCATAAGCTACTTTCTTGCAAATAAACAAACAAAGAAACTAGCATGGGTGGGGGATATATCTAAAATGCAATCTTTCAATAATTAAGGATTTGCAACATGCAGAAAATATAAGTTTTCTTAAGAAGTTGGAACACCAGCACTGCCAAATGTAAAAAACATAACAAAACAAAAAACGAACAAGCTGAAAATGATAGTTTTATCCAATATAATTAGGATTTAGATAAATTGTTTGATTTTTCCACATGATAAATAAAATAAATAATATATAAATAATAAAGATAAGGCATAATGAAGATAAGGCATAACAAGAGACTTCTTTTTTACGATCTTTGTTACGATATCTTCTTTTAAGTTACAAACTGAAAGAGAGTTTGGCTGAAAGCAGAAATAAAAGGCACCAGAAGTGGTTATTTTAACAGACTGCCACATTCATAAAAAAGCGATGATGTTAACATGCATACAGGAATGGAGCTCTATATGCTACAGCAAAACATTATGTTTGTCAGTTTTGCATTTTAAAGTTTTTTGACATTAACCTCCCCAGTTTTCATTACAACAGTGTGTACATTTTAATATTATAATTATTTATATATTTATTACATTTATTTTTATAATGAGCTTTTAAATACTTAGTCCGTCAACAGTACACAGATTACAAAAAGAAAAATTTGTATTCAAATCAAATACAAATGTTGCAGTAATGAGAATTTGGTCTGTAAAACTGGAAAATGCTACTACAAATCAATTTAAATATTACTTATATACTCAGTAATAGTGAAGTAATTCGGTCAGAACCATAAAGGTATTGAAATTGAATACTCAGATATTTTTACTATGCAGTGTGACCAGTGGTTGTTGTTTACAACCCTTACAAAAGGTTTAACCATCTTTTAATAAAAGATTAATTGAAAAATTAACCATTTTTTTAATAAAGCATGCAGTTGGCCAGTGTTCTAGCTTCCTATGGTGGGCTCAGGAAAGCATATTATGACTAAATTAATCACAACATCAACAACAACAACAACAACAACAACAACAACAACAACAATATTGCCTATCCCTTGTAACTAGCCAAATAAATAAATAAATAATAAATAAATAAATCACAAATATGATCTAACTACTGCATAAAAACTTTTATTTGTGCATAAGGCCAAAAGAGCTGGGCAGCCACACTGTTTTCAGCATACGTAGTAGTAATAAAGTAAAAATACTGACTGTACTTCAGAATACATCCAAAAGCTCTCCCAACATAATCAATAGGACAACGTGCTAAATAGGTCAGAAATGTGACCTGTGCTGTAAAAGTTATGTCACCCTTAATGAACCTTTTCGATTCCTCTGTCATTACACAGTGACTGAGCAAGGGTGAGCTGATATTACCAAATCTAACATCATTCTAAAACTGCTACAACATTTATAATGACGGAGTCGAAGTGGGGTCGAAAGAGCTGAACAGAAAGAATATGAGCTTCTGCTTCTTCCAGTAATGTAGGAAGACTGCTGCTTAGAGAGAGAGCGCGAAAGAGAGAGAGCACGAGAGAGAGAGAGAGAGAGAGAGAGAGAGAGGGAGAAATAACACAGGGGAGTATTATTTTACATAAGCAACACTTCATATGCAGCAGTGGTAATTGATCGTCCCAGTGTAGCAGCACAGACCTGTCAGTCAAAACACAGAGACCCTGGAGATATGGAAATCAAACCAAAAATGCATTCACCTGAATTATATACATTATAATAATGATATTTATGAGCTAGTAGATGCAGTAGAAACAGAAACCAAATCATCTTTACAATAACATTATTGCTTAATCTCAATTTGGGAATACCTAATTCGGTGGTGTACAGATAGGTGATAATCACAAAAAGGGCTGTGAAAACAAAATTCAAATATCCATTCAAATGTTTAAAGCCTCTATTTTGGCTCCTAGTATGTTTCAGGCCAAGAGTTAGCAACCCTATGTATGATGGCTACCAAAGGCATAGAATAACATGCTATTGCTGATCATAAATGAACAGAACAACAACAATCTATTTTGGCTTTCATTAGCATTTAAATGTATGGGAATATTTGCAAACATACAACAGCTCTTTAGCAAGAGCCATTCTGAATGAAGCTATTTATTGACTTTTAAAACAATAACAGGCAGAAATACAGGTAAGGACACAAAGGTTTCCCCCAGTCAATTGACCAAACTTTACTTTTTGCCATTTTTCTACGAATATTAGTGCACAATTTCTGTTTTCTCTTAGAACATCAACACAACATATCATTTAACCACGGGCACCCAAACTTTTGCATATGACAAAATGTTAATTGTTGGTTGTTGCTATCAGCCCATAAATTGTATATCAGTGCATCCCAATAAGAAACCTTCTCATTAAGATTGTAGATTTGGACTAGCCAACAGAAGGCTAAATAGTCGAAAGAACCTAATCTCGTGAGCAACGCTGCAGGCGTGCTCCACTTTCTCATGTGATAAGGGACACGATATGACCTCTGGACTTGTCTTTCTTCAAGAGTGATAGATCTTGGCCGTGAAGCAGCTGAATAAAAGCATGAAAGGAAAAGGGAGATCCAGAAATGGAGAAAGGTGCAGGACGAAAGGAAGGGCTCCTCTGGTGTCTATTGTACAGGGCTGAAGGCAAACAACTCAATAATTCATGAGAGAGAGATTGATTTCGGGGGCTTGCTCAGGGGGTCGCGAGGGGGCTGGTATGGTGGGCTAGCTGGGGGATCATTAGCCCTTCTAACACACACACACCCACACACCCACACACGCACACACACACATCACACATACACACACTTAGGTCAGGCTGATTAACAGTTAACAGAGCTGAGGGTGGGAAGGGGGGCTCTACCTCAGGGTCTGACAGATTTACTACTTTTGTTTTTCTTCTTTGCACTTTGCACGTGCTGCCTTTATCCCCTTATTTTCTTTGTCTGACTTCTCCAGGGAGGTGGAGAGAGATATGTTTTGGGGGAGAGAGAGAGAGAGAGAGAGAGAGAGAGAGAGAGAGAGAGAGAGAGAGAGAGAGAGAGAGAGAGAGAGAGAGAGAGGGAGAGGGAGAGGGGAGAGAGAAAAAGAGAGAGAGTTAGGGAGAGGGAGACAGAGCAGGGAAGAGAAGGAAAGAGAAGATGAAGAGAAAAAGAAAAAAGATGAAGAGAAAGACAGAAGTCAACAGACTGAGAGAAGGAGGGGAAGAGAAAGAAAGAGAAGATACAGGGAGGGGGAGACAGGGAGAGAGAGAAAAAGATAGCATTGAAGCAAGAGAATGAAAGAGAGTGAGAAACAGTGAGAGAGAGAAGGAGGAAGACAGAGAGAGAGAGAGAGAGAGAGAGAGAGAGAGAGAGAGAGAGAGAGAGAGAGAGAGAGAGAGAGAGAGATTGTAGATTATAATATATATATAGGTCAAATTATATGACCCACACAAGAGAGATGGCAATATGAGCAAAGAAGTTTATTATAGAGAGAAGGAAATAGTCTTTTGCAAGTACATTTTCTCAAACCATTACATATCTAACAAACATCAAAAGACCCAGTTGAGATCAGCTGAGACTGTACATGTAATTCCTTTCTGTCTGTAGCACAGCAAAGTCTGTGCTTAAGGCCTATCAGCAACTTTCTGCATGTGTCAGCAGATCTCTTACTGACTTCGATAAGAGAAAACAAGCGTTAAGCAGCTTGCTCCTAAGATCAAAGCCATAGACATGGTGTACAGTTAGATGAGGGAGCAAGCGGGAGTGAAGAACACACTTTTGGCCTGTGTCTCCATCGTTCCTCCAACCAACATCAGGAGATATTTGGAAGGCTTTGGACGAACGAATCGCAAGGCTTCACAAATAATTCATGGCTGGGCAGTGGGTGAGCTGAGGATTGGTATGACAGCAAGCACTTCCACATCCTTCCACCTGTCTCGTCCTGTATTCCACACAGATAAATAAAAGGACAGCAAGACTGCTCCTCACTCAACCTGTCCGATGATGACGACCTTACCAATGCATGATGTCTTATATATTCTAATTATATATTTTTCAGCGTGCACAACAAAAGCAAGGAAGAGTATACCGTCTGTTAACATGTAAGCTTGTAGAAAGGGGAATCCCACAGATTCTGCATATTAGCAAATTTTAATGGTTAAGATGCAAACACAGTCATTCATAGTGGTTTGATATGAAGTCCAGAGAAAATGAGTGGTGGTGATGGGAACCAGAGAGTCTAAAGCTTCTAAAAGCTACCTTACAGAAAGCAATAACACACAATAGTTACGAATGCACTGCCTAATGTCTAAGACATTGTTTTATAACAGTTTTGAGAAAGGATTTTGGGACTTAACGTTTTCAACTCCTTGGGATCACTGGTGGTTCCAAAATGCACTTCGTCATATTCTTCATAACTTTCATATTTCATAAGCTACGTTCAAAAGGTGGGTGTCATATGAGAGCTGTAAATGTCTTCTTTCCAGTCAAATAGATGGGTAATGTAGTTTTGAACCCTTATAACAGAAGAAGCTGAACTCACAGTTTTTTGTCTACTGAAAGTTGACCCATTTTTCCACAAATCTGGGCTATAAACTATAAACAGATGGCATCTCTTCAGTGATCTGCTCTGTAAAAATTATTTTTATAAAAAAAAATACAGAGCGTCTAAGATTTTTGGCTTTCAGCAGTAAATTGTAAGCATATAGCAATATGTGTATGATCATAAAACATTTTCTGTTAATTTGAGGGGAGCTTTTACAAAAAATAAATAAATAAAATAAAAAATTACATCTATTTCATGCAGTTACTGAATAATTTGCCTTATGACTTGGTCATGTAAATTCAGACGGAAAAAACAAAATATACCCTCGTCAACATTACATCCTTGTTTTGATATCAGTGGAAAGGTACATTCAGAGTGTTTTAAGGCAAAGGAGTACCTAAAGAAAAACCTAAAGAAAACTTTTATTGAAAAATATTATCCAATTATCTCCCAATTTAGTTGCTGTCAATTCCCAACTTCTAGCTAGGTTCCCCCATAATAGCTACCTTTTCTATGAGTGTAAGGGCTAACACATGCTTCTTTACATGCTTAGGCTACATTTATTGCACTGTGCTATAGCACCACTGCAGCAAGCAGCATCAACAATGCTAATCCTCGATCAGCATTAGCAGCGAACTTTCTCCTCATCTCACATGCTTTCTCCATCTGCTTCACTTTTAATCCCACCATCTCTCCTTTCTTGACTTTCGGTACTCTCCTCATTCGACGCAGAACATCTGGTCTAGCCGAACTGCAGTTGGATTTCCCCATCTAACTCCAGCATGCTAGCTAATTAGTAGCTAGAGATTAGAGAGGATAATGGACAGGAGAAAAGCTCCTTATTATCTCCTGGAATCCTGGGAAAGATTCACATTATTCCGGAGATGCCATCACCTTTTTCATTTGTGTCTGGCTTAATTACTGCGGATGGGCCGCATTTAGAATCAGTGTTAATAGACACAGGATATTAACACGGCGGCGAAGTATCACTTTTCGAAGAGGGTTAGGTGAAGAATGTTGTCTAAATGTGAGGGTTTGGAAAGTTTAATTGGAATAGACAGAAACTAAATGTTACTGGGTGATCTATGGTAATGTAAAGAGCATACATGTTAGTAATGTTGCTACAAAAGCTGGACACAAAATGGATTATTATTTGAACATACTGCCACTGAAAATCAATACTAGTTCACCATCGTTGAATGCTTGCAAGAGAGAATAACCCAGGATAAGCTCATTATGAGCATGAAAACTGCCCACATACAGTTTAAGAACAGCAGAACAGTTCAGCCTTTACAGAAGAGACCAAGTGCTCCAGACGAATGAGCTATTATTCCATCCTGGAACAGATGAATGCTGTTCAATGTCAAACAAAAGCCAAGAGCAGCCATTTAACTTCACTTACTGCCAAACTGTGGATGAGTATTACAGGCAGAGAGATGAATTACTTTCCCTCCAGTAAAAAGTAGATAAATAATTAATTATTCATTCATTCTGTAAGCATTTGTCCACTGGTAGAACATCCCATTAATTTATATGAATCTACTGAATGTATGTTTTCCCATAGCAAATGATGTGACTGTAGTCCTTTAGCACATCACCTTATGTACTTGCTGTAGCACTTATATCCTTGCTGTTGCTTGTATCTCCTATTTGTTGTTTTTTATTTTTTTAACACAATTTAAAATGCCAGCTACAATGGGTTAAAATTTCATGATGAATGGATCAATAGTCCAAAACTTGTAAAGACATCTGGTTCCATTAACTTTCATTCAATGTTAAAAATGTTTTTCCTTCTCCTGTAAAGGGGTTGTGTTGCGACAGCAAAGATATGCTGCCCAAATATCCTAAAACCTGCATTGCAAGAACAAAGAATGTTTAAGCATATGCAAAATTTGCTTCTTAGCGATGATCTAATCCCTTAGCAATGCTTCATTACACAATCGGGCACTTTATTTTGGCCCCCCCCCCCATGCGATTTCCTCTCGTTTGCTACGCGTTATAAATGGCAGAGAGCGGAGACTCTCCTCAGGGTCTTTTATTATTTACAATATTTACTTCGGGGGAAGTCGTGGCTCGTGTCATATTTATCTTGCTGAAAAATGGGCCCAGGCATGCGTTTCATCTCCCCCCGCCCACCTGCCCAACAAAAGGCAACGCGTCCCACCACTGATGTGCCTCACGAAGTGTGTAATTCAGTGGCCTCAGACAAAAGGAAGCACATTTGTCTTGAGCTTTAGTGATCAGATATAAAAATGGTTTTTGGTCCAGTTGTCAGCACAATGATACAAAAGTACATACACTTGTGGGGGGTGTCAATCCAGCATGGAGGAGGATGGGGTGGGAGAGGGGGAGCGTGGGATTTTAGGAGAACCAGTGATCCACGCTTTGACTGAGTGTGTATTTGTGTGTGTGGAGGTAACTCTAGCCAGGCACTGAGGCAGTCAGGGCTAATGTTACACAGCCTGAAGGCTGCTACATCTGCACCCAACCCAGTGCGACAATACACAGGGCCAGCAGCCAAGCTCTCTCACACACAGACACACACCAACACACACACTGACATCACCCTGCCTGCTCGCTTTGCTCTACATTACTCTCGTTCTCACAGCACCAGCCGATACCCAGATAAGAACCTATAGGCTGTGCCAGTCCTGTTACATAGACCATGGCTATGATTGTTGGATTGTTAGAATTAGCCAGCCTACCAGTACCTCATTTACATGAAACACTCCCTAAATCATCTCCCTAAAGATGTTATGGTAGGAAGCCAATAAAATGACAGCATTCAGTGGATCATGAGTTTGAGGTTGAGAAGTAAGTGCACTGCTTGCTTTTACTGACCAAATATTAGTGTTACAATTGCGATGACTGGAAAACACAAAATGTGACAAACAAAATGCCTTTTTAGTGTGTTTTAAGTAAGTGGAATGATTGTATAATGTAATATTTTTCCTAAGATTACATTTAAATGCTGTATTATTGCAGGGTATGAGATGCTTCTACACTAGCTGTGTTTAACTGTGTGTCAGTGGTATAAAAGAAAAGTACAGTGTAATATGTTTTAAATGCAACAAGGAATAGTTCTAGCATTTTTAATACCAGAGTACATGTAAAATAAGTACAGGCACTTTTGTACTTGACTGCTATGTCCACAAATTAATAGTATAACTGTTATTTTCTATTTTTATTCTTATTATTGGTATTATAGATGATCTTGATAATAGTTTTGCTTAGTTAACCGCAAATCAAACTTTTTTTCAGGTTGTTACTTTATGCTTACATTTACACACAGTTTCCCAGATATGAGTGACGGCAAAGATGAAACAGTGTACTTAGATTTAACCATATGCAACAGGTTAGTGCAAAAAGACATGATTTCCTTTCCATCTTTTCACAAAATGGGCAAATGGTGACACTAAGCAGGACAATTTATTTTTTGGAAAAGTGAAAATAGCGTGGGGAGCTTCATATACTGTGCTAAATTCAATTAAACAGGCCTGATTATGCTCTCTATTTAATGAAACATGCAGATGGTCGGTGTTCTTCAAGTATGGATGATACCAACAAGATGCTTGGAGAAACACATTGTTCTATCAAAATTTATCACAATGATAAATTATTGTAATATTGTACATCTGTATTACAAGACTGGATCTGATTCATTCTTTTTCCCTCAAACATCCGCCTTGGCCCCTTAATAATTATAACAGAAGCCAAAGCACATACCTTTGGCTTCATAAATGTATCATAAGTGTGTTTTCAGTAAATGGGGTTTCAGTTCTTATACACTAAGTACAATGAAATGTACTAAAGGTAAATGACCATATGCTACAGATGCAGCACTCTTTTAAGCATGGAAACATTCTAGGCTATTCTTCAGCCTATTACAATAGCGGGTGCACTTTAAAGGGAATCACTGTTAAAAAGAGAGTAAGGAGAACGGTGGGGTCATGTGATGAGAACTGAAACAGACTGAATGCCTTGTTCTGGAAGTGCCAATCAAGGTTGGTTCTGACCTCACGGGTCAGAGGTCAAGACCTTTTAAGGCAGCCTAGGACAATAATCAGAAGGACAGCAAACAGATGGCTTTAATTAGCCTTTTAGGAAAATTAGTACACTTATACAGCTCTATCTCTCTCTCTGTATTTCCTTCTATCTCAGTTGCTACCCCCTAAGTATAGCATTCACTAACATCTCAACCTGGACTGAGGAGGCCCATAATTTTTCCTCTCTCTAACATTCGCTTTCTCCGTCTTTCCTCGTGCCTTTGGGCTGTGTAAGGTGATAGATGGTGCTGTGTGTCTCGTGCCAGCGGCACAGCCACGGCCGACCCCAGGGGAGACAGAGTCGCCATCAATAATACAGAGACTAGTACAGGCTCCCAGTCGGTAAGTCTAGCCTAAGGGGGCTTATCGTACCAGTCAGCAGCAGACGCTAGCTGAGGCTAGTAGTCTTGACCATGATGATGTTATTGGAAATTTGCACATTTGTAGTGTGTCTAGGGCAGGACATGGTTTGTCTGCATTTGCATTGATCTGTCACAGATAGCCGATGATAAAGTTGTTAAATGATATGGTGTATTCGAGTAGCATACATACTGTGAACCTGTAGCTACAGTATATAAGCTATATGTAGAAGTCACTAAAAGAACATTACCTTGAGAGAGCATGTTCGAGAGTTGACGGTAGCATCATCGCACAACAAGAGTCTTAGCCAGAGTGGCTTCAGCACCTTGATATCAGCTCATGTCTATTTCAGGTCCAATCTTTTATTTAGTCACAACATCCCAGTGTCATGAAAAATTCATCCACGCATGCTCTCCACTAATACTGGCCGTGTCCTGTAACATTCCATCTTTAAATATTTCTCAGAACAAATGGACTCTTCTGTCCTCTTATGGAAGCTCTCCTGTCCTCCATCTCTGTATGTGGTTTTAGCCACAAAGTGCCCCATAATTTAGTGCTTTGACCCCTAAATTGCTCTGAGGCTATTTTCCTAAATTTATTTCTTTTTGCAATGTAATTCAGTTTTATGGCTAGTTATCGCGCATGCTAACACTAATCACAAATCAAATGCATGAACAAACAACAAAAGCAAATTAAAAATGGGAAAAACTTGATGTGAAGTAACTACAAAAACATTAGGAAGATTCAAGTTAAAATAAGCCATTGACAACAAACGAGTGCCAACAAAAGGCTGTGGGGAAAGCCGGAACTCCATGTTCCCCTGGTCCACGCCTCATTAATTTGAACAGGGGCCAATGTGACAGTCTCCAGGGCCTGCACTGGCCCTGCCGGGGGCTGAGTAGGAGTCATCAAGCCCAGTGGAGGGGCTAATTGTCAGGCATGTAGTGACTGGAACTACCTCCTCCCCACCCCCTACCCCCGACCCCTCCACACACAGTAAAACCAAAGCCTGGCTATAGTCTCTGGCACTGAGAGTGACTAATGGAGCTGTCAGGACTGAGTGTGAGGGACTGGTCAGGTAGAGACGATGCCATTACTCACATGGTGACATAACCTGCAGTTAGACTTCATTAAAGCAATGCAGGGGTCCAAGCACTGATTGGGGGGAAAGTGTAATTGTGACACTAAACAGAAAACAGGTCAGCAAGGCGGGGCAATGTAAAGCGGAATGAAAAGACATATAGGAAGTTTCATTCAAAAAATGAAAAATGAAGCTAATCAGGGCATGTACAATACATCAGGATTATGTATGACTTACTAGAAGGCAGTTGTAGACAGAGAATGGACATAATTATACTGCACATCATTGGTAGAGCTTGAAATATTTGTCAGAAACCCAAGGGGACCTGCGTCATGTTCTAAATATGTGTCGAGCTCTGGTCGGTTTCAGATTTCATGTTCGGGTTTGGTATGTTCTTAAAAATTATTGCTTGATTAATATATTCATTAAAGAGTAATTTAAACCTTTTAATTAAAATTTTAGACAGCTGATTATTTTATAATGTCACATTATTTTACATATAATTTTACATTTTTTTGCTATTATTGTTGCTATCAGTAATTTATCAGCCACTATTCTCTTCAGTTTTTTTCTGGACTTAGTTTCGGATCAAATTTTGTTGTTCCATTAAATATTGTGGGTGGCATTTCAAAGAGAATTTTGTCAGGTTCCAGTCTCAAAATTCAGACTCAAAATGCGGTGTTGTGTATTTGGTCAGGCTCAGTCAGAAAGTTCTTGAACTGTACTTGGGCTTGAACTACAATTCACAAACTCCACTCCAGCTCGTCCCAAAGGTATTTGATAGAGCCCCATGATAGAGCCCCATACTCCACAGCCCAATGCTGGAGGTCTTTATACCCTTCTGGCCCACTTGGCTTTGGGTATGGTGACCTTAGGCTCATGTGCAGTGACTCCAGAGGATCCTTTTCTATCGGTAAAGTATTTCTATGAAGAAAACACAAGCTAGGTGCAACTAAAAAAAAAGTGAATTCCCTATTTTGAAGAGGTGCCTGGATACTTTTGGGCATATGGAGTCTATTAATTGCACATCTAAATGTTCAGCAAAATTAAGCACCAGGACAAACCCACAACCTAAATGCACATAAGCTACAAAATAAACATTGGTAGCAAAAACCCTTGCCCACTTTCATACAATTATGACCCTCCTTTTATAGCAAAAAAATGGGGAAGCAAGAGGTGAGATGGAAGTAATAGGTACACGTGTAAAATATTCCAGGCAGGACGCTGTATCCTGAAGGTACTTTATGTTACATGGTGTGACCTCATGGGACTGAGCATATTGCTTAATGGGAGTTTTCTCTCTTTTCCCATTTTTTGTGCTCCCTTGTTCGCCTGCCTGCACCAAACGACCTTGAAATTCTGCAAGCTCAACAGGGCGCTTTAAGGATTTTCAAACGGCCAATTTCACCACAGCCGTGTTGGCTAATGATGAGATCACGGCTCTTAAAAAGAGAGGAAAAAAAGAAGACAAGTAAGGAGGAGGACGTGGGAGGGCAAAAGATTGTGAGAGTTGTTTGAAAGGGATACTGCCATCATGTACAAATTATGTGGTGGGGGGTGGGGGGGTGGAAGGGACAGAGAAAATAAGAGGATCCAAACAGATGAAATGCGCAAAGCTGGTCACAGCTGTATGGCGCGCACAAACACATCGTCCCTGTGTCACCTGTACTGCTTTCATGCCAGCAGACACTATGAGGGAGCCCCTCATGCTGAAAGCAGAGGATACGAAGCGGGCGGGTGCCAGAGGACGTGTTGCTGCCCCTGTCGTGTTTGTCAAACAAATTAAACGCGTTGGAGATTCTTCACCTGCCTCGTGCACTGCTGCCGCATATGGCTCCCCCATTCAAAATAAGGAAATATGCATACATTAGCATGCCTAATGGCCGACCCTCTCCATTTAATATGCAAATGCGCTGAAATATTACTGAACACCGTCTGTTCTAAATGAATAAATTTGAATTGCAATTAGAATAATCCTTTATAATTAATGAAAACTGTCAATTTTGGTTCAGGAGTAATTTGATTAACAGGATGATGGGCCGGTGGTTGAGGCCTGTGGGCTGCTGGGGAGATGATGGGGGACGAGATGGCGAAGTAGGGGTACGCATGAGCCCTGACCAGTCCAGGAAAGGCCCTTTACATTATTGATTACAGTCACTAATGAACCTGCAGAGACCAGGGTCTAAACCACTGCCTGATTTAAAAGCAAGGCCCATGTGGTCATATTTACAAGAGCTGGGCACTTGCCCCCTTCTACCCACTCCTCTCCAGGAATTTGGAGAAGTTATTAAAGACCAAAGCAAGACACACCATTCTGATAGTAGGTGACCTCATTCCAAGTAACCAAAAAGAGCACTGTGTGTCCTCATACCAACATCAGGGGTCAGTTTAGAAGGTCAGCGTATCATAAACCTATAATATCCATCAGTGGTCCAGTTTAAACTGGTTTATTATTATATCTTTTCAGTAACTGGTACAGTCATTTACACCTGGCATTTCCATGTGTCTTGAATGCTTCCAGCGAAAACGTAAGGTCTGATTTTGTGACTGAAGGCAGGGTGCCATGTACATTTACTCTGTCAGTATTTCACCATATTTGTTGTCAAATAGAATGTAAAGGCTGTTACAAACATTTAGATTTCATGGCTCGCTAAGATAATTAATAGATAACGAAAAAGAGAGATGAAAGAAGCTACGCAGTTGCTTTTGTCTCTGCTTTAATGATGCAGTTAGCTGGACATTGCTGTTAAAGTTGCATTAGAGCCCTGTAGTGTTCAAAATACAAAATGTTATGTGGTCATGTATGTCCCTGACCACCTTCGTGGTTTGAATGATCGGATCACAAAGTGTCTCCGAAATACACTGCATTCCTTCTGTATGTGTATACACTACTGCAATTACTCAAGTTAGTCCTTTCTTCCTCTTCTTAATTACCATCATATACATCATTATTGAGGTATTTTGCTGAAATGTTCAGTAACGCAATGAAAGGTAATAAATGCCACTGCAATACATACCACAACTATAGTGAAAATACATTAGTTTAAACAGGTTTAAGTTTGAGTTGCTGTGTGTAAGCTTCAGTCACTTGACAGTTCCCCCACTTTTCAGGCCAAATTTGCATCCCTACTTGTACATAGCACTCTCCACTTATGATCAGATCACCCAAGACATATGTTAATGATAGGAATGAATGTGGACAGAATAGCAGAGTGTACAAAAATGGTTCCTTGGAGTGATGCCACAGAAGAACCACTTGTGGTTCCTTAATGAACGTTATAGTAAATTATTATTTTAATAATTTATTATTTTAAGAACTATTTTTAGATGTGAAGCATCTCATGGAACTGCCTCATAACTCACTCACTCACATTTAGCAGGCTAAACATTCTCCACAAGTGTGTGTTGTTAGCATTCAAATAGCTTTCAGTAGCTTGCTTCCTTTATAAGAACAATGTTTCATATGAATTGTACTATGTGTCCTGGTTGGAAACGAGATACAGGAGTGTAAAGAATAACATTAAAGTCGAAACACCTCCACATAATGTAAAGGTTCTACATCAATTAAAGCTTTTTCCTAGAACCGTACATGCTATCCAACAGCCATTTAGGATGTGTATGCATAAGACCTGGAACATGATATGGGAATATATTATAAGCTTTGGCCTGAAACCACAGGTCATTATTCAAAGAGATGTCCCCAGGACCCCACACCTGTAGACTGCACAACCACTCTCACACAAACACATCTTTTGTATAAATGTTTTCCTACCTGTTTGCAGAGATTGTCAAGTGGACCCGCAGGGCATGAGAGAGAGAGAGAGAGAGAGAGAGAGAGAGAGAGAGAGAGAGAGAGAGAGAGAGAGAACAGGAAAAAATTTTGATTAGTTAATTATACAGTTCATTTTGAAGCATGTGTTTTCAATGGCAATGCCTGACAAATGTGTGTAATGATCTCTAAACGTGCAAAGAAACACACAGATGGTGGCAGCCTACAGTTATGACACATTAAGCGGGCTGTCACCATGAGAAATCGTTAGAAAAGCAAAGCTTGAGGGTTTTTTCTTTTTAAATCATCAACATGATATGGAAAGAACTATAACTGAGAACCATTCATACATTCACTTTTACATCTGTGGGAAACCTGAATGAAGCAAAGAAGACTGCTGTTATTCAGTATTGCACAACTAAAGCTGTACTGGTAAAGTAATAAGATCAGATCAGATTCTCTTTCGAGAAAGCCACAAGTAATCAAAAAGGAGCAAGGTGCTTGGTAGAAGTAAACAAATGAAATTGACCTAGAATAAGAAAACAAAAGAGGTTCTTTGGGTAGCCTTTACTTCTTACTCACACTGCACTGCATGAGTTCACTTGGCTTTGAATCAAAATGACTGGCCTCATATGGTTGACGACAAACAGAATAAAAATCACAGCTGCGCTCACAGATGCACAAAATGCAGGCTGTCCGAGACCCCCCGGACAGTTTGCTGCCTCATACTAACAGTGGCATGAAAAGAAAGCTTCGAAACACCCTAAGTGACACCAACAAGCAATGACAAGCAAACTTAAGGGAAGGAAAGGCTTCAGATTAAAAGAAAAAAAAGAAAAAGAAACATGAGTAGGCCCTCCCACGCTCACCCCCCTTCGCCAGACTCTTCGAGAAGCAATTAAGGGTTTTCTGGCAGGTCACTGGTGCTGCTGGACCTCGTAATGGTGTCATTTCCTCTCAAGTCACAAGTAGCTGTCGCTCAGCCCTGCCAATAATTAGCCAGAGACACCCGCACCAATGTAGCGACTAATTAGCAAATTACGCCGAAAAAAGCAGAGCCCCTAATTAACGGTTATTATGGCATTTCAGGAGTTGCGGCTTTAATTAGCGCAGAACGGGCGCTCGCATTTCAATACCGTCTGCTCGCTTCGCTCCGTCCCTCCTCTTCCTCCAGTCCACCATCCACACCCCCCCCCAACCACTCCTACACACTGTCTGCTCAGCGGCCACTAAGCACACTCCATAAGCTCTGAGTCTTTGGCCCTTAAGGAAGCACTGCTTTGACGAAACTTTGATCAATAAAGCCCGGACCATTATCTGCACAGAGCGAACCATGGCGGCTGATTAATTAATCTTACGTAAAGTCACTGTGCGTTTAATAATGTTTTATGTGGCTCACATGAAACAGGCACAATTTGGGGCCTGTTGTTGAATGCTGTAATCCATCACGTGTTTGCGGAAGTGTTTCCTCCATATGTCTTTTTTTCTCTTTGTTACCTCATGCGTTCTTTTCTTTTACTCCTTTATTTGCCTTTGTCTTCCCTGGTTTCATAATGACCCTCCCCTCCCTATTCTACCCCCCCAAAATCCAGCTTCCATGGCATCAAAGTCAAGAGCTGCCGTTTTAATTAAGTGACACTAATGAGCTTGTTGAAAGGGGGCTCCTTCAGCTCAGCAGTGTGGCGGTAAATGTGTTTATACTGGAGTGTCATCCCTGACGGCTCCCTTTCACCCCCCAACCCTTCAGTGCCTGAGGGGAGAGGGCATCAAATACAGCAAAGGCTAAAGCCTGGGAATGCTACGTAATAACAGGCCTTATTATTAATGTACCATGTACCACTTTTGCATTTGAGTGTACTGTAGCCCAGACACCTCAGTAAAGAATACTATAGTAATAACCCCAAACCACAATTCAGTTTCTCAGGCTAAAAAAATACATATTTTATAGTGATTAGTGAATAGTAAGCCTTAGGATGAATATAAATTTATAGCCAATTCTGATCATGGTTTCTTTATGTCGCCAATGTCCGATTTTAATTAGCCTCTTTAAACCTAAAGATCACACTGCTATCATAAAATGAACAAATAAAACACATGACTACATTTCCAGTACTTTCAGCGCCAAAGTCATTAGCCAAAGTCGCTAACATTGTTTGCTCTTTAATAGGCCAAACTGGCATTTTAAACAATTGAAAAATCAGTTGTCTATTTATATAACATGAATGAAATAAAGTGCTACATTGAAAGAAGGGGACAACTGGCTATTTAGAATGAGCCATTCATAATTATGCTATGTCATATTAGAAGAGATGTAGCAGCAGCATTTTGACACAGTGCAAGTACCTGACTCACATTATTTACATCACAAATTTGCAACATAAACTGGCCAAAATCAAAATAGTCAAATGAGCTGATTGTTGATATCATGCAAAAAGCTGCCAATCCCAATCTTGTACCATTCCAGTCGTGCATCCCTGAAGACTAACAAGTTAAAGCTGCAATATATTTTTGGTTAAAATTGAAATAAATAATATTACTGAACCAGAAGAAAAAAAAAGGTTGAAATATCCTGCGTGTCACCCTGTAAAACCCGAAATAATAATTTAAAAGTCAGAGGAGTCGGGTTGGATTTCAAGGGAGTTTTTTGGACCACATTAGACGTGTTTATGTATTACCATCACACGCACAGGCTCAAACAAAAGGTCCAGCTCAATATTTAGGTCTCAAATGCAAAATCAAAATTATACTGAATTCACTTACATCCTCGAAAGACACGTCCTACATCAAGTTTTGACTGATTTTTGATTTACATAGTGTTAAGCTTAGAGTCTATGGAGTAATGGTAAAATTTAATTGTAATATTTTTCATGCTTGCAAATGATGCAATGAATCTCATGTGAATTGAAAATTGTGGAATTTCAACATAAACAGTCAAGAAAAGACTACGGTGCATTTACTGTCATGGCCAAGTTGTGTCAGCCATCCTCTATCCTGGCATCATTGGTCAGTTTCTGACCATAGGACCACTGCAGCTTGAACATTTCTGAGGGGTGGACCACTTTCAACCTAGCAGTGACACTGACCCCAGTAACACAGCTGCCAGCGCAACACACATTACAATGCCACTACCATGTCACTGTTCTGTTAAGAATGGTCCACCATTCAAATAATATCTGGTTAACAGTAGACCTGTGACTGGAAACTGACCAGTAAACAAATGGGCAGAAGGTGGATAAACTGTGCAGCAACAGATGGGCAGCTATGTAGTGGTTCTATAATCTAGGTGGACCTTATTAAGTGAGTAGTGAGTGGTCATACAAGGTATGTAGAGGGCAGGTGTATATTCATTATTAGGGAAAGGCTAGGGTGAGTGATTGACAAGTGGCATTCGGTTCTGTCGTAGCTAGAGAGGCAGGAGCAGGAGAGCAACACTTATCCAAGCGGGAGATTTCAAAAGTCCACCCACTAGATTCCACAAATTCTCCATCCGCCAATTAGTACAACATGCACTGCTTAAAGGAGTACTGCAGCTTTTCTCAACATAAACTTTTTTTTATCTGCTGCATCTGCAGTGCATGGTTAATTAGCAAAGGCAATACTTTTGCACAATTTCCTGTATGTAATAAAATAACATAAAACCTGTTCACTGACAGAAGTCAATAGGCAAATGCTGAAGCACCTTCCCACTGACTGTTTCGAGTCAATAGATTTTTTATTCTTTTCTACCGTCTATGGTAAGTGATCATATACTACAGATGCAGCAGATAGATATTAAGCAGATAAATGCCAAACTACTCCTTTAAATGTTCAGGATTACCCTGTGTTCTCATGCAAATGAAAGATGAAGGCCTGTAGGATGGAGCCTCTCTTGCACTCAAGCTCTAGGTCACCCCCAACTCTAAAGTCACTTTGAATGGCACCACTCTAACCATTGCAAAGATTTACCACTTTAAGTCATTCTGCATCCTTTCGCTATCTCTCGCAACTCTTTCCTCTGTCATTGTTATGTAAATGCTGGACGTGGCGACGGAGATGACTTATCTTTCAAAGTGCCTAATCCTGCTCTGGATGGCAAACGCCCTCCCTTTTTTTTTTCCAAAACGCATCTTTGTTTCTGTTCCTTTCAAGCTCCTATTCATTAATGTCTTGAATATTCATAACGTTGACGCAGGGCTCATTCTCTTTTCCTCCCTGCTTTTGTTTTTGCATTTTGTTAAATATTCAGAGTGCGGATGCAATTAACATGCCGTTAATGAATAATTAATCAGAACTAAAGCAGCCACCAAATTTATGCACTTTAATTATTGAAACTGCAAATATGAAAACATGGGCCTGTTGCCTTTTATCAACCCCTTATTTAGCGTGTGTGATCAGCATCATAAAACATTCAATATACATATTGGCAAGTGCATATGTATGTGTGCACAATTGTCCTTTAAGGGAAAATCACATCCATAACTGACTCCAGGCCTACTTGACACAAAAAAGCTAAGCACTTAAAAGAATAATCCAGTGTTTTTTAACCTAATCTCTATCTGCTGTATGTGTGGTACTCAGTCGATTACCTAGGTCCTAGGATAATACTGTTGACATGTTTGCCTGTATTTAGTAAGACCAAAAAACCTGTTTACTCAAAATACAATTACAATGGAATTCATTGGGCACCTGCTAGGCCTGTGTCTGGTGGGGGTTATCCATGTTACTGTGGTAACAGCCCCCAGTGATTTATTTACTGCCTATTTAAAAAATCTCACATTCATTTATTAATTTATTTTCTGCAAACCACTAATACTACCACACATGAACATAACTGAGCTTTTAAACCTGTTGTGTGATATGATATCCTACAATACCACATTTATTGTACCTAACACAGATAATACTGTTCTAGAAACTCAGCTGTTGAGCTGCACTGGTTGAACATGCTTGATGCCATAGACAGATGTCATGCCTGTGCACAAAGATTCCTAGATGGTACGGTGTACATTTTAGGACATTCTCAGACCACAAGGTCAGGATACAGACATCAGACAAAACAGCTTCAGGGGTCAGGAGAAACACATGATGTCTGGGCTTTCGTACATAAAGCAAAACCAGCCGTTTCATACAGCCCCAAACAAAATGGCTTAGAGAAGAAAGCATCAGGCTAAGTTAAGTGGCCTCAAACAGTGAAGTATGTTTGATATTTGCAATTCTGTCCTTCATTACTAGATTAATTACAGTTACAGTAAAAATTACAGTATGCTGAAACCACAACCTTTACTGGGCTGAGTTTTTATTACATTCTTTAATTTCAAGAACATAATAAAATTACCAAATTAAGAATTGTTGTTACTATTTTTAACGTTTTTTTTTAGTTATTACATTAACAGGTTTGGTTTGGTTGCTATTATTATTATTATGTAAAATAATTTTTGTGGAAATAGCACAACATGTAATGTAGAGAAAAAAATACCCCCAAAGTTGATCTCAACCTCAGGCTTTCCCCATCACTTAAAACAGTCTAACAGTTTGCTATGGTTATTTTCCTCACCTTTACCAGAATAAGATCACTCTGGCACAGGCGTTGCACCTGCTAACTGACCTCTATCATAACTGCATTTTGTGTCAATGAGTTTTCTGTTCTTTTCTTCTGTTCTAAGTACTAAACAAAAAGATCGTCCATAGCAATCCACTGTTAAACAAGCAGCAGATAGAGATCAGGTGGACAAAACACTGGAGGATTCCTTTAACTGCATTATTCTATTGTATCTTTTACAGAGTAGCATTGTAGTCTAATTTCTGTTCTCAGGTCATCCACGTACACAAACCCGACCTCATCATAACAGCTCTCTCTCTTTTCTGCTGCCCTCCATTACGGCCTCAATGCTCCTTCATTACTGCTGGCCACTGCCAAGCCACCATGTGCGTGCGCAGGCGTGTGTGTGTGTGTGTGTGTGTGTGTGTTTGGACTCAGCTCATTAGGGCAGATCTAATTATTACTTTTACATGCAACAGCTTGCTGGGCAAGCCCACATTGTTTTGTGAGAGGAACCGGAGTGGATGCACTTGCCTATGTCGGTGGAAATTAAGAGAGAGAGACACAGAGGCAGAGAGAGAGAGAGAGAGAGAGAGAGAGAGAGAGAGAGAGAGAGAGAGAGAGAGAGAGAGAGAGAAAGACTAATAGGCAGGCTCCAAACTGTTAATTGAGATTTGTTTCTGGGTAGGCAGTGATGGTGAGAGTGGCCAGAGCAACAGGCACTTGGCTGGACACCAACAATAACAGATAGACTTGAGCTAAATGGGTAAAAAGCAAAGCCCCAGCCATACACTCACAAGAACCCAGTGTACCATACTGGTTAAGTACACAGACACTGCTGTACAGATTTACATGCCTGAATAAGAGCTATGTAAAAATCCAAAGACTCTTCATTTATTATACACACTCATAAATAGGGAACTCCAGGTAGAATTATTCTGAGGGGTTTTGGTCTAACCTTTTTTTGGTGTCATATAGACACCAAAAAAGGAACTTTGTAGGGGACTGTTTTAGAGTATAGTACATATTAAGCAAAAACATCAAATACATATAATGCAAGATCATAGAAAATGACAGTAGAAAACTGTTACTTTACATTACAAAGATTTCTTAAACTGACATTTTATGTACATTCCTTCATGTCCAGTAATTTACCATTTTAATAATCTGGTGTAAACTTTACCTACGGTAACATGTTTGGAAAAAAATAATTAAATATAAACTTCATAACAATCACAGTTTCCCATGCATAAGAACAAAATAACTTCCTCTTCTGACCATTACAGCCAACCTGAAATCAAAACTTGTAAGTTCCTTAGTTATATTAAACCTTTTAGGTCAACACAAGAGGCTATTTTTGCTGTTTAATATACAGTCATACGCAAAAGTTTGAATACATGATTTATTGATTTTTTTCAGTGAAAATGTTAGCACATCCCTTACAAAGAACAAATAAAACACAAAATGTGCTTTTCCACATATTTTGTTTTATTTTTTTCCCCAGTGTGTTACACTCAGCAAATAAACAGTAATTGTGCCTTAAAATGTGCAGAGGTGTGTTCTCTGTAGAGGATGTGTTAACTTACAAAATCAACAAAACAGGTCATTTGAGTAGGGAAACCTGATTTCTCAATGCTGTAGCTGCCTTCAGTGTGATATGTAAAAATGCAATCTTACAAAGACGAAACTCTGTAAATGTTTGTCACAAACTACCTTTTTGGAAATTAATGACATATCAGTTACTCTAATCAAACAAAGCTATAATAAGCGCTTATCAGTCCAAATTGGGCTCTAAATAAAGCAATCCGTGTGCATCTTTTATACACTGAAAAAAAATTCCTGGTCTTTTTCTAGGGCTGGTGTGGACATGTGCAGCAATTCTACCAGTGGCTTTTAGAGTTAAAGGGACCTTTGCTATAGTCTCTGAATGCATTGCCAGTTAAATGTTCGGTTCAGAAAGATTCATTATGTCATGTCCTTTGAAAGACAAAAACCTTGCAAAACATCTAAAATGACTATTGGCAAGTCACCATGCACCAGCATGAGTAAAATATTATTAACCAATAATATCATATTTCACTTCCCCCTCCTTCCACCATCGCCTATCATCAAGCTAAAGGCTCAACCAGCTCAGCAATCACAAAGTTTTTTTCTTTTGTCACATTTGTAGCAGTGGATTGCCCATTTTACAGGATGAAGGGGTCTTTTTTAATTTCAATTTCAGTTTTCTGCACTTAAAAAATAAAACAGAGAAAATCATGCAGAACCTCTTTGTGAAATGACATCTTTTTTACAGTGTAGGCTCTGATTTCTTGCCCGTACTTTCTGAATGTTGATTATGTAACTAGCAAACTGTTATATTGTAGGCAAAGTTTTTTAAAATGTCATTACAACTTTGATACATCACGCAATCATTCAGGGTGCAAACGATTCATAGTGGATTCAATTTTTTTTTTGCATAGCCCTATCAGGGAGCCCTTAGAGTGTTTTTAGGTATAGGCCTGTTATATAAGCATTAAAAGCAAGCCCTTTTAGACATAGCTACACATGCTAGGATCATCCTACTGACAACTGTGCACCTTCATTTTTTTTTTAGCAACACAGCAAGAACAAAAACTCTCTCACACTATATCCTCTGCTATTCCGACAAGGTTGTCCTCCCTCCCCTCTCCTTTTATCCCTCCTCCTCTGTTTTTCTCTCGTTCTCCATGAGCAATGTTAAGTGACAGGCAGCACCTACTCTTGTCTTAATAAAACTGCCGTCCCACAAGCCCCCCAGACAGTGTGTTTTAAAGCAGCAGGAAAACACTCGTTTCAAGCCAAGGCAAGACAGAGAGAGAAGGAGAGAGAGAGAGCTCTGACAGGTATCTGTGACTTCAGGAGGAGTGTGTGTACATGCAGTGCGGGGGTGTAACTCTGTGCGCGCACACTAATGCACACGTTTCATTTTGAGGGGTCCCGACAGCTCCCTGACTGTGGCAGAGATACTCATCCAGGGGGGAGTTCTCACACACACACACACACACACACACACACACAAGTGAGGGAGAGAGCAGATGCCACGCTCTCACTATCACACAGCATCAAACGCTCCTCCTCGCTGTCCTGCCATTGCCTCTCTTTTGTTCCCCTGCACGGGATCATAAATAAATGAAGCTCTGAGAGGAAGATGAAGGGGCTGAGGAGACAGACATGTCGAGTGCCGAACGTCGTGCACTACCTGATCTGGCAGCAAACTTTGTATCATGTTTGCTCTTAAAATGCTTCACGAGGACCATGCCTGACAGCAACAAACTGCAGGAGATGCCGCTGCAGAAGGTGTGGGCCGCACAGCCATTTTTAGCCGTCAACGGCAAGACTAATGTATAAACAGCCAGAGTCAAAGAGTCAAAACATGCAAACATGCATAACAATAAGCGATAAAAAGGGTAACCATTTAGCACAATTTGCATTATTTTAATTGGGTCTTCAAAACTGCACTCATTATTAGCATTGTTAGCATTTTTGGTAAAACCATTTATTTAACAGCACAGATCCAGTGATGAATTATTCAGTTGTTAGATTAACAGATTTGGTGCGATTGTGTTACCACTGATCGACATTAACCTTTAAGAAGTTAACCAAAAAACAAAAAAAAAAAAAACACAGGTTTAATCTACACTCAGTGGCTACTATTTCACAAATATTAACCTTTTAGATACAACTTGCTGGTGTACTAAACATTCTAAAGCAAGAAGTGACCCAAATGGGAACCAGTAATAATAACTGAAGTTAACGATGTAGTAATTTTTTGAGCAATTTTTAAAAAGACTATTTTGGTGAATTATCTACTTTGCTTACCAGTTATCTTAACATATTAGCTGATATGATATGCTGCACTGTTCTGCAAGCCAAATGTGACAATTTGAGCAAACAGAACAATCATAGCCTCACTGTGGAGGCTAGCATAAATGCTATCAGCATTAGCTTTAAGCTTATGTCAACTTAGCAAACAAAAACAGCAATCAACACATCAACATACCATTCAATTAGAAAAGAAGTTGCTAAATTTTTGTTGTCTTCAGCTGCCAAAGACAGAGGAGAACACACATTGAGAT
The DNA here is from genome assembly GCF_904425465.1 of Colossoma macropomum. Taxonomy (NCBI): domain Eukaryota; kingdom Metazoa; phylum Chordata; class Actinopteri; order Characiformes; family Serrasalmidae; genus Colossoma; species Colossoma macropomum. The sequence continues at coordinate 27,772,901 of NW_023494800.1, forward strand.
CCTGTTGGTGCCAAATGTTGAGCAGGCAACAAAAACTGGAACCTTGGTAGTGGTATTGGTATTGGACCGATGACCAATGGAAAAGCACAGTTTTAGTTTTCTGGTGCCAAAGGTACCAGAACTTCCTAGACAGCAAGTAAAAATCGGTCTGCTAGCTTGATAAGGCCAGCATCCTGCTGGGTGTATGCTACTGCGGTTCCACCCTCAGACCACCCAGATCATTGTCCTGCGTTCAAGGTCTAAGTAATTTCCTTAAACAGACTTTAAATCACATGGCTTTTTTACTTTAGAAAACTAAGACAAATATTGCAAACAACTGGAGAGAAAATGAATGACTAGGCCTAATTTTAGAGAGTTTTGTTGAAAATGTTGTTGCTGACAGTGGGGCCACGGTTGTCCACCGTCTTCTTGCTATCTGGTTTTGTGCAGCAGAAAGCACCTTCAGAGACTATAGCCCATTTACAGTTGAGGTCTCCAAATTCTGACCTTGAATACAGGTTCCAGTCCTGAGTTTTGTAATTATTGGACACTAGGTGGTCAATCAGTTGCATCAGCTACCACTGATTTTAAAATCAGAAAAAAAGACTGGACACTATATTCAAGGTGTGGATTTTAAGACAGTCTGTAATTGTACACCTAAACAGTGGACCTACCATGTCAGTATGACTGCTGTGTTGGAAAAGGTCTTCCTCTGCATGAGGAAGAGGGTGGCTGACGAATTTTGCATGACAGCAGATGTACTACTGTCTGTAAATGAACACCAGGCCCATAAGCCAGGTAGAGCTCATAAAGTAGTCTGTGAGTGGAAGTGCATAGTAGGTGTTCCTAATAAAGTGGACTGTGAGTGTATATGATTGCTCAGCATCTCTCTAACTATGATCCTTTTAAACAATGAAACACAATCATTAGTCAAAAAACGCCACCACCTTTTTTTTTCTTCTCACAGTGTGAGAATTAATTATTTATCTTTCACTCCGACAACTTTCCAGGTTAGTCTTCGGGAAGGCTTTTGTAACTGACAAGCTTCTGTTCTTTTCCAATAAAACTCTCAGCGCAAGGAATGAAAGAAAAGAGGACGAGGAGGCTTGTCAGACTTCAGTCTCCAAAAGCGCCTCCTTCAAGAGAGCATCATTCCTTTTAATTAGCGTCGAGGAGGTGATCAAAGACAAGCCACCTCCGCTGAAAGAGATATCAATATGCGGCGAAGGGAACAAAAAAAATCTTTTTGTCACGCGAACGTCAATCGCTGCCGCCGTTCAAAAAACGCCTCGTGCCAAGCCTGCGCGTGCCAGCGAGCTGTCGCAGTAGCCATTACAAGAGCAGAAAGAGGATGCGGCGGTGACAACTGTCACGCATTTACAGAGCAACGACGGTTTAATTATCCGTTCAAAACAAACATGCACATGTACTTGGTGAAGGCGATAATGATAACTGTGGAGGTGCGCACAGAAAAAAAAAGTCGACAAACATGGTGAAATTCTGTGGGCCTTCGTTTTAGGCCGAAAGAACTCTTGTCGATATTCTTCACTTAATGATTCAAGAGGCACTGCAAACTGTTACTATTACAGTTGACAAACTAGTCTTTGACACTGATGAGAAGAACAAACTTAGTGTTGTTCAAAATCTCCCCCCACCAAATTCCCTCTCTAACTCTACTCCTATATACTCATCATCCACTTCATTAAAAACACCTACTATGTACCATGTGGCTCATCTGTTGATACACAATTTATATACATCCTCTAGCCCTTCATTAATGGCTAGTTTCTGACTGCAGAGCCACCCTTCGCTGGATAATTTTAGGTGATGGAATACTACTCTGGTCAACAGCAGGCCTGAGGTCAGAAACTGACCAATGATGTATGAGGTAGAGGGTGACATTGTGCCTGATTAAAAAATTAGCTACAGTCTCTAATTGTACACCTATATAGTGGATCTTCACAGTAAGTACAAAATAGGTCTAATAAAGTGGTTAGTTGTTGCAGGTACAAGGCCAGTGTTTCTAATAAAGTGGCCAGTGAGTGCAGGTACAGTGCAGGTATTACTAATAAAGTGGCCATTGACTGTACGTATCAACTAAGTTGTTGAACTGTTGAAGTGTTTCTGATATAGTGGCCAGTTGGTGTGAAAGTCATTTTCTTGTCTTGAAGAATGCTCAAAATGTGCTTAGCAAACAACTATGTAAACAAAAATCAATTTTACTAGTTTTCTCTTCTTTCAAACCTGCCCTTGTGAGAGCATGAAAGAAATAATACACCATTTCAGTTCATTTTTCTATAACTGATGCAGAGTATCCTTCTACGTGTGTATGTGCAGCACGTGTTGTGTGTGTGTGTGCCGCTTCACCTTGTTTTCCTCACTCATGCTGTTTTTGAACAGGGAGCTTTCCCGGGGGAGTCAGGCTGCCTGCTGTTTTGTGCGAGCCCCACACACACAGCACTGAAACCGCTCTCTGAAACCCTTTTCAGTGAGCTGTTTACTGCACTTGAGCACACCTTTTGAACTGTTATTTGAACTTTTGAACACTATGCAGACTACTGCAGGCCCGGTGTGGACAACACTGTCCAAACAGGCTAATGGCCAAGCATCAGGCTGCTGACTGGATTCACAATGCAGGACTCACAGCAAAGCATTTCTTTAGCTTAACTGTAAGCATCCTAAGGTAACTAATACACTGGGAAAAGTCATATTTTTTTCACTATGTACTGTGATATTTGAAAACCGAAAATATCAAAAAGAGCCCTTTGAAATTAATATCAAGTGTCAAAAATAAACCCTTTATGAAAACAAAACTATTCCCACATGAAGCAAATATTGCCAAAATACCCTCTAATTATATACTGATTATATGGCTATGGACTGTTACATATAATTTAGTAAATTGCAACCTTTTAATACAGTGAAAACAAATTAGAAAACACTAATGTTTTTAAAGTATTGTGAGAATATTTATCTGATTGATCAAGATGTTCAAAGCATAAACTAAAACAATTAGTGATTGGATAGAGCAGGGCCACAGCTGGTCTATGAAAGTTACCCCTCCCAATGACAAAATAACAATGTTTTTATATTGTAAATGTTGAACATTCTCTAAATATATAGAGAAAAATAGTAATAATTGTTGTTCCACTTCTGAGTTTCTGCAAGGCTGACTTTGGCTTCCTATTCAGCAGAGTTTTGTTCAAAATTTTCATTCCACCTTAAACAGAGCAGCAGTTACATTCTGGCACCTGTACATCCAGCTGAACGTAAATGCTGTACCATTTAAGGTGGAATGGAAAATTTGAATAAGAAGCCAACTTCTGTTGAATGTCTCAAGTCATTTCTCTCATATGCTCATCCCTCTGATTGTCAGACTGTGCTAGAATTTGGAAAATGTTAGAGTCATTCACGCTTCAGTACCAGCTGGTCCACAGCTTGGCCATGACCACTGATGCAACTGAACATGTCAGGTGGCTCCTTACATGGTAAAAGAGTATCATGTGACTATTTTAGGCTAAAGCTAACCCCCCCAAAAAACAGCAATTTATTTTTGTCTGCTGCCTCAAAAACAAAATGAAGTACTTGAGATGAAACCAACAAGATAGCAAGAGGCGATCAAGGGATGGCTGTATTTTCATTTGAAATGGGACTAAAATACCAAAACAGGCCAAACAGGCTAACGTTTAGCATGGTTTGCACTGTTTGTATGTTGCATTACCTGTGCTTATTTATGGCATATTGGGTATAAATGTTATGACAAAACTCATACCTGAGTAATAATACTAATTTATGCATATTGTATACTTCGGTGATAAAACTATTGTGAAGGCCAATATCAAAGTAATAATATATTGTCCATCCCTGTTAAAGTATTGGCAGTACTGCGTGGTTAGACTGGGTTGCAGCTCTATGAGGGTAGTTAACATCACTTTAGCCCCAAAGCCTGACAGCAAAAGTCCACCATCAGCAGAGCATGCATCATTTATGTCTTCTCTTTCTCTCCCTCTCTCTCTCTCTCTGACAGTTTTATACTGTGCTCTACCCTGCTGGTCAATGTATCCCAGCAGTACTCATAAATCTGACAATCAGCGTCACAAATGAACATTTTGTGTACATAAGCGTGTTCACACTTTCAGCCATGGCATTGGGAGTTACACAATGGAGCCAAATCATGGCTCAAAAGACTGTGTTGAGTGTGAGTATGTGTGCAACTGTCAAAGTATAAATTAAACAAGGGCCAGCTGAGAGTTGTTAGCGCATCTTTGTTAATCTGAAAGTCAGCACCAAACCCACACTTTAGAAAGCCTGTGCTTAAAGCAAACACATTTGATAACAATTAATCAATCTCTTTCTCTCTCTCTCTATCTCTATCTCTCTTTCTCTCTCTCTCTCAACCCACGCCACACACTCCTCCGCCGAGAAGAGCACACCTCACAGCTCAGGTTGTCCTCGTTTCCATAATCAGGCAGATTCAATTATTTTTGTTCCTCGCTCTGAGCCGCCACTCGCCAGGGACTTGCGCATGCATATTAAAACCTTCCACAACTTTTCACCGGCAATAAAGTATCAGAGAATAATAACCCGTGCTTTTTTTCTCTTTTCTTTCTATCTAGCTGGCACTTTTCCGTCTTTCTCATGCACGAATGTGTGTGTGCACCGCCTGTCCCAAAACAGCATCTTTGGTTTCATGGGACCTAATTAACATCACCTGTGTTAATTACCGCCTCAAACCAATCAACGGCTTTTCTACTAATTGGCTTTTTTTTCCTCTTCATTCTCCGTCAAGGCCGGAAGTCGCCGTGGAGACACGTCACCTGAGGCTGTGGGAATTATGGCATGATGCTCATCCGCACACACTTGGATGAAAAGGGGACAGGCTCCAATTGAAGCTTGTTTGTGTACCTTCATCAACACACCTTCTGCTAGACTTGAGGGATCAACATTTAGCTGTTGTTTTTGAAGCGGGCGGCGTGCAACATGCCCAACTTTGAGCTGTCAGGGGGAGCAGCTGCGAGAGACCGGCTCCCGGGGGATGTGCGCCACTCAGGAACATGTGTGTGCACGTGACCCAATGTGGTTGTGTGTGCATTTCAGTGCATGTATTATATTAGTGTTGTTTTGTGAACAGGGGTCCACCACTTCGGTGAGGATAATAAAAAGGGCTTCAGGATAAATATGAGCCTGCATATATGTAGTGTACTGTATGTAGCATGTGACGTGTAGAATATTGCTGCTGTCGGAACAAAACCTCGTATCTCCAAAATGTAAACTTTACAGGAATTGAAAAAAACCTACTTTATTTTTGATGTAAGTCAATGGAACCAGACTTTTTCCAAGTCATTTTTGGCCATTTCTTTTGGTCCATTCATCATGAAATGTATACATAATGTACAGGGCAACAGGCACTTTCAAATTGTGTCAAAAACTTAAAAACGCCAAAAATTGAGATATGCGGTTTTGTCCCATCAGCAGCGATATGTGTATTTATATGCACTGTCACTGTCAGACAAACCACAAAAATCTACAAAATGGTAACTTTCAGGAGAACGGCAAACACTCCTAACTTTCAATGTAAGTCCAGGTAACAAGACTTTATGTTAAATAAATTTGATCGATTTATGTGCATTCATCATTAAATGTAGAAGGACTGATCGATTTCAGCTACATCTGGTTCAAGGACAGTTGGTGTCAGTAGTGGGGACCTACACTGTCCCATCTGTTTGTCCTGAGCAGCTTCAGGGGCCACTTGGCTTATAAAAACTTGCATGCACATGGGTATAGGCAGCAGCTAATTGATAAACGCCTGCTGGAGAAAAGTCTGTTCACACACTAACACACATGCACAGACAAGTGAACGAGAAGTCTAGCAGTGTGTTTTAACGCTTAGTTGAAGTGACAACAACAACATAAAGAATCTCATTTGCACTGTAAAAAATAGAGCAACAGATTAGTGCTGCACAGCATGGACAAAATATAAGTATTGCAATATATCTCACAACATTTATTAGAAATGTGTTTGTAAATCAGTAATTGCAGTCTTCACCCCCAGACTATATTTATTACTACAATTAAACATTTATATTATTTTTATATGATTAATACTGTTTAAATAAAATTGTTTACGTAGAACATTAATTTCTTAAGTACAACATTTAAATCTAAAAAATATTAGAAGGTCAATAATGGCCAATAATATTGGTTACTGGAATATTTAGCTGTAGTTTTGCATAGGCCATTAAACGTTCATATTGGACAGGCCCTAGTATGAAGCTGTTTATTTAAAAAGTAAAAAGGTAGCCTATGATCTCGGATGGTCACTCCTGCCAGAGGAGGACTCGTTCTTCAGGCTAATTAAGGACATGTTCATCTTCCAAGCCAGAAAGAGAGGAGTGTAGGCCAGCTGGGTCCTCTAGGCACATGGCTCATCCACACAAACACACGCACACACGCACACACGCACACACGCACACACTAAATAATTCAGCAGCACGTTCGCTAAAGCAGGGCATAATAAAAGAGAAAAAGAAAGAACAAAACAAACACATGCCCAGAGAGTTGACACAGACGGGGCAGAACTGTATGTGTGTGTGTGTGTTTTAATGACCACTAAAACCTTGACCTCACTCAGTCTCTTTAATGTAAGTCTTATATGAAGATGGATCCCTTTTCCACCCAAATCTCCCTACGGCTGTTGGGAGGACATGAAGGAGAAACAAGGCGCAAATCTCGGCGCAGTACCTCACATGGAGTTAAGCGCATAAGGTTTTCGGGGTAGTACTGTGCAAAGCAGTGCCGGCAGCAAAGGGGGGTTCCTTGCTGAAGAGCCATTGATTAAACGCCTGCAGTGAGGCTAGGGTGAGGTTGAGAGGTAAGAAAAACGGCCTTGAGCTCTAAACCCTAAACCACAAACACGTTTCTCACATGCTGGGCCCCTAAGCCCCCAGCAGAGGGGCTCTGAGGATGCCGTACCCATCTCCTACCACCCCATCCCCTCACCAACATGCACACACACAGGGTGCACCCCCTCATACAATATTAAGGCTCCAGGATGGAGCTTGTAAAAAAAAAAGTGTCCAGGCTTCTGCCATTGTAAATTATAAATCACTATTGATTTTTCGCTGCTTTTCTTCAGCGGTCTAGCAAGCACCCCCAGGCTCAATGTGAGACACAACTGGCAGGGAGCACTTTATTAGATTAGGCCCAAAGCTCACCAGCACACACTCACCCATCCATCCACCCACACACACACACACAGGCACACAAAACAAAATACATGTATATACAATACTGTGCAAAAGACAGAGACCACCCATCATTTATTTAATTTTTAGTCAAAACAACCATAAAGTACAAGTTATTCATTTTTCAGGATGTATTTCTTGGGGGGGTAAAGATCAAATAAGTAATACACTTTTTATGGAAGGAGAAAATAAGTGAAACTTGAGTTTCCAAAATTGGATATGAAAACAAATTCATAAAAGTTACAGAAAAGGGGACTCCTAACAACCATTCCCTGGCTTAGTAGACCATCAACACTGTCACCATAAGATAAACTGTACTTAAAGCTTTGATATTTGAAAGCTGAGATAAAAACCAAGCTCCACACTTCAGATCTGATAAAAATCCACAGGGGTATCTGTCCATCTTCCCACTGTGACAAGACAATCCAATGCTATGGGCCTGAAAGGATGTGAAGCTGTCAGTGAACTGTTACTAGGAAAAACAAGCATAGAAGCTGCTGGTGTTATGACAACAATGGACTGGTCACCCCAGAGCCCAGACTTCAACATCAATGAATGACAAAAAGCAACAAAAATGAGACAAAAAAAACAAAAAATGCAACCAACATCTAAGACTGAACTTTGGTGTGGAAAAATATCCCTGCAGATTTCTCCTGAAAAGAACTGAAGCTGTAATAAAGGCAAAGAATGGACAAAAACATAGAAAAATTTGAGATTATATTTAGTTTCTGTGCAATTATCTTTTAAATATGTTTTCTGCTAGTTTCCTGATGCTGAAAATTAATAACTTGTACTTAATGGACATTTTGATTGGAAATTAAGTGAATGAAGTATGGTCTCTGACTTTTGCAGAGTACTGTATGTAAGGATGATGAAGACTGTAATGATGAGGAAAGTGAGTGCTTAGTGTATTAGACCTGCTGGCAGTTAAAGCCAGTCTCCAATTGTCTCTTGCAGTCAAACACGCAAATGCCTTCGCCCTCCTTCACAGGAAATCCCTCTTACATCTTTTCCCCGCTTTCCTCCTTTCTCCCTTACTCATAAGCCCTCTTCAAAGCGCCAATGGGCTTTAAGCAGCAAAGACCTTGACTGAGAGCAGCTTTTCATGTTTTACCCGGCTGTCTCATTAGAAGATGCTTTGCAAGCTTCCAACCCTCTTAATTCAATTAATGTTTTCAAAGGAGGCTTAACTTCCACCACCTAATTTATCTATTCTACTGCTGCAGTGTTAACAATTAAAATTGCATTGCCAGAGGTTAAGACAGTTGGAACAACATGAGTGTTTTTCCTCTCTCTCTCTCTCTCTCTCTCTCTCTCTCTCTCTCTCTCTCTCTCTCTCTCTCTTTCCCCCTCACGTTAGATTCCCATAATATTTGGAAGTAGAATATTTGTATTGCTCTCAGCACTCAAGGGTCTGGAAGTGGCCCACATGTATGAGTGTATGTGTCTATGTTTGTGTGTGTGTGAGAGAGAAAGTGTGTAGGCACACATGTATGTTTACTCCTCCAGTGCTTTCCCCTCTCTATTTCCCTCTCCTCTCTCTCTCCTTTCCTTGAAGTGTGACTGGGCTTGTTTGTGGAACACTTCTCGCTAGCCTCCTGATGGCTATCGGCGCTGTTTGTGTAAACACTCCACCACTTATCTAATAACCCGCCTCCTGCCGTCACCTCAGAGCTCCCCGGCCTTCAGCCCCATTCATTGACACAGCTGCCCGCCTCACTCTGAAGTAGCTCGCAGGACGCCCACAGGGGAAGGCTTTTTGTGTGATACGTTGTTTTCTCTCCTGAAGTGGGCTTTGCCAATTCAGTCATTGGACTTTGAAAGGAAAGGAAGGGCTGCTGAGCTGAGAGCCTTTTTCTCTGAAGTAAACAGCTACCTGATGTTGACTAATCACTTAAATATTCAAATATTTTAGATTTACTTCAGTTGTTACATAAGGTTCTTATGAAATTGAAGGGGCATCCAGAATGCAACACTGTACATCCACAAAAATAGGTTTGCTTAAGCATCCAAAATCATTTTATTTGAAAAAAAAAATACATGTACTATATGTAATGTATACCAAAGCTATCAAAAAAATCTTACTTACACTGCGACATAAATTTTTAGCCATATCACCCACTACTATTCTAGCACACCTGATTCACCTCATTAACTAATCTAAGTCTTTCACAGCGTGTATGAGGTGTTTAGAGTAAGAAAAACAATAAAATGTGCTGAGCATGGGGTTGCCAAAACTGAGATTAGGAACACCTGCCATATAGGCACCAGTTTTTTAATGAAACCCCAAAACATTTGTATATATCTGTCTAATCAGCTTTTTGACCAATCAAAATCCCAGTTTAATCAATGACTATAACTGTAAGACACTCTCAGACAAGTTACAGTTTTCAGAGCTAAACTTAGGCACTTCTCATCATGCTAGTATGAGAATTATGAATTTAACAAGCAGCGATACTGCCTGCATTTTGGAGATTAATGTGGAGAGAATCATTACCCGTATATATAAAGATTGGAAGCATATGAACTTTGCTTGTTTTAAGCAAAAAAGAAGCCAAGTACACCATACAGCATTAGATAAACAAAGAAAACAGTGTAACTACAGTTATCTAAAAATGATATTGGGACAATCAACCACCAGGTCATTAACACCAAAAGAATATATACTAAAAATCACCACCAGAGATACAAGTTTAGTTTCTTCTGCCATAAGCTCAGAGTGTTACGTCTTCTTGTCAACTACCAAGATAGTGTCTCCTACTGCAGTTTTTTTCTACTGTAGTGTTTTAAAGATGTTTAGAAAAGTGCCTTGCGGTTTATACATTATCACGGCAAAACAAAAGTTGTTTTCTCAAGATCTTAACTTATTTGTATCATTATCACAACATAACAGACATTGCTTTGTCAAGACAGCATTTGTTATGTTGTGATAATAAAGATCTCAAGGAAATAGCATTCATTGTGTCATGATGATTTAGATAACCTAAGATCTCAAGAAAACAAGTAAAAAACATAAAATACATGCAAATCCACTGGCCTTGAGGACTTCTTTATATATCACCCCGTCCACAGTGAAATTCTAATTTAACCCATTCGCAAATTTGTTGTGCCCATCCCAAATGGAAGTACTGGCACTGCTCCTGCATGCAAGCCAATAACTGTTTAAGAACTTTTATTTTTTAAAGCATTGTACAGTAGGAAGCTAACAAGGTTGAGAATAACGCTAATGTTTGTGCAGAACGGCTCAAAAGTTCTCAGGGGCAGTGCACTTCTTGAAGAAAAAGGTAGGAGATTTTCCATGTAAAGTGAACTCTATGAATATGGAAAAATGTCACTGAGATGGGAAAAGCAGGCTCCGGACATATGCCGTTGCGTCAGCAAAGCCACAGTTGAACTCGATCCTGCTCCGGATTTCATTTCAGTGCATCACGAAGTGGCTTTTTGTGCTGTGCTACCCCTCACCTCTCATTGTCTCCTCTCACAGAGCCCTCTTCATTAGGATCCTGCAGCCATTCTAACACCCTTTCTTGTCTGACAAGGCAGGCGTATCCTGTTACTGACGCCAGGAAAAGGGGGGAAAAAAAGAAGCTGCTCTGGCAGTGTGGCATGTTGAAGAACTGCTGCGGCCCATAGGACTCAATTATTGCCTCCCATATGTTAACATGTTGGAGAAGGTGTCAAGCAATTTCAGATCTCTCTGCAACACTATGTAAACCCCGTTTTACCATCGCTTTCATTCCCCCTGCTGAGATTTGAGCGCATTCCTTCAACCTCGTTCCTGCAATAACGTAACTCGGCATAGTGTGAACACGAAAAAAAGAAAAGAAAAAAAATGGCTCTTAGTGTTGTTGCAATTATTAGGAAACTAAATTAAGACCTTAATTAATCAATTTTGACAGCTTTCTCAACTAGGTTAAGTGGATCTCGTCCTTGACAAGAGACACACCTACCAGACGCACTTGTTTAACTCTGGCTGCTGAGAGGAGAGCAGTATTGGAAGGGCGCCTTACATGAAGGAAACAATGGCTCTTAGTCAGGCTTTGACACTGCTTACCATGTCAAAACGGGTGAAAATTGAGCAAAACTTGTGTGAATGGACAAGTCAATTTAGCTGATACCCCTTGACATCCCTGATCAAGACGTGTTTTAAGCACCCATAGAAATGCTAATGGGTCCCTCCGATTCTAAATCACCTGCTTGATTGCTTGAATCAGGATGTCTTTAAACATGAAGGACGGAGCATGAACTTATCGTTCAAACCCTGGAGAAACAGAAAGTGCTGACAGAAGACTTTTGTCCTGTGTCAAGTAAAGGAGAGTTAAGAAGAGAAGCGTTTTCAACAGTCTAATTGGCCACCACAGCAAAGAACTGCGGTCTCTGTACTATCCTTGGGCCGATAATTGATATTATCGAACACCACAGTCCTTTAAATCAGTGCCGATCATATGCAAATTTTCATTCTTTCATTCAAAATTTTATTCAAATAATAATTTTTCTTTTTATTGCTTCACCTTTACTTAGCCATTCCCTTTGCACAAACATTCTCATTTATGTTTGGTTCAAACTTGTAAACAGTATAGAAGATTGCAAGTAATTATAGGATATACAAACAGAACATCGCCAAGTAATTAACTACACGCATACATACACAGTAAACCTGCTTGTATGGTCTGAGTTTTTATATGCAATGTTTACAATCTTGAAATAGTGGTAAATCCAAATAAGTTTTTTTTGGGTACTACTCTGACTAACGATGCCCTGCATATACACCCCCGCCATTAACAGATAAAAAAAATCTTTTAGGCCAAGAATTTATTTCAAAACAATCGTTAAATAATGTCAAAGTATTGGTTACCATTTCATGTAGCTTCCGGGTAAGTAGCAGCAATGAAGGTATTAAGCAATTGGGACATCTGGATCTGGAATTGTTTACACTGCTGTAAACAGTTCTAACTCTAATTTCTCTAGAATGGAGCATTTCACATTACACATTAACCACTCTGAATGACCTTGTTTACACCTTAATGACTGAATTGTCCAGATATTAAAAAAAATCTAAAGTCCCCTTTAACGGTCATGCCAGAACTGAGGCACCCATTCTCTTTTGCTCTAGCTAAAATTCCTCATTAAAATGCAGACTCACATCCACCTTTGTCATAGAACCTTAGAAGCTCATGACAGAGAGGGTAGAAGAGACAGTCATGTCCCACAGGAGTGACTAGCCATGCATGTGTTCTGCTTCAGGAGAAGAACGGAGGATGCTGTTGGCTTCAGAACGGTGACATTTGCTGTCTTTGTTTGCCTGGCTGTGGGGAGTATTCCCCTGTGAATCTGGGAGCTAGGAAAGCTAGACAAAGTAACAGCTTGGTAAAGTAACACCCAATAAGAAAAAGAGTTCAGATGATGCTTTGATATCTGCGGTAAAGAACAGAGTGTACAGTATCAATGCTACATTATGTGCAAGTTAAAGGGCAGATTTATGGTTATCTGATATCTGCAGTAGGTGTGTGATGTGTAGAGTAAGAGAAAGAGGCACGGTAATGTAGAGTATCTCTAGTAAGGCAGCCAGGTACAAGTTGAGAGCCTGATCTGGGGACGTCTATAATATCATGCCATACAAAGTCTGAGGCAAATTTGACAAAGTGAGTTGATGTTGGATGTCTACAATAAAGTAACTCTATGCAGACATAAATAGAATGCTGAAGCTGAGATAAATAGGCCAAGGGTGCCAGTGAACAAGGATAATTACAAGACGAGCTGACACTCTAAAAACCTCCGCCCCAACAGCCTCACGCACAACACCATATGCCCATTAGGTCTTTCTCCGACTACTACACCACTTCTCTCTCTCTCCTTCTTCTTCTTCACTCTTTTTTTTAAGTTACATATCCTATAGCATGTAGATAGACTCAGAGGTGCAAATTTCAACTAACGAGTAGGGAGGACAAACAACAGGAAGCTATTTATAAGATAACACTGCATTTATCAGTATTGACACACAAACACAAATAATATTTTTAACATTATGAATATTATTAATTTGTCTATTACAATGGTATTTTGGTCTTTTCATTGTGTCACTAAAATTCTTAGTCTGATCTGCATGTTGCTATAAATATTTTAGCAAAATATCTCAATAATGACAGATGAAAAAAAAAATACTATTAATAACTGTTATGGCATTAGTAAAAAAAAGATCATAGTGCAGAAAAGAAGTAAACAATTTCACTACAGGTTAGTACTTTTTTTGGTCATTTCTGACTATAAGTAAACAATCTGTACTTGACAGCTACATAATAATTGATATCTCATAGCTCATTTGCAACTCAGCTATGTCATTTTTAAGACAACCATCCTAGAATCCCCAGAATATTTCACGTAATTTAAAATAAACAGAGCAAATAAAGGTTCCAAAAGGGGTTCTTTGGAGCAATGCCAAAGATGAACTACTTTTGATTCTCTAAAGAAAAAAAGTGGAAAAAGCTCCAATCAAAAGCCTCCACTGTAATAAGTATAAGCATAAAGCACTGTATGAACTAGAGCGAGGGGCTACAATCACAGAGGAGTTGGAAGCATTGACTGTATATATGATATACATGGTATATCCACTCATTAGTTGGAACATGCAGACACTGTTGCTGCCACTGGACGTCAGTCATAAAAATGTGAAACTTCATTGACCGCACTGACTGCATCACAAGATTTTCATACTGAGGTTCATGTGAACTCTGAACAATGAAAATTATGTTTTAAATTACTGAAAGTGATAGTGATGAAGCTTATTTTGTCATCTCACAAAACTATGTCATCTCACAAAATAAGAAAGGAACTACAAACTACAAAATAATGTAATTAACTGCAATGAAGTATTTGAACAATTTGACAGCTCTAAAAAGTTCTACAGTGTAAAAAAATGTGGTGTTTTGAACATAATCGAGTACCTTCAGATTCCTATGTCAGTCCTATCACAGTTCAAAAAGAGGGGGTCAGAGTTTTCTAATAATATGAAGGCAATACACAAAACATAGTCAAGTTAATAACAAAGACAACATAAAAGACCAACTGTAAATTTTACAGTTAAGTTCTAACGGTTGTAAAGTCATTCAAACACATGCATGCATGGACACGCGCACAAATGCACACACACTTACAGTAAATCAAAACCAAAACTGGGCGACAACTAGGCAGGGGGAGGCCTTTGTTATACAGCAAAGCAGAGCCCAGGCGAACAAAAGCAAGCATCCAGAGGGAAGATCATGCTTGGCAGAAGTTTGACATGTTTGTCATCTGCAAACTATTTTTTGCGGAGCCAAGAAAACAAACATTTCAGAGCAGCAATTTAACTGGGTGCCATTAGCGAGAGGGCAAGTGAGGGAAAAGAGAGAGAGCGAGAGAGGGAGGGAAGGAAGGAGGAGGGAAGAGAGGGAAAGAGAGAGCAAGAGAGAAAGAGATGGGAGGAAAACAGAGAGAGGCCCAACTGTTATTTAAACCAGTCCACCACAAAACAGAGCGATAAATAAACCTATTGTTGTTTTGTCTTGAACTCAAATGCAAGTGCACAGAAGAAGCACCACAAGAAAGGCAAAGCTATGCGTTTCTTTTGAGAGGAAACCGAAAAAAGAAAAAAACGAAAGAAAGCGAGACTATCATCCTTTTGTTTTTACTCTGGAAGGATAGTGTTGAAACAGATCTCTCTCTCACTCACTTTTTTCACTTGTCACCCTCTGTTCTAATGAAAGTAGCAGCCTGACACCAGCCGTAATCTTCTCACTTCAGCAGAAAAGCAGGAGGAAGAAAACCTTTGACTTAGCACATCTCCCCCCGTCTTTCTTTCTGTCTCCAGCCCAACATGTTGATGAGAGGAAAATCGTGCAGATTCAGCAAGGAAGCTTTCGTTTCAAATTAACCCAATAAAATGCCAAATTTTTCCCTCCCCGTAAAAAAACCCTTAATAAGCCATAAAAACTGTATGACATTTATAATTCGGAGTAGTCAATAAGGAGAGCAATTTCGTGAGTGAGGGAAGTGGTGGGGGTTAAAGGAGTGAAAAAACTAGCATTGCCATTGTCAAGCATGAATGTCTTATTATTATTAACCGGACTGTCTTATTAGGGGGCATTCAGATGATGCCTTTGTAGAAGGTGCTTCTTTTCATTGTCTATTGAGAAATGTGCACCACGATTGGATAGCACTCCTCCAGCCTGAGCAACACATTTTATATTGTTAAGAGGATACAGAGGAGGCCTTCTCTCTAGTCACTCATTCAACGCGGACTGTTTTTGAACAACTGGAGATATACATCATGCAACACAAAGATTACCACAATCTGACCGAGAAAAGAGTTTTCCATTATATACACTATATTCCAGAGGCATTAACATGGAGTTGGGCCCCCCTTTCACAACAGCCTCCACTCTTCTGGAAAAGCTTTGCATTTCACCATGAGGTGGCCCCTGCTCCTAGATGCTTCCATTTCACAATAAATCACTTACAGTTGACCAGGTTACATTTCCCAGAGCAGATATAATGACGTCTGGTAAAAGTACCATCCCACGACAGTGCCCTTCAGTACTGTCAATTCTATTGCCAGTGTTTATTAATTAATTTGATTGCATGACAATGTGCTTCATTTTATACACCTGTTGTGTGTGGCTGAAACACCTGAACTCAGTAATTAGGACATACTTTTGGCCATATGATGTATGTCAGATAGAAAATTTTAATCACCTCAGCATTTTACATACTGCCACATTGCTGCAGAGGTGTAAGTAACGAATTACATTTACTCTTGTTACTGTAATTGAGTACAGTTTTCCCTGTAACGGTACTTTTTGGAGTAGAATTAAATCATAGTACTTTTACTCTTACTTAAGTTAATTTTTAATGAAATACTTCTACTTCACTAATTTTCATAACGTTACAGAGTAAAAATAAATGATGAGCGTATCAGCTCAGACACCAATACGAACAAAGCAGGGTTAAATATAAAAGATTCACCAATCAAAAACAGCAGCTCTGGCAGGAAAAACACTACAGAGATTCAGTTTAGTGGAGAAGCAGAGAGTAGAACTGAACCAGCACACACGAGGAGCAGACCACGTCCAAACGGTCATCTGTATCCATTTTCACATGAAACCTGCTGAGATCCGCTTTCACAACTCGACTCGCTGAGTCAGCTCAGAAATATGCTCAGGTTGTGACGGCGGAAATATGAAAAAGTAACTTGGTACTTAAGTAGTTTTTCAACTAACTATTTATTGACTCTTCCTTGAGTAATTTTATTTACTAATACTTTTGCTTGTACTTGAGTAAATTATCACTACAGTAACAGTACTTGTACTTGAGTAGGGATTTTCAGTACTCTTTACACCCCTGCTGTTTCGCAACTTCACCCAAGGCAGCTTTTCATGACAAGTCGCTCAATGACCATCTCATCTTTGTAAACCATACTTGCATTTGTCATTGCTTATGTATTGTTCCATAAGGCCTGAAATGGAAATGCCACATGACAGAGAAAAATGCATTACTTAATTACAACATGCAGAGTTTGGTTGTCTTGGCTCACTTTTGATCTACAATGTGCTTTGGCCCCGTGCTGTTTGTTCTTCTGGTCATGAGTGCTTAGCTGTGTGCAGCATGTTGTCAGTTATGGGGAACAAATGCGGGCAGATTGGACAATACTGCCTATTGTCTACGAAGGCGCCACATCATGGGATGATTCTTTAATGTAGGTTCTTTTGCTATTATGGAGCGCACAAGTATCCCTATAATACTGAGAGGTCTCATTTTTCTAGCGTGTTTTCTTTAACAGAGAGGGGACGAAAACTGATACTATCTGTCTGTGGTATTGGATTAGCAGAACATTGTTGTCCATGGTGGAAAAAGCAAGAAGTCTCAGAAGTCCCTCAGTAGATGTACTAATTTAGTCCTTCTATAGACCCAGCAGTCTCAAAAAAGCGGAGCGTATAGATGACTCTGGACTGACCCTGGCTCTCATTGTACAAAATGATGACAGTACTTATGTAGCTTAACGCTGCTGAACCACTACTTGGCCCAGTGAGAGGCGCACATGTGGACATAATGAAGCAGGTAATTGCAGGAGCAGTGTTGGCTAATATAGAAAGCTGCGTTTCGGGCAGGTAGCACGGGCCATTCGGGTTCAGGACATTTTAAGAGAGCTCCTGCGTTTACTTGGACATGACGCATTCCAGAGCCGGCTTTTATATCCTCCCCAAGTCAAGTGAAGTCATAAAAGCAGCATGTGGTAAAATTAAACGCGGATAAAAAAGTAATAACCTATTAACCACGCAGTCCAGGGGAGCTGTGCACAGGAGGAAGTGTGATTTTGGTTAGAAAGAGATCTCATACATATATACACACACATATTTACATATACATATACATATACACATATATATATATATATATATACATATATATATATATATATATATATATATACACACATACACACACACATGTACATATGCACAAACACAGAAGTAGGCTGTCAGGTAAGGGAGGGTTAATCTTTCAATTATATCAATTTTTTTGCCAAATTCCTGACATCTTTTTTCCCCCAGTGTTATTTAAGGTTTGGCCTTGTGCCATAACTGTAATACAGCATGTGTTTACCGCTGATGGCAAAGCTCCTGCTTGCAGAAATGACCTGACTGAAAGAAGCGAAGCAACAAACAGACTAGTAAATCTAAAAATAACGCAATGTACATACAGAGCCTTTCCGTTAGCCCACTGGCTATTTGACACATACTTTCATTACGTTCTTTTTTTAATGTTGAAAAATACATGAATATTCCACAAAAAGGCTTTTCGTCTTTGCCTATCTGTATTTGTGCATACTCGAATGGAAGTAAATAATTGATGTTTAAAAGAAATACGATTCATATGCAATTCAATCATCCGGCAACACGAGAATCTTTTTTAGAGAGTTTGACTTTTAAGTGAGGGTATCTTTAAATTCGAAAATACAAGAACCCTCATTTGCAAAACTGTACAAAAGATGACGATAGGAAATGCAATTCTGCCAGTGTTGGCTCTGGGCTCTTCCTGTGCCAAGAGGTTTGATGGACTTGCATTCGGCAGCCCCCGATGTGATACGATCTGCAGCAACGTCTCCATATGGTGGAGACATAAATAAACCAGAGCAGTGGGACCTGAAGGGGTTCCCACACAAATCACTCCCCGAATAAACACTTCTTTTAGGTTTTCATCCACACAGAGTTTCTGGGAGCTGGGTTCGGCCTGCTGTTGTGATCCGTGACCGGGAGAGGATGGGGGAGGCTCTGCGGTTCATTAGGCATCTGTGATCCCTGGGTTTGTTTTGTTTGTTAAGATTTGTGTTTGAAGAAGAAAAAGTGACACTCTGTATATCAGTACTGGGTAGATGAGTGGTTCTGCATCCTCGGGGATATTTCACAAAGCAATAGGAGCCAGATAACTTAAGGAAAAAAGGTACAGGATATTCTATTGGACAAATCCTATTGGACAATCCCCATCCAGCTTTATTGAAAAATTCTGACTTATGAAATGGTGCTGGTCCTGGAGTACTGCTGTCCTGCATGTTTTGATGTTTTCCCTGCTTTAATACACCTGATCCAACAAATCAGCTAATTAATAAGCCCTTCCTCAGTTGAAGTGGGTGTGTTAGAGCAGGAAACCCTCTTAAATGGGCAGGAGTATTCCCACTTTTAAAAACACACAAATGTTCAATATCTGACACAAATGTGGAAGAGATATTTGTACACACACATTAGCTCTAAAGAAAAGTGAAGGTCAGTGTGGTGAGTCTGGTAGGGGGTGGACGCTGTCCCTCCTGCCTCGCACACAGCGCAGGTTTTCCTTCTATTGTCATCAGCAAGATTGATAACACCGCTCATTACAGCCAAGCAATTGTCAGCGTTTCCGGGACAATTTATAAAAAGAAACGAAAGAAATCCGCACACCCTGTCGCAAACCAAACGAAATAGGGCCGTTCCCTCATGCTTCTCCTCACTCGCTCAGCCTTCAGCGTGCGGAATGTTGGTGTGAGGTGAAAAAAAACACATCAGTGCGCAAAAGTGGGAAGAAAACATTTGTACGTGCATTTCATGTAATCGTTTTACTTCATGCCAATATTCTGCTCGAGCTCTCCTTGGCCCATCTAACATGCTTTAGGCTCTGTCTCCTCCACTGTCTTCCTCTTGAAGTTATTTAAACATTGTTATTAATCCTGGCATGGTCCCAGGCTTTACTGTTTTTGAACACCGTTGACAGTTATGCATATGTAGAACTGCAAGGACACAGCAGAATCCAGCAACAGTAATTAAAGGAAATGCATGGTTCGCATTGGGAGGAAATCTGTTTCTTATAACTAAATCTTGTCAATCAAGACCCCTGAACGCTGTTTGTCTTCAGTGCACTCTCATGTCCCTACAAGAGGGGGTATGGCACCTTGCCCAATGGGGCCAGGAGCCTGATACAGTCATGTAAGGGGGGGTGGAGTGATGGATGGAGCAGCAGGAAAAGACTGGCCTGCTGTATATCAACCACCTCCAGCCAGAGCACCCAAAACACAGGCAAAAAACTGACAGCCTCATTAGTTACCATTATCAATGTCTGCGACCACTATGAACATGGTCTACCTTTCAAAAAAGTATCCTGAATTACATGCACCTCCAGGTTACATCTACGCAGTGGATCTCTGTGTCAGTTTGATTACTGTACAGCTGTGCTATATAGCAGAACTTACCTGTGCCATATCTATATCAATAGAAACTGAATTGAAATTTAGATGAGGAAGTCCTACTTCTTTCAAGGGTGCCCAAAATGTATGGAAATTATTGTTCTGTTTATGTGTTATAATATAAAGTTTTCAAAATATCTGCCTCTAGCTACGCCCAAGTAAACATCATAATTATACAAGTTAATTTATTTCAATTTACATGTAAATTGCATATTTTATGAAGTTTATTTTAGCTCTCAGTGGTAGGGGTGGGCGATTTGGCAACAATATATAACAATTTTTAGTGTTTCTCATTTTAGACATCACAATCCTTCAAGACATTTTCAAAAGATAGGTTTGAAAAGTAGGAACAAAGCCAACAAGTAGTGGCATATTTTAGAAAATACTATCAAAAATTATGAATACAAATATTTGTATTAAACCTTTGAATGTGTGCTACACTAAATCCAACTAAACAGGCCTAAGTATGCCCTCTCAGTAATAAAATGTCTCAATGCAATGCAAATTATCATGATAACAACAAACATCATCATATTTGCCCACCCCAATTCAGTGGTTACAATTTTTTTTCTGGTTATGTGAATTAGGGCAGTTACTTCTGTGATAGAATTCTCTAGAATTACTTCAAACTTACACAAACACAGCAGGTCAAATCAAAATCACAGAAGCATTACACTTAAGATGAGCACCTAAAAGCAGATATTATGCATAAAATACTCACTGTACCATGCCACAGGAAGAAAGACACAGCTAGCAACATCACATCACACAACGTGAGTACGTGCTCGTTTAGGATAGATTTGTTACAGAACTGAATCAGATTCATTCTTTTTTCCCCTCCAATATCCAATCCAGCATACTCACTGATGCTAATATGCCATTTCTTTTAGAAATAATTTACATTACAGTTTAATTATAGGACCAAAGCTCAGTTTCGCTTGCTGTTCTGTTCCCGTGCACTCCAATTTAACCCCTTGGAAAAACTGAAAATGGGATGGAAGCATTAGAGATGTAATGCTAAACTAGCTCTCTGAGCCAATGTGGAGTACGCACAGATGTCCTCACTCCACAGGTAGAACTGTTCCCTCTGGGTGTGATGGCTGCGACGTAAAAGTGCTGACTCCCTCGTGTTTATTTCCGTCTGTCTATTTGTGGTTACTTATAACACACACACTACACAGCAAAAACACATCTCTTACTCTCTAAAAAGAAAAACACAGTGAGAGAGAGAAAGAACAGGGGACTGTTTAGGACCCTTTAGCCCCCCGGGGACACACATTCCTTTCCATTAGCTGATCTGTGTCCACTTCCTGTGGGAGTAGGGCGGCCGGGGCTGGATGTGGAGCCAGGGTTCTCTAGAACAGGAAGTAATCCAGAGTGTAGGGGAATTCATCACTCAGGGCCCCTCCGCACGTCTGACTGCGATATGCTGACAATCACTAGGCCTTCGTCAAACACACACACACATGTACGCGTGTACACACGTCAGTCCTTATCGGAGTATGGGTCTGACCTCTGCCCCTGGCTGGTGATACTCTCTAACGGAGGACATACAATGTTGGTGTTGGTGTGTGTATATCTTTGCAGTCATATCAAAACCTCTATGAAAAATTCTATTTAATTTTTTTTCTAGCTATGTATATTAGGCTAGCTATGTCACAGAGACAATATTCATTGGAATTTTCATTCTGTGGAAATATTAGGAACAACTGAAAATACAGCTGCACAAGTGTAAACATTGGTAGAACGAGAGAAGGTGGAGCCACTTCACAAAAGTACACAACAAAGCGGCAAAAAAAATCTAAGAGAGGTTAGATTGTATGTAGTTGTCTAGGTGTTGTGGGATGAACACTGTTTGATATATGTTTGTATAGTGAAACCGATATTGATACTGATACCGATACTAATCCAAACTATTAAGCTTTGAAATGTGCTATTTTTAATTGAAGCATTTCACTTAAGCATATAAAATAATATATAAAATACAATTGTTCAAAATTATGTAAAATAATGTCAGTTGCCCTTATATTGTGCAAACTTTTTATCATGAATGAATAATTGAAATGGTTCTAAAATAACCATGGAATAAAATTGCGAAGTTACGATTTTGAGTTAAATTCAGTGCATACATACTTATTTGGAATGTTTGAAATGACACCATTATTTAAGTATTGATACTATCTATATCATATCGTTGCTGCTGTCATAAAATCTCGCATAACTTAAAACGGAAGTTAATGGAGCAAGATTTTTTCCAAATAATTTTGGAGCACCTCTATTGGTCCATTCATCATGGAATCTGAACAAAAAAAAGGAGATACAAGGTTTTGTTCCAACAGTCATGATCTATCAAAGAGAACAAAACGGTTTCTACGTTAATTGCTATGCAAAGATGAACGAGGCTTTTATAAATGTATTTGGCTCTAATTATAACCAAAATGTAAAAAATTCATGTTGATGGGCCAACAGGCATTGCTGATACTCTAAGTCTAAGCTAAGCTGAACAATTCTGTCATTCAATTCTGTCATTTTTAAAACTCTATTGCTTGTAGGCGTTCTATCACTGCCTGTTGTTTTAAATAACTACAATTGGTGCAGTCAGAAATATTTATATAAATATTTAAATATAAATTGGCATGAGACTGGCAATTACTGGAGATCCTCCCATCTGTGTTATTATCATTACTTTTTAAAGCACTGTATCAACAGTATTGTGACAATAATGGCAACAAAATCCATTCTCATAACACAAGTTGCCTTCAAATTAGAACCAGTACCAGTGGCATCAATTCCACAACTTTACAGCTGCGTCCTCTAACAGTATGCGTGTAAACTGTGCGCTTTTGCCCCTCCGGCGCTGACAACGCGGCCGCCCTTCTCTGTTTACATGGACGTTACTAAGGCATGGTGGTCATGGGGCATTTCCTGTGGTGACATCAACATGGGGCCCATTGGCTCCACACCCTGCCCCCTGCCCCACGTTTCCATTCTATTTCTGTTGCTCATCTATTGTCACCTGGAACAAGCCTTTCACGCTCTTTGTTTCAGGACCCTCATTCAGTTCAGGAGGCCTATTCTTCATGTCGTTACCTCACAATGACTTTTATTAATAGTCCTGTTTATTATTGAAGTTCTAGGAGAACAAAGAATTGCCACATACTAAAACGTGAGTGTGGACAAGATCGTTTTTTTACACCTACACCCCACTATGGCTGGAAACTCCACTCTGGGGTGCTTCAGTGTTTCAGACGCTGCAAAACCTCCCTCGCCTCAGATTCTTAGACTGCTAAATTAGAGGTTGGCCACCTAACGAGCGAGGAGACAAAAAAGAAAGAGTCTGTTTACACAGTGGCCTAGCTAATTTGAAGGCGCGCTGTGACGCTAAGTGGCGGGTCCCCTCTACGAGCGTAAAGTGTCTAAACAAATCAGGTGGATGTGTGAAGGCAAACTGCCGTGTTTTGACTGAAGCCAGCATGAATCGCCAGAGCTCTCACCGTCTTTGAAAAAACAAGCCTTTGGCGAGGCAGTGTACAGATCTGGAGGGAATCGATGGGGATCGGCACCTCCCGCCTCATGGCTACAAATCCCTGTCATGGTATTCTCACTGTTTCACTGAAACATTGCGGAGAGGGAGTA
Source organism: Colossoma macropomum (assembly GCF_904425465.1). NCBI lineage: Eukaryota > Metazoa > Chordata > Actinopteri > Characiformes > Serrasalmidae > Colossoma > Colossoma macropomum. The sequence goes on from NW_023494800.1 coordinate 27,796,502, forward strand.
ATTGAGGGAAGCCAAGCAGGCCATGGGTTGCATGTAGAGAAGAGGGGGATAAAAGGGAGGTGTGAATGTGATAAGGTGGTTGAAAGTTCCACACAGCCAGCAGTACTAGAACATGACCTGAATTTATGATCTGGCCAATGCGACTCAGAATGTGGTGGAGATCCTGAATTTGTAACCATGAGCTTTTTTGTTTGAGACATTTACGATGCTGTAAATCAACTAGCTCATCCTCTACTGGCTGGCAAGTCTGCATTAGGTCCCCCTCCCCTTTATTTTGGTAGAGATCCGGGAAGGGGGGTGGACTTAACCCACAGCTCGTTAGCTGAGCATAAATCCCATGTCGTTGCACGGTAATTTAGCCAATTAGCATCTTACTGTTGGGTGGCACCTAAATTACAGAGCAGCAAACACAACTGAAAAAACTCTGACTCATAATTTATGTCCTCTCATTTGCAACCTGGAAAAAAAGGTCTCTGCATTCTGACCAAACATGGCTGTGGCCTCAGAGAAAAACTCTTAAAGAGCCGTGAATTATTCAACCTCTAAAACATATATTTGCAAAGCCAACATAAACAGTTCAGAAAAAGAAAGTGCAAAACACTGGCACTGGCTTTCACAATTTTCTTCACAGTTAACACAGGCTGTGCTATCTTTTCTTGTACTGACTGTGGTGGAGTTATCATTCCTGAGGAAAATAGCAATAAAGGCTCAGAATGATAGCAGTGAATGATAAGTGTGCTAAACGCTTGACGGATGGGGCCTGTCTCATCTCCAATTGACCATGTGACATCAGCAATGTGAGGCCCTGTGTCAGTAACGTGGCACTAATGGCAGCCTAAGCTACGGTGCCTGACTGAGCAATCTATTAGCGCCTAATCGTCCCCCAGTACCGCCAAGAGAGGCCGTATATTCTGGCCCATCCCGCCACTGTGTGTGCGTGACAGAGTGATCGCCCTTTGTGAGCTGGTCATAAACAGGAACACTCTTTGCCCCTCACCCCACCTCTCAGGCAAACGCAGCGGATGGAATGGATTTCAATGTCATTTAATTCTTTGAGGGCAAAATAGAACTCACAGAACACAAATCGCAAAAAAAAGTTCAAAACCCATCAAGGGAATCTGCCAGGACTATTGATTTCAATTCAAACTGAAAACACAGCCATTAAAGAGAATGGGTAGCTGGGCGACATTTGTAGTAAAAGCAGTCATTTCCAACTCTCCTTTGCCCATTAAGAACAAGAAAAGGCCTCAGCTATAATTCACATCTTATTATTGCCGGCAGGAAATAGAAGAGCTGCTATGGAGGAGCCAGTCCTAACATTTTCATGGTCTGGCTTCGATTTTTTTGTTCACCTCCTCTACAAGAAATAAAATTATAAAAGATTTCACTCCTTGTCAGAGGCAAGTAATATTCATGTTTTGTGTTCCATTCGCTGCTGGCACAGTCGAGCAAGATTAGTTTATTAGAATTAACAATTGCATCCTATATTCACAGACAACCAAAAAGAGTGTCTACACAGTGTGGAATAAACACAGCACTGGCCACAGGCCCTCAGGAAAGATGGATAGCACCACTTCCTCATATTATCTCGTAGGTCCCTGACATTTGTCAGCAAGGGAAATGTAGCCATTTCCTCTGACCGACTGAGATGCACATGTGTTCTCATGGAGGCCTTTGAACTTCATCATTGTTTGAATCTGATTCTTATCCTACCCTCATAATTAATCCTTCAGCATTAGAGGGACCCTAGTGGGACAGGCCAGACAAGAGCAGACAAAGAAGACAATGTGACACGCATTAAAGAATCTATGAAAATGCCACAGACTATTCTTTTGATGTAATTCGTCTGTCGGCACAGAGGTCAGCAATGTAGCAATTTCCAGCTAAATTTCAAGAGGCTGTGTTTTTAACATTCGCTTGATGCTGATGGGGACCCACTTGGCCAAATGTGTCATGTACAGGAGCAGGGATCAAGTGCTCTCATTTAATTCTAAATTGCAAGTATAGGCCTGACTTATGAGGAGTAAATAACCTCCCCTCTGAGAGTGGATGAGGCTACAAGAGCTCTGCGCTTAACCTCAGCGGGGTCACCTGATAAATTCAGACCAAATTACCTCTCGTCAAAGTGCTAATCGATACCACCCTTGACAATGTTGCCCATGCCAACTTGGCCGGGTGGTCTATGAGCAGGGTTTTTCCTTTTTGTCTTTTTATACAACTATTTATTTCTCACCTTCATCACGTTCCTCATCCCTCCTTCCCTCAGGCTGAAGAAAGAGGAGGAGGAGAAGGTGGCATAACCCAGGCAGCGAGCAATTATTGAAATGGGACCCAGGTGGCCTTCCATCGGTCTTGCACTTGAGCAAGGCTGCGGCGCCTTGACGGCTAATCGATTAACGCTCTCATGAAAGCAGCGCTGCGACCCCTGACCCCTTGGCTAAGCTCCCTGTCTGACAGCTGACATGGGGAGTGCTTTATCTGACCGAATTAGAAAATTGCTGCGTTTCTTTTTTTGTCTTTTTTTTTTCTTTACCTGCCCTCAGGTGAAGAAGACTAAACATCAGGGGTGGACATTCTTTTTTTCTTTTTAAGACATGGGATGCAGCGGAAGAGCGAGAGCACGCCTGCCCATGGCATTTAGTCTCGATCGATGAGAAGCAATTGATGTTGCCGAGGCACATGTCTCTCAGTAATGCCGCATGCTCCTGAGGTGTTTAAGCTGGAAACTCCCTCGGAGTCAGTGACGTTCACTGAGCTGATGTGTTGTGTTTTGATCTCAAAACCTTACACAGAGATCAGAGTAAATAAACCATCTGCAGCAGAGGTCAATAAAAGAAGGGCAGCAAAATGCACACCTTTTCAGCCTAAACACCGCCATTACCAGCAATAAACAGCAACAGCACAATGACGGGCAAAGATAATAACAACATAAATAAAAAAAGTCCACGCAAAAGCTCCACGACCTGTGTAAAATTGGTTTAAGGGACGTCTGATCTTTAATCTTCCATGGTGATCTGCATAAGCTTCTTTACAGATTTATTAAGTATCCATGTGAATACCCCCAAAATGCAAGCAGAAGCTGAGCAAAGGCTACTGCTCTGTTGTTCGGGTGATTGGATTGGTGAGTAGATAGTGAGAGACGAAGGAGAAGAAAGTGAAAACTGACACTGTGTGTTTGTCGCACTCACGGCAGCAAGCTATTAGTGCTAATAAAGCATTGATGCCAAGGCTCATTGTAGCTATCATCGCACTCGCTGATAACCTAGTGACAGATTCTGCTGTTATTTTTAATTAGTGATAAATTAGTATAAAAATTATATCATGTTATTACTATTAATTATCATTAATGTTATTATTAAATTTGGTTAACCTTAATGATAATTGGGCATTCACAGAAATTGTGGCGCTGAATCAATCAATCTTAGGAAGATAAGGAACATTTGAAATAGTGGTATTAGCACCTAATTTGTTTGGTTTTGTGCAGCCTTTAAGTCGGCAAGTCAGAATAGTTACGCTCATCGCAGTTTCAGTGCCACCTTCGGAGAGAAAATCAGCTTTTCAAACACGATTCTAATCAGCGCATTCTTATTTTTAACATTCTCTGCATGAGAAAGAGGCAATGTGTGCTCTGTAGGAAGACAGCTAATTTGCATTCACACCCTCGAAACCTCATTTGGTGCCACATAAAAGGTGAGTAGCGTAGTTATCAGGCAATTAGGAACATCTAGTTTCCTTCATTTCGACTGCAGACAAACTGCAAAGATATTTTGTTTGTAAAAAACTGCTAAAAACAGTGTGCTCACTGTTGATCAGTCATTCAGACTGCATTGTTTAGTTTGTAAATCACACCTTGCCACTTTGGTTCCCTGTGTCAAGACCTACGACAGGGTCCAAAATGTTCTGGCCAGAACAGGATATGTTTGTTGTTTTTTGGGCCGTTTGCTGTAGGTCAATGCGGGATGGTGAATAAGACCATAGATTTGGGCAGCTGGAGGGGAGGGTGCAGGCGAGGACAACAATACTGGACTCGGTGGGACATTGGCTGTGTCTTCCTGGAGAGCTTCGGAGGGGAAGTTGCCTCTCAAAGCCCCCTCTGCTCTCGATTGCCGAGCAGACCTGTCAGACAGGAAAGGCCCACTGATCCACACAAAGGGACCGCCAGCATCGTCAGACACATGAGCAGGAGATGCTGGACCTGTTCCGAAAGCGAATGCTGAAATGAGATTCTACAGGCGTTCTCTCACCGGTTTGTCAGTGTGCCCTCAGCACCAGATTTGTTTACTGGTGCTGACAGACAGGCAGTGTTGCTGAGTTAGGGAGGAGGCGAGGCAGTGGAGATAGGAGGCTGCAGATGAATGCATTTAAGTTGGCCCGAGCAGCAAGAGCGGCAGCTGTGGTGGACCGTGGACTTTCTTCCTCTTATTATGGCCCAGCCTGGGCAAGGGAAGTGCCTGAGGACATGGAGCTGTGTCGAGGACACACAGGCGCTAGCATTGGAAGAGGAGGGCACCTTGCTCCTCCCTCCACACCCTGGCAAGGCTAGAGCTCCAGAAATACAGCTCAAATAGCACAGTTGAGTGACTTGGGCTTGATGATGCTATTCATTTTGGGTGGCTGCGGCTCCCATGGCGGTGCCTCAAAAACCAGCGTCCAAACAATGCAGAGGGAAAAACAAAAGGACAGAAAAAGAAGAGACAAATAAAAAAGGGCTGATGAGCCCATCTTGAAGGAAAGAAGTGTCCCTAACTTCTTACCAATTTAACCTCTATACAGAACATAGACGCTGCAGAACTTGCCAAGAAATTGATGGGAGAAAAAAATTAACAAGTAACTCCAAGGCAGTTATTCAGGAAAACGAGCTCCAGAGGAAGCAAGTGTTGTGTTGTTGTGTGAGACAGAGTGTTAGTTCTTTAAGATACGGTGCTTCATTCAAAGCTATGCTCAGTGTTTTATGGCTTGAACTATCAGTCATTTAGGTGGATTTTATGATTGTGACTTACTGCAAAGTTACTGCCCACATAACAGATAAAGAAGTCACACTAGGAACACAAGCAAAGGATATGAAGCTGATCCCCTTTCACTATACCACCAACCAAGTGGAGACCTTGCTCGCTTCACTGTAGAGGAGAGACTTGGAGCAAGAGAAGACAACAGAGAGTGATGAGCCCTCCTCCCATCAAATGGCTGCAGCATAACCCGCCTGTTAATTACTCAGCGGTAAAGCGGTCCAGACAGGCTGCCACAGGGAGGTGGCACCCCCACCCTGAACCAGCGGCTCATTACAGAGCCCCAGGCCGGCTTTCCCCTGCCCAGCAAAGCACACTTAAAAGGCTTCTCTCCACTCCACAGAGCTCAAGACTCAAGATGACAGAGAAATGAATCATATCACAGACTGCTAGAGCCTGCTGAGGGCTGGATAACACAATTTACTGCCTGAGTTAAGTACACTGAGTGACTATGTGGCACCAGCTGTAAGGAATCTAAACAACAAACTCTAATATAAGAAACACAGTGACAACAAAATGTTAGGCTGTTAATACACACTTTTTCATCTGTTGCTTATTCAAAGTGTCCTTTTGTTTGAGCATGTAGTTTCGTGAAATACCCTTGCTAGCTATTGTGGTACAGCACTCATTTTTTACTCTCAAGCACTGTGCTCCGACAAGGAAAAGTGAGCATGTTTCGCCATGCTGCATCACTTAGATGGCATGAGTTCTGCTTCCTGCCAAGCGTCCCGCTCATTCCCTCCTGTAGGTAGAGCCATAAATTCACACAAGCACACATGCACACTTACACATTTGTGTAAGGACTGTGGTCCCCCACCACCCCACCAGCTCTCTTGGACAGGGCCAGCAGCATGGACGCAGCCATCCGTTAAATCTGACAAGGTTTGCGTTTTTATTTGGACCCTGCTATTAATAATGGAGTGATGCATGACTGCCACCTCGCCTCCCCCCCAACATCTCCACCCCTCTCATGCCCCAAAACAGACGCTTTTAGATCCCCTCAGTGCAGCTCGGAGTGCTGACGCGCTACCTGACTCACTCCACAACACACAACAAACACACTCAGCCTGGTTTATATTCTCTATGCAACCTTTAAGACTGTAGTTACTAACAAGTCTATCCAGAATTTACCAGGATTTACAGTCAACGCTTATAAATGATATAAGGCTATAATTGCTTATACTGCTCAAGCATGCCTACGAGTTTGTGAACCTAGCATTTCAAACTTTTTTTGGCAAAGATTTCACAAGAGGCTGAGGTCCAGCACCACAACTGACAAGTTTGAAAACAGCCAAACATTCGGCCTGTCAATCATGGCACCCCACAATCCTCAAGGGGTTTTCCTCCATGGCATCGACCTGGCATGAAAAAAGAAAAACAAAGACAGGCAGAAGGAAAGTAAAAAGAATTTCAGAGCTACATCAGACTGTACTTGCTCGAGGCACTAGCACTGAAGCATCTCACACACACTGGGTTTGAGAATAATAAGGCCACCTTCATGTCACCTTCCTCGCCCAAGTCCCTAAGACGCAGCTCCAAAAATCTACAGGTAACCACAAATGCATCCTGGCCCATGAAAAACAATGTGAGAAAACATGCAATTTCCCCATACATATCCCCTTAATAAAAGGAACAAGGGAGAAAGTTGTGGGGCTCCTCTTTGCTTTATCCTATTTATTTCCAGCAGAATGATAGCTTGGTCCCCATTGTCTGCTGGGGAGAGTGACAGCCTCTGGAGCATCCTCCATCATGCCTTGTCTGGCTGGTGACAGTGCACCAATTCCCAAAGGTCCGGCAATCCCCAGACCCCTAGCTGTCACTCAAAGTCGGGTCCACTATGGAAAGGTCGGATGGCCACTCCGAGACCACCAGAGCAAGCAAGTGGATCATACCCCTCAGGAACCTTCCGTCAAGCTCCAAAACTAAAAAAACTCAAATGTGTCACTGCGCTCCAAAAGCGGCTCCCTCCCTCCATCCCTCCCTTCTCCATATCTCTTTCTAATGCGACGGAGGAGGCAGAGAGTATGGGAATAAATAGCACATTGATGGAGAGCCATCTGAACGTGTTTCCTGACAGCCTTTTGAAGCCCTGTCTGCATGGGAGCGGCTCCGAAAAACCAGAGCGAGCGCTGCCTCAAAAGCACTGTTTCAAAACAGACCTCCTCATGATGGCAAAGTACCGTGGCGATATGTTCCCGGAGAGCTGGTAAATTACGGTGGAGGGAAAAAAAATACCCAACAGCTAGGTATGTTTGCCACTTACTGTCCTAATGAAATTACGCATGCACACATCTACACATACACACACACACTGCTTCGCAGAGGCAAATTATAAGCATCCATTACACGGGGTGGGGTCAGGGGCCTGGTTGAATCTGTGCATTGATGAAGAAGGCCTGGTCGAATTTCCCAGCCAACGGCGTCCGTTTTCTTTTTAATGACATCGCTAATGAAAACGCACTCGGTCGGGGGTTGGGTGGGTGCGCAGTGGTGATTTGGAAGGGGGGGCACACACAGCGGCCCATTCATGGCTAAGCGGACTCTGAGGTCAGGTAGCAGAGGGGGTGCCATGCATGCGAGAAGCTAATGGCTCTCAGAGTGAGTGCTGCTCTGTGCACGGGTGCCGAGGAGCCGAGGTGGGGGGAAGCTGCCCAAACCACAGCTCCATCATCCACCAAGAGCCTACTTCACTAGAGCACTGCTGGCTGACTGGACAGATAGTCCTGCAGAGCAAATGTAGGGGTGGCAGGGTGGCAGAGAGAGCAAGTTAGTGCTATGTGTCTAGCCAGACTTCACCATGGAGTCTGGCTTAGTTCCCCCCCTAAGAAGAACAGTTAATTCTGGTAATGAAACCTTTAAATGTTTGTATGTTTCCAAAGTTAGATAAATGATGCAGTTTAAAGATGAGCTTATTACATCAAACCCAAAAAGCAGAAAGAGCCTATATGCAGCTTAATTACACTCAGCTTAATTACAGCTTACACTCTCAGAAAAGAAGGTACTAAACTCTCAGTGGGGTGGTGCCCCTTATATCACTGGGCTGGAACCCTTAAAGTTACGTCTTCAGCACTTTTTGTTAAGGAACATAAGTGTATTATATTCCACTGCAATTATATTTCTTAAACTGACTCCACAGTTCGTGTTTTCATGCAATGTTTTTTATTAGATTTTTGTCCTTTAAACCTTTTTTAAACAAGGGATTTTTGAGGGTACTTTAAGACCATTGTTGCATCTTTAAGGGTATATTCACATTATTTGTACCTTGATGAACAAAAATGGACCTGTACAGAACCTTTTTTTCTGACAGTGTATGTTATAAAACTTGATGTCAAATGCCTTAAGAACATTATGAGCATGAACTTCTGCAAAATATGGATCATGAAGTTGCCGAAATGGCATGACAATGTGTTGCAATACAAAGGCTATGTCTGTAAGTATTAGAAAAATAGAATATGACAGAAACAAAGGGGTTTCATATGTGTAGTGATAGAGCACATAAATAAATATGTGCCACCACCCAATATTACCAACCAAACAATGTCTGGTCATCAATTCTGGCAGATATGTGAGGTCTAAAGCATGCTCTGTACAGCAAAACAGTCATGACCTCGTGCAAGTTGATGCCATGATATTAGTGTTTTCAAAAAGATTTGTTTGCTGCACTGGAGAAAGGTCCATTTTCAGTGCCCTTAGATTACTTTTTATGCAGATAGGAAGCCAAAAAGCAGAGGAAAGCCTACAATAATAAATAGATAAATAAATAAATGTGGACGGAGTGTAAATGCCCTGGGTGAGATATCAAATACATGGGATAAGAACGTGGTCCACAGGCCCTGCTGATGTTGCCTCCTCCAAGGCACAACCATCATACCCCCTCCCTCCTCCAAAGGACTGATTGCCAGGTGCAACATGAGGGGCTAGTAATGGGTAGACTCAGGAGCACATCTGTGTGCGTAGCATACCCTGGGGCAAGGCCGTTTCCCCTTGGCCCTACCTCAATCTCGATGCTTTGTAAACCCTAAAGAGCCTTCATCCAGGAGGTGGGTGTGCGCTTGTCACCCCTTTAAACACAGCCTAAGGGCACTCTTCTGGGCCCTTCACAGTGCAGCGCTGGGTGCTAATACAAAGCCAGTGTGTTCAGTTTGGGTGCCTAAAAGCCAACAATTTCAGGCCAAATCATTAGATCGTGATTTCATAGTGAGATTATACCTGCTTGATTACTGCAAAAACAACATCTGTTGGCAATTGGTATGCCAAAGCAGTTAGCAAAGCAGGTTTGCATAGAGCATTTGAGCCTGGTTGCATTTGGGAGGGGCATTAGTTAAACCAAATCAGTATCCAATGTAAACGTTGGCTTTTTAATGGTTGAGAAGGTGCGGCTAGGGATCCTAAATGAGATAAATGAATAAAACATCTTTGTTGCTCCTCTCTTTCTCTCTCTCTCCCTGTTTCTTGTTTTTTTCTCCCTCTACCTCCCTGCCTCAGTCTTCCTCTCTCTTTCTCTCTCCCCCTTTCTCTCTCTCTCTCTGACACAAAGTCAATGGCATGAATAATTCACCGGTCTCGCTCTTTCTCTCAGAGCCACGGGTGACCTTTCCCCGCAGGAAGTGGAATCGAAACACAACAATAGGCCCGAAGTGTGGGGGGATCCTGGCTAACAGGACACTAAAAACACAGCCAGGGATACAGAAATCTTCAGGATTCCATATATTAAGCAATCATGAATTATTCAATTACGGAGCCCAAAATGCACACTGAATAAACTCAGCCACCCACATGCTAGAAGCTCCACAGGGTTGGTGCTTAAGGGCCAAATCAGCTCTTGCAGTGAACTAAGCAAAGCTAACCTTGGTCACAGTGCATAACCATTAGCTATTGTTCTTAGCCTACACAATAACTAACCCTCATGAAATCAAGTTCTGTAAATACTACAATACTCTGTACATTGTCATTTTCTTGTAATCAGAAAGGGCGACATACTCTACAATCAAGCACTAAAATGTAAAAATGAATATTTTAGTGAGCTGTTCATATTTAAGGGAGCTTACCCTGTTCAAAAAGCTCATTCTAGTGTGACCTGCCACTCTACACACCCCTGTAAACTTTCAGTTCCTGTTTCGCTATTTACCAATGCTATGCATTACTGACATTTCTAGCAGCATCACTAAAACAGTGGACTTTCTTTCAAAGGTATGCAATGCTTCTTTTGTGACATGTACATTTGGCTAGTCGTTATATTCAGACATGAAGAAAGCAAATCCAAAACTAGTGCTATAACATGTTGAAAACAGCCATGTTTTTCTCTTTGCTGTTCTCATGCACCTGTGAAAGACTGCAACACAAAGCAGGAAGTGACATCAATACCATAGGAGGGGCCCTTCCTGTCTGCCATTCTGGGCTCGGGTCAAAAATTTCATTCAGCAGGAAACACTGATCATCAGGCCGACACATAAGGTCTCGCACACCTCGCCTGCGCTAATGCGCACACGCTCGCCCGATACGCAGACGAACAAAACATTTAATGAGCAAAACAAACCAGTGCCCATCTCTTTCACATGGGAAAAGCTGCGAGTCATTCTCGGTTTCTGATGTGCCGACACGATAAACTTATTGAAACAACATGTGGGAAGTGTTTTACACAGACACAGACATGCACACACACACACACCACACAGTCCTAAATGCCCACACAGCCCTGGAAAACAAACAAGCTGGACACTGAACAAAATATCTTCATTTTGCTATATGTTGGAAACCACATGTATAGGTGCCTGAACAATAGAGCAGATGTAGCACAGGTACACCTACTTTTTATCTGAACATTTTCAGTATCTTGCAGTTGGCATCAAAGTAAAGCCAGCTAGCTCATTTTACTAGCATTTTACTCTTGATATACTAGATGGCTATTGCAGCTAGTTTTTGCTAGTTGCATTAAGCATAATCATTAAGCACACACATCCGCCCCAATCCCAGATATTGCTCCCCTACTTTGCACACAAAATCAGTTGCCCATGATTACACGCACTCATAAAATAAGCACCTGCACATTGTTGTATTTCTGAATTTAGGGGGAAAAAAACTTAACTTTAATGTAGAGTATGTTAACATAAGGAAATTTTATTCCAAGTAATTTTGTATTTCTCCATTTGTCTCCATTCATAAAACATAAAAAAAATGGAGCTTCAAGGTATTATCTTGACAAGGACGATATACACCAGCAGTGTTCAACTCCAGTCCTGGAGAGTCAGCAGTATCCAGCACAGTTTAAAAATGTCCCTACCTCCCTGCCCACACCCCCTAAATCTGGCCAATAATGGATGAGTAGAATCTGGTGTTTTTCGATGGCATTTCACCCAACTGTGGTGGACAGCCCTCCAAGACCAGGGTTGAACACCCCTGATATACCAGTCTCAATACTTAGTAAAGCTATATGCTGTAGCTGAGCTAGTGTTAACTAACAAGGCCCAACCGGCCCTCCATCTGGCCACTACTCTCGGCCTGCGGCTGACACCGTGGATTTGGCGAAGACGCAGCGATGAATGAATGCATCCATCCATTTTTCATGACCTTGTCTTGCCTCATCCCCCTCGCTTTCCATCTCGGAGTCCCTCTCAGACGTCAATTAGACGACAGGACCAGATGGACAGTAATTAAGCTTACATGATGATGAGCAATGGCCATTGCTGACTTTTCACGCTATAAATTAACTATGGAAATATAAAGCAGACACAATAAAATTATACACTTAGAGGCTGATGCAAATGAACCCGGTCAACTCTGTCTGTGAGGCGATCTAACAGAGTTGTGAGCGAGAAGCCCACAAAGGGTGACTGACAGCAGAGTCAATGGGGGCTTGATTGACAGGCCTCAGCATACACACACACACACACACACACACACACACACACACGCATACACACGCACTCTCAGCCCCGTGATTGGTCTTATCTCCGGCAGGGGAAAGGGGGCTTCCTTCCTCCCCACAGGCTGCCCCCCCCTTCTGACAGGACACACACCAGCGGTTCCACTGCCTGTAGCAACGAACACACATACACACAGACCAAACTGTAGAACTGTGTGGCAGGTAGCCCTTGGGGCCAATACTGTCTTGGAGGAGGGGCAAGAGAGAGAGAGCAAGAGAGAGCGAGAGAGAGAGCGCGCGCGCGAGAGAGAGAGAGAGAGAGAGAGAGAGAGAGAGAGAGAGAGAGAGAGAGAGAGAGAGAGAAATAGAGAAGAAAGAGGGACAAGAGAGAGATAGATATAGTGAGTGAAGAGAAAGAGAGGGAGCAGAGAGACAGTGAGAAAAAGGAAAAAGAAAGACAGAAGGAGAAGTGAGAGAGAGAAATAAGAAAGAAGTGAGGATGAGAGAGGGCAGAGAGAGAAATACAAAAGAGAAAGAGAGAGAAAAATAGAGAAGAGAAAGAGTGAGAAAGAAGGAAGAGAGAAAGCTGGAAGGGCAGAGAAAGAGACAAGACAAAACAGAAAAGAGCAAGAGAGAGAGAAAGAAAGAAAGAAAGAAAGAAAGAAAGAAAGAAAGACTGGCATAGGGACTGGGACTGAAAGAGAAGTAAACAAATGCACAAAGCAGCACTAAAAGAATGAAACTGAGAGAGACATAAAGATACAGAAAGTAGTTAAAGAAAGAGGAGAAGGGAGGGAGAGAGACAGAAAAAGAGAGTGAGAAAAGAAAGAGAAAGAAAGAAAGAAAGAAAGAGTGGCGACAGACTGACTGACCTAGAGATTGACTGGGAAGTAAAGAAAAGCATAAAGCCAAACTAAAAGAATAAAATGAACTGAGCAGCAGAGTGAAAAAACAGACAGCGATGGAGTGACGGAGAAACAAGGCGTTGCTAAAATAAAGAGGTTTAGGAGGGTTTGAGCAAGAGAGAGAGAGAGAGAGAGAGAGAGAGAGAGAGAGAGGAGAGAGAGAGAGAGAGAGGTGGGAGAGGCCTCCCCTCCTACATGGCCAAACGCGTCTGAGTCTTTTAGGGTCAACCAGGCGCATGATAGGATTGTGGCTGGGTGAACTGCATATTGTTAACCCTATATTAACTTGGATAGGTAGAGGTCGATGGTGTGTTATTATCTCTTTCGCAGGCTGGGATTAAGTGGGCCACACGCAGCCTGTCACAAAGGACTGCCACTGAGAAAGCTCAGCGAACCCTCTGCACACTACTGTGGCAACCCAGCGCCGGGGATGCGTCTGAATGCGCTGGAGATTTCTCCCTCGTTCTCTTCATTTCTCTTAATGGTCCCCCTCATGCTGTTCTTGATTTCTCTCTGGCTGGCCCTCACTTCTCCTCCCTCACTGTTTCCCTCTTTCTCTTGCTCTGCATGCCACTGCTCTTTTTAATTGCTTCACAATAGTTACCCAAAGCTGGCCAGGCTCTCCCTAACAATGGCTAGATCAGCTTAATAGCAGACAATGTGGAGTGACCATGTAGTAGGCAATGGATATTGCTAATACACCAATTCCTGTCTGTCAGAGTACTTTCAGAGTAGACTTTCCAGAAAAAAAGGTTTCATGCACGCACACAAGCAAACATCAATACTTTTACGTTATTACATATTTAATTATACATGTGCAAATAAATAACATCTGGCCATGATTTCCATGTTTTATCAACAACTTCATGTCAACACTTTGTTTGTTCTGTGGCCAATATCGATTCTAAGAGGCTAAAAATTCTGATATTGGCCAATATAATTTTATACTTCTATTTTAATTTTCTATTCACAATAGTTTTAGTTTTAAATACAAACACTATTTCCAGAAAAGTTGGGACCTTTTGTAAAATGCAATAAAAACAAGAATCTGTTATTTGTTCATTATCTTGAACCTCTATGTAACTTACAAATGCACAAAGAAATGACTTTTTGTGTTTTTGGCTGACCAATTTGATTGTACTTTTTCAAATATACACAAATTTTGAATTTGTAGCCTGCAGCACACTCAAAAAAAGTTGGGACGTGGCAAAATGAGACAGAAAAGTTCATTGAATATTCAAGTTTACTGTTTTGAAACATTCAACAATAATAAAAAAAAAAAAATGTCGTCACTTAAGACATTCCGCTGCCTCATGTGGAAATGCGACTTGAAACTGTATTATGCAAGGAGAAAGCCAAACATAAATTCTGTGCAGAAACACCGCCGAGTTCTCTGGGCCCAAGTTCATCTCAGATGGTCTGAAAGACAGTGGAAATGTGCGCTGCGGTCAGACGCATCCAGGTTTCAGCTTGTTTTTGGGAAAAATGTTGAGTTCTCTGTGCCAAAGATAAAAGGGACCAACCAGACATTTATCAATGAAAGCCAACATCTGTCATGGTATGGGGATGCATCAGTGCCCACATGCATGTGTGACTTGCATATGTGTAAAGCTACCATTGACACTGAGGCGTATTTTGGGATTTTAGAGAGACATATGCTGCCATCAAGACAATGTCTTTTCCCAGGAAGTTCCTGCTCATTTCAGCAAGACAATGCCAGGCCTCATTCTGCATGTGATACAACAGCATTGCTTTGTAGACACAGAGTGCGTGTGTTTGACTGGCCTGCCTACAGTCCAGTCTCATACTGAAAATGTGTGGCACATCATGAAGAAAAGAATGAGACAATGATGACCACAGACTGTTGAGCAGCTGACATCTTGTATCAAGCAAGAATGGGCAAAAATTCAACTTGCAAAACTGCAACAATTAGTTTCTTTAGTTTCCAAACAATTAAAAAATTAAATTCAAAGAAAAGGTGATGTAACACAGTGGTTAGCATTTGAGTGTGCTGCAGGTATGAAATTCTTAATTTGTCTATATTTACAAAACACAACACAAAGTTGATTAGTGAAAACAGTAGTAATTTTTTCTTTGTACTTTTGTCAGTTAAAGCTTCAAGAGATTTAACAAATCACAGTTTCTTGTTTTTCATAAAATATTTACAAATTTTTCCAGAAATGGGCTTTGTAATATAAATATTGTTGCACTGGGGATGAGCTACCCAAAATGCTTTGTCATTTTGCATTCTGTTAAAAACTTCATTTTTTTATGTTTATTAATTCTCTACCAATACACCAATAAAACTACAGAACGTCAAAACCAGACGATATTATTGGCCAACAGATAAATCAGTTGGGTAGTCTAATTACAACACACTTTCACTTTCATTGGCATTAAATGTGTCATTTAAGGGTTAACCAGTCTATCAGAGATTCATGCTTAATAGTCAGTATCCCTTTCACAGGCCCCATTGCAGACCCTATCCCAGCCCAAAAAGCCAAGGTGCATTCGATCATCCATACACACCCGTAGACCTCATGACTTGCTGGTTAATTAATTTTGCTTGCCTGTTCTGAAATGTTTACACTAGCACCACTCCTTTTCAACAAGCCATTAAAACGTGAAAGGGGAGAGCATGGTGACCCATTTGGACTGCTGCTACTACTGCCTCTTTCTGTCAGCTCTCACCGTCTTGTTTTGGTTATTGCGCAGATCCAGATGTAGGGCCATTAGCGGCAAGGCCGGCTGGGCCAAGAAAATGAAAGGCCGAAAACCCAGGACTGGGGGGCGGGGGGGCAATGGGGATGGGTTAGGTTTACAGGAAGTCCCACGGTATCCACGGGAACTCTTGCATTCCATCCTCGGTCGGTCCGGCGACAGCCTTCTGACATGTCCCAGCATGGGCTCCAACGAGATCGAGACATCCCACAGAGGACAGCACTGTGCTTCCTCTGAACGGAGCACCTCTGAAACTCACAAAGCTCCACTTCATCTGTGCGTCTGTTTGTGGATATTTCGGAGAGTGCAGAGTTGACCGCTGCCTGTCATCAGCACTGTCATGTTTCTGAAGTTAGTGATGCTCCTTGTGCAAATACATAATTAACTAAACTAGTGCATGTTCAGAACTGGTCAGGATCAGAAAAAGCCAGAATTGGAGCTGGTGGATATTTGCTCCTAACATGCAATTGGCAATTAACCAAAACATGTTTAAAGTACGTTTTTTGCATTTGAATGCTGTTTTGAAATAGCGGTGGGAATCTCAAGACAAAAAAATTTGATCTTATTTCAAATCAGATGCCAAAACTATTCTTGAGTCCATCTCCCTAATTAGCATTAGCTTAGATTGAACAGATCTTACACATAGAGCACAATGTATTTACAGACATTTAATGAAAACATTTAAATGACAAAAAACCTGAAATAAATTTCTACGTAATCTTTTTTCTTTATGTTACACTGTACACAATATAGCCAATATTATTTATATCTCTTCAGAAACATTTGACACTGCTGACATATTCCAATAAAAAAAAACAAACATTCATGTGTCTAAGAAAAGTCCATTAAGTCTATGAAAAATTCTGATTATGAAATTTTAGTTATGATGTGCATCGATGAGGAATCTTAGAAAGCAGAATCACTTTGCTTTTAAGAATTATTTTTCTCACCCATTTAGAAAAATTTTAAAGTAACAAGCCTATAAGTTTCATATCAACGGGTTCTTTTAGGCTGCAGAGTGAAACATATCAACATGCAGAGTCAGTGATTTCTGTGTGCTATCGTCTTTTCCATCACTGTAAAAAAGATGCAAAATGCTTTCTTTACTGTTTGATAAACTGTGACTTTTTCAGAGTGAGTATGCAAGCAAGCACATTCAGGGTGCAATTCAGATCAGTAAGTACTCACCATTGTTTTAGTCAGAGTTATGTTAAAAAACTGACTGATATGATACTTATATTCCTATTCAGGCATTTTCTTGTTGAAAACGGTAGTTTGTGACAAATAAAAATCTATGAAAACTCTGCTTTGTTAGAATACACGAGTAATGGAGAAAAAAACATTAAATGGCTTTAAGAGTTAAGCATAGTAAGGACTGAAGGAGTGTTTAGCTGGTTGTAGATTTTCCTACTACTTAATCAGTATTAAATACAATAAAATCATTCAGGAAACAATAATGAAATTCTCACACTGTTCTATGAAAATGGACAAAAGGTGCAGCAAAGTGTTCGAATAAGTCTCAATGCACGCACACACAGAGCTTTCTCACACCCCTCCCGGGCCAAAAGTTCTCAGGTTTTAGGAATAACAAGCAACCTGTAAGCTGAGATGTCTGAAAGGAGCCGCTAGGAACAGAGTGACAAAACTCCACGCTAGCGACCTATTTCTCGTTAAAACCTTAACAAAATCTTAAACAGAAAACAATGCACAGATCTTTTCAAATCTCTTAAAATGCATCTCATCTCCCATCTCAGTAGTTCCACCGGAGGCTGAAGTTAGGGACAAGAATGTTTAGAGATTGTTTAGAGATTTTTTTTTGGTGAGCCAAACATGAAAACTAGCAAAAGCGGAGGGAGGGGTGGAATAAAATGAGACATTGAACAATAGAGGTCCTCAGCAGGGCTTGGGTGGAGGAAGATGGGGGTGGAGGGCCTGATCTGAAAGTGATTAAATTGGGAGGAAAACATGGAGGGGGGGTGAAAAGGTGCGGAGGTGTCTATAAATGCTTTTGTGTCTGTGTCAGTGAGAGGGGATTAAGGTATTGGAAATAATCTTGCAGAGGTCGAATGAAAGATCAGTCTGAAAAGAGGAGGCCAAAAGAGAGCATCTGGCTGAGCAGAGGAGATGCTTAAGTAGCTCCACAGCAGGTTACAAACACACACACAGGATTGTTTTTATACAACGTCAGGACATGGAGTAATACATATGTCCCATATCCATACAGCACTGTGCAAAAGTCACCCTTTATTTGACTTAATTTCTAGTCAAAACCGCCATTAAGTACAAGTTATTCATTTTTTATGAGATATTTCTGAGGGGATAAAAGATAATCCACTAGCACAAGGAAAGGGACAGTCAAAGGAAAATTCATGAAAATACAGGAGTTTCCAAAATGAGTTCAAAAAACAATTAAAAGAATAGAAAGGATAACGGGGCTCTTAACAACCATGCAAGTAGACCACAACACTTTCACCATCAGACAAACTGTACTTAAAGCTTTTATCTTTGAGAGACAGGAGAAATTCAAGCTCTACTCTTGCTTCAGATCTGAAAAAATCCACAGGTGTTTCTGTCCATCCTCCTACTGTAAGAAGAACAATGTGTTCTCAGAACAATGGACTAATCACACCAAAGTCCAGACCTCAACATCAGTGAAATCATTCCCAACATCACTGTTTGGGAATACTTGGATCATGAGAAGCAGAAAATGCAACCAACTACCAGGTCTGGAGTTGTGGAAGAATATGTCCTGAAAGGTCTCCTGAAAAGAATGAAAGCTTTAATAAATGCAAAATGTGGACATATGACATACTGAAGAGAATATATATTATATTTAGTTGTTGAGGTTTCTGTCTTTTTGCTAAGTACGTTTTCAGCTTTTTTTCTGACACTGATGAATAAATTACTTGTACTTAATGGTGGTCTCGTCCAAGACCCGTCCAAATAGTATTGGCTTGAATTTTAAAAGTAGCGATAGTATTTGAATATACCTTGACAAGGGATTCCCTATAAACACCCATACATACCCACACACACACACACACATACACAATACATACCCACACACACACACACACACATACACAATACATATATACATATGTGTATATATATATATATACATATATATATATATACATATGTATATATACATATGTATATATATATATATATATATATATATATATATATATATATATACACACACACACACACATACATATACATGTATATGTACAAAAGCAAGCATGCACACACATACACAAAGAGAGAAAGAGTTAAAAACAAGAATAATGCCAGAAACAAAAGATCCACGTGAAACAATAAGCATGAGGAACAAATGGCTTTACATGTGGCATAAATCAAAGCACTTGCTGGAGCTGATTATGAATCCCGTAAGCAGTTTTGATTTGTGGTATTTCACTGCTCTCGGCTTACACACTCATTGCCTGTGTGGACAAACCAGAGACAACCAGCAACACCTGTGAAAGCTATGTATAAACACACTAACTTTAATCCGAGACAAATACGCTCAGCAACGAGCCTTGGTTTCAAAAGCTGGGTCTGCTATTGTTTGTTTACAAATGCGCAATATAAACCAGGGTAAACATGAAATTTGTTCTTTTAACGGTATAATAAGGGTTCATTTGTGTTTTTAACACAGGCCTTGGTTTGCTGTGGTCTATCTGTGCATCTTCGGTGAGGAATCTAATTAGGGCGTCACTCTCAACGCGAAGCCAGGAGAATTAGCACTAGCTGGGCTAATTGCTGCAGCGAAATCGAATCAGCTCTTTGAAACAAGAGCGGCCTAATGAGCTCTTATTTACCCAGCTAAATAACTTAAAGGAAAGCGTGAGGACTCAGTACTGTTCTGGTTGTTGTATGTTTTGCATGCAGGGGGAAAATAATAAGCCATAATCGAGACAGTATCTTTGGGAGCGTTGTTTGTTTGTGAGAAAACTATGTGCTACCAACAACCTATCAAACAGAATGAAGTTTTTTAAAACATTTATTTTCTTATCCCCCATCACATCTTTTAGTTCTTTGCTCTTTGCTCGTGTGACCCATTTTTCTGTGCAATGATAACATGTGATACCCTGATCAGATTGTGCCATCCAAACAAAAGCTCTCACCTTTTGTGGCATACATAGTAGAAAGAAGGTTGACCTGCCACAGTAAAGTGGGATAATCAAATTTACACAATTTTTTACTCATCCCAGATTTAGTTGATCAACTAAGACATGTTGGCTAACCATGTTTTGCTTCTTTAGTTTAGCACTGAAGCCATGAAGCTAATGCTAAAAATTACTATAACAGGTGTTGCAATACAAAGAAATTTAGCTAATTTATACAGTACATCATAATTTGTCCTAAATCACACTGATAAGTCTGTGTAAAGGTAACGAAGATGCCTTGATGCAGGTTGAGTTTTGGTTTATTTTTTAGAAAACATTTGGGTGACTACTGACTTCTAGTGTTTGTTAGCAATGTTAGCCTTGTAGCTCCAGCGCTAAGTTAAATTGGGACATCAAACATGTTTCAGTTTATCCACCACATCTAAGATGAATGGAAAATTGTATAAATTAGTTGCAGAACCATTTTTAAGCTTTGTGCTCTAATTTTAATGTGTCTAATCTTCAGTAATCAAAAATCATTACTGAGTTCATTAATAGAGTAGAGTAGAGTGTTAAACTGGTGGGTTTCTATGTCTGTGATGTCATTTCTGGGGGAATGCCGTACTCCAATTTTAAATAAGGATGATGAAAATCAGTGAGAAGTGAAATGACACAGCAATTTGATACAAACCATGTTAAGGAAATAAAAAATACTTGATTTAGGACTTGCAAATTCTGAATATAGTAGGATGGAATTAGGATACTGAAAGTGCACCAGGACATGTACAAATAATTTCAAATCAGTTTTATTGTAACCATGTAAACAAATTTTTTGTTGCACTTTACCTTTGGCATATAGGCAATGTGGAACAGAGGATTACTGGTAAACTGAGGCAGCCACTCAAGTCATTTTAAGGAGGAGTGAATACCTTTTTGTTTTGTTCATTATTCATATACATGTCAACAACAATGATTACAATAATCAACAGTAACTACTGGAGAAAAGCAGTTTTCCACTCCGTAAAAAAGAGATCCAGAGGCTTGCGTTTGATACGTCTGAAACAAATAACTTGCATTAAATGTAGCGTAAAATGCGTCGAAAATGTAGATTTTAAAACAGCAAGACAAAGCTCATGCTGAGACGCATACGTCTAGGATGAAATCCGCTACTGTTGGCCATTTCTTGGCCGGCAAGCAGCGCGCACAAGCTCTTGCACTTGAAACACGCCAGCGAGTTTATTTTGAGTCTGTTTGTTCAGTGAGGTCTGAAGGTGTATGGCGATGTGTGCATGCACGTTTTAAACGCGTATTTGCGTGCAGCCATCTACACATGTGTATCTAGTGACTCTGGCCTCAGCTGTCCCCAGAGAGCTCTGACTGTTTGCGGTTAAGTGAGGCAGAAAGTGTCCTGGGTGCTGAAGGGGTCACCCTGGATGAGTTGTGGCGTGGGCCTTTTTCGGCTGAGTGGCCTTCACTGAGCAGCCTCAGTCGCATAGGCTGCATCACGCATCGCAAAATCTTTGCAGAATATAACTTCTAACATGTCATAAACAAGTCATAACATTTTATTCACCCTGTTTTCACGACAAACATCCAGAATGTCTGACACGAGCGGGTCAGACTTTGATAAATGGGGTCATTATATATGAATTATTTCTCACTCTAAACTGAGTAAAACAGAAATTTTGTTAAAAGCTTGGATTCTAAACTTCCAGTTGATACCTCATTTTTTGTGGTAGGAGATACAGTCATATCCAAAAGTTTAAACAAATAATTACAAGTCTTGCTGATATTCTCAGTGAAAATAGCACCATCTCTACAGGAAACAGACATGATGCAGTTTTTTCTGCCAAAATTAGTGCACAATTTCTACAACCAATTTCTCCAAAAAAGTTGGGACGCTGTGCAGAACATAAAATAAAAATACTACAAAGACAACATATCAAATGTTAAAACTGGGAAATTTTATTGTTTTTTGAAAAATATATGCACATGTTGAATTTGATGCCGACAACACATTCCAAAAAAGTTGTGATGGGGGCATGTTTACCTCTGTGTTTCATCACCTCTTCTTTTAACAAACTCTGTAAGCATTTGGGAACTGAGGAGGACCACTTGCTGTAGTTTTCAAAGTGAACTGTTTTCCCGTTCTTGTGTGATACAGGATTTCAGCTGCTCAACAGTTCAGGGTCTGCCTTGTCATATTTTTCATTTCATAATGCGCCAAATGTTTTCAGTGGTTACAGGTCTGGACTGCAGGCAGGTCAGTTTAGCACTTTTAGCAGTTTAGCTCTTTTAATGCGGAGCAATGCTGTTGTAATGCATACAGAATGTGCTTTTGCATTGTCTTGCTGAAATAAACAAGGCCTTCCCTGAAAAAGACATTGTCTGGATGGCAGCATATGTTGCCAAAACATGTATATATCATTCAGCATTAATGGTGCCTTCACAGATGTGCACATCAACCATGCCATGTGCACTAATGCACCCCTATACCATCATGAATACTGGCTTTTGAACTGTGCACTGATAACAAGCTGAGTTGTATTTCGCCCGGAGGACAGCATCCATCATTTCCACAAAGAATTTCAAATGTTGATTTGTCGGACCACAGAACACTTTTCCACTTCCCCTCAGTCCATTTTTAATGAGCTCAGGCCAGAGAATGTGGCATTTCTGGATCCTGTTTATATATGGTTTCTTCTTTTAGTTTTAACTTGCATCTGTGGATGCAGCGACGAACTGTTTTTACAGACAGTGGTTTGTAGTAGTGTTTCTGAGCCCATGCAGTGATTTTCACCTCAGAATCATGTCTGTTTTTAATGCAGTGCCGTCTGAGGGCCTGAAGATCACAGCCAGCAAATACTGTTTTTTGGCCTTGTCCCTTGCATACAGAGTTCTCCAGATTCTCTGAATCTATTAATGTTATTATGTACCGTAGATGATGAAAAGCAAAAGTTCTTTGCTATTTTATGCTGAGAAATGTTATTCTTGAATTGTTGCACTAATTGCCCATGCAGTCTTTCACAGAGTGGTGAAACCCTCCCCATCTTTACTTCTGAAAGACTTTTTTATACCCAATCATGTTACTGACCTGTTGCCAATTAACCACTAGGTGTTTTTTTTAGCATTACACAACTTTACCAGCCTTTTGTTGCCCCCGGACCAACTTTTTTGGAATGTGTTGTTGGCATCGAATTCAAAATGAGCATATATTTTTCAAAAAACAATAAAAAAATGTTGTTTTTGTACTATTTTCAATGAAACGTAGGGTTTAAATGATTTGCATTTTGTTTTTATTTACATTTTGCACACGTCCCAACTTTTTTGGAAATGGGGTTGTGTTTAATTACTGAGTTAAATACATAAAAAAAAAAGAAGAAGGTATTGTTATTTCATCTCTAGTGTATCAAATTCATCATTAATTTCGACTCTGGCGTATCTGTATCATCAAACACATGTTTGATAGGAGTGCATGTAAATATAATTACATTATTTAACAGCTTGAAAAAATGCTTGATTTGCGGTTAAATAACTTTGCAGTGGTCATAACTGTAACACTATAAAGTTCAGTCAGTAGAGGGCGCAGTGCACTCACTGCTCGACCTCAAACTCCACTTCATTGGCACACTATCAAAACATCTGTGTAAATTAGGACATTCTTCATGTAAATGACATGTAAACGAGGTACTGGATGGCTGGTGCTTGATTTCACACACTGAAGTGGATTCATCATTTGTGCTCAAATCTCTTATTGTTTCCACATCGTATGAAAGTTTCACGAATCTGACGTAGAGTCGGAATCGTTCACACTTGCATCATGAAAGGCAGTCAAACATGCTCGCTGTTTAACTCCTATGAATTAAGGCCGATGTTTGCTGTAAACAGTGATACGCAAACATAATTGAAACAAAAACTGAATTACAATTAGTAAAATTTTATATAAATGTAGTTGTTGGAAGGCTATGTCTGCCAGGCCTGGCCTAGCTCTTCATATAAATCAACACTATCCTCTACCTCCTGCCCAGTCCAAGAAGACAAGAAGACCAAACAGGAGAAGAAACCGAGAGCCGAACCCCCACTCGTGTCTCCTCAGCAGCGTTTGATTTTCACAAATGACGGCCATTTGAGAAAAGCCTCAAATCAGGCTAGTCTTGATCGCACGCAACAATAACTTTTGTCAGAAGGGGTGCTGATCCATGCAGCATAAATCAAACATTTTTCCGCCTTGGTTATAAATTCTTTGCAGGAACAGATTTGATTTGCGGCCTTTCCCACGTCATGAACAGATCAAGAAAGAACATTGCTGGGAAAGATGAGACACTGTGAGCGTTCAACTGAATGACCATTTTAATTGGACAAATGAGCTCCAAACAGCTTGCAGTGCCATGACAGTTAGCAGTAAATTGTGTTTTCAAGGTTTTCTTAGGTGCGTCTTCCAAACGAGTCAGGCTCACATTGCCAGCGTCCCTAAGAAAAGGTTCACGTCGCTCATAGTGTAGGGCTTTCTAAACATCCTGTTACAACAGACTATGCAGAAAAGTGCTGAGGCCTGTAAGGGCAGATGCCTCCAGAGCCTGAATAATAGCTTCCACATTACACAAAAGACCACTTTCCACAATACTCAGATAAATAGAACCAAGCGTATCTGAGGCTCCATGCACAAATGCTAACAACCACAACACAAACAGTAATAAAGACATGTGCAAGAATGCGGCTAATATAATGGTGTTACTGCTTACGTTATAAAAACAACCATTAGTGCTACAAATTTTTTAATGCAGTAATGACGGAGAGAGTTTGGAGGGAAGGTGATTTTGGAGAGATCAATGCAGAGTGAAATAGAGAAGGACTGCATTCGGGTACCTGAGGGGGTCGAGAGAGGGAGAGAGAGAGAGAGAGAGAGAGCGAGAGAGAGAGGTAGGGAGCCTGAGGGCCTTTGGCTGCTATTGTTTCAGAGGCCATTATCCATGTGGATTTTATTAAGGAGAGCAAAAGGAATACAAGTACAGCCTGGTTCTGGAGGTGGGGAACACATTACAAATATAGGCCAATTACCAATTTGAAGTACTTACCATGTTGATATTATCTAGATTGTTTACATGGTTACAGACAAGCACTCTCTCGAGAACTGACATTTTTAAAACTGGACACAGAGCCATGATTTCTGACCCACCTCTCCGAGAATTAATCCAAAAGTGATAACGCCTGCATTATAAGAACAAATTTCTGGTAAAGATCGAAATGTTTCCAATGTATTTTTCATTTTATTTGGGCATAATTGAACCACAACGAGAAGGTGTGATGAATCACATTTAAAAAGCAATATCTTCGATAATCAATAAGAACAAAATCTCCATTAAAAAACCTTAATTGAGGCTTGAAGTCTCGCTGGAAGCAAACTAGGTGGTCAGGCCAACAAACAGCTATTTTGATTGCCCCCAGCAAAAACGTCCGACAATATGCTTCCACAAATTCACAGCAGAAGTCACTGAATTACAAGCGATCAGAAGCTGATCACAGTCCAGACGTAATGTTACGACGGAAGTAACACCCATGTTATTAACACTCATGTTTCATGATGAGGCTGTACACAGATCCACTCAAACACCTGTCACAGCGGAGTAATGAAGAGGGAAGGGCTCCTACCTGTCGATAATGACGGGGTCCGATGGTGTCTCATTTCGGTTCCCGCAGCTTTTTTTGTCACAACACCGACTGGTACAGAGGAGGAGGGAGGAGAAAAGGAAGAAGGAAGAATCACGTTAACACATTAAATCCTTTACCTTAAGCTTATTATTTAGTTACTGATTGTACTACTTTATTCATTAACTATTAATTCTAAAAATCTCCTACTCTGAAACTAATAGGTAAGTTGAACAGTTATGAGAAGGTGGGCCACGTATGGGTCCTTAGGGCTTAAGCGGTAAAGACAGGCATCATTTAACCCTTAGAAGTTGAGTTATTATTTTTATTTTGCTACACTGTTAAAATGTAATCATGTACTTACATATGCAATTACATAGTAAGTTACACAATGAGTTACATTCAGTTTATGTTCTGTATCAAGTGAGTGACTTTGCACTTCAAAATCATTAAATGACAAAATTAACAACAACAACTTATCAAATTCAATAAAATATCAGTTTTCCTACTTACAAACACAAATATGCTATAAGTGAGAAATAAGCAATATCAAATTATAACATGCTTTTGTTATTGATGGTGATTACTGCATCATCTAAGGATTAACGACACATTGGTAAGCATCAGGAGCTAGCCGGAGGATGTTATTTATTGACACATATGTACTGATTACTGCTTTGGCATAACAGCAATTCAAACTAGAGGCCACTCTGCCATTAATGACAGCTGGGTGGGAATGACTGGCATGAGGAAGGCAGAAAGGATTGAGTGGGTTTTGTCCTCATATTACCTGAGGCAGGTATAGGAGGGACACACATATGTCAACCTTCTGTGGGTTGCAGCTATCCAGCTAGGAATGTTTGCAAAATAAAACCTTTGTTTTTGAGTCTGTAGAATTGTTAATTTAATTGCTTATAAAATGCTAATTTAAGTCATTTTATACTAAATGCTAATTTAAGAGTCAGCAGGTATGTGTGTACACTACACACCACAAGTCAATTTGCCAGAAAACAATGCAAAACAGGTTTACTGCTCTTACAAGTTGCTAAACCAACAAGTTTGTCTAAAGTATTACACTGGTTTACAGCAATGTACTAATGTGTTACGCCCTATGCTCTTGATAACAGTCTCTTACATTGATTTGTTAAATTATTTACAAGCTCTTGATTTAAAAGGCCTGAATTGGTTAATCTAACCTTCAGGAGCATCTGAGTGTGAGGTGGACATAATTAGGGTTGCAATAAAACTCTGCAGTTTAATCGCCAGAAGTGAAACAAACTAAGAACCAGTTAGTTTTACATTACCGCTACAGTCATTTAGTTATTGTTCCTTCTGTTTACAAAAACTCATATTAGAACAACTACAAATAACATTAGTACAATAAGTGGTGATTGTATGTATGTGTTTGTATGTGTTTGTCTAACCATTTCCAAACCCCTTCTTGTGGCAGCCCATTATTAATTGGACTAATCAATATTTCATTAACCTAAATCAGTCATGCTGGTGGTAGAGCTAAACAAATTCCAAAAATCTCACAAAATCTCAACTACCGTCTCGAAAACAACTCTCATTACTTTTTTTACTGGTTTTACTGCATTACTGTTTATAATCACGTCATATAGTGTGTTCACAAGCTAAACACATCACTGTCCAGATAAATGGTTTTAAACAATTCGCTTAGGTGCCTACACTGTAAAAATGTTTTGTTTTTTTTTTTCAGTTTAACTTTAACATGGTAAAAAAGAATTAAAGTGGGTTCATTCAACTTAAATAAATACTTTAAATAATACAATGCAAAGTGCAAAGCAAAATTTTGTTTTAGATGAACAAAAGCAATATTTTATATCAAAAACATTTCAAATAAACTTCTGTTTGATTTTAACAGTGTAAGACTTTTGTACAGTACTGTGTAAAAGAAATAGTTAGTTTTACACTACTGCTACAGATATTTATCACACATTCTCACATTTGTTCTTTCTGTTCACAAAATGAAAACTCACATTAGAATAAATACAATAACAGCAGTGACTAGTAACTTTACAGGACAAAGACAACTTTCAATGTAAATTAAGATTGTAGTCTGTTCTATAAACACTATATCATACATATATATTAAAATGATAGTGTTGCAGGATTGAGGTGACAAAAGTGCAATTGAGGGGTTAAGCATTGTGAAAAGGGAGAGAGAGAAAGAGAGAGAGAGACCCCCAGGCTCAGATTTCCTCAGCACAGATGGCAGTGCGACACTGAAAGGGGCTGGGGACAGAACTGTCACATGAAACCCCTGGCATTGTCTCTCCTCCCCAATATTCTCTCTCTCTCTCTCTCTCTCTCTCTCTCTCTCTCTCTCTCTCTCTCTCTACCACACCCCTCCTCCTCCCTCATTTGTGCCTGCGACACAAATTTCAGGCCCTTATCAATGGACTCCATCAATCATTCATGACTTTACTACAAGCTTATGAGAGGTTGTATTAGTTATCTGGAGCATTGACTGTTCATTAGATATGGCCAGTGTGTGTGTGTATGTGTTGGACAAAACTTCATATCTCAGTAAGTAAAATGAAGAAGAAATATTCAGAATTATGTGCAACGTCTAGATCGCATAACTACTCAACCTTGGGCAAATTTGTGACATTGACGATGTTAAGGTCTTCATACAAAAAGGTCACACATTTTTTAGTCTTCTCTCTTCCGTTAAATCTCGTGTTCACACGCCTCTCAGGTGGATTTAATCTACTCATGAGAGGCTTGTTTAAGTTAATCAACTTAAATTTATAGTTCAATCTGCACACTGTCACTTAAGCAAATAAGGGACATACAAAATACTAAGAAATTCAGATGAATAGTTAAAACATTATACATTTCACTCAAAATGTTATACTGATATCCTTTGCAACAAAAAAAAATATATAAACTATATATTATATACAAAGAATTATTTTTTTTTTATTTTTGAAATGTACAATTGAAATGGATGTGTGTGTTTAGTTGTTGCAAATAGCAAGAAATCATATAATTTTCTTTCTTTCTTGTGGGGCTCCTTCAACTAGGTCAGTGTCCTCCCAAAGGACCAGAACAAGGGAGAATCAAGTGTGTGTGTGTGTGTGTGTGAAGAATGTGAAGGAACAAGATTTGTAGCTGCCTAACGATCAAATCTGTTGGCACCCATGGGAGACACGTTTTTTCTCAGCCTTCTCCTGCCACACAGAACACACAGCAGTATAAGCAGAAATGATTTTAATTGCTACACGCCTCTATCAGCTTACTTTTTTGGAGGGGGGTATTATCTATTTTTCCCGTTAACATCAGTCCATCCCTTAGGACCCCCGAAAGGAAATGGTATCTTTAATCTTGGCACTTCCTTCCTGAATCAGCTTTTGAAGAAATTAAACCCAAATCTCTTTGTGTAATTAACAACACACAGCGGCTGCTGTCGACACAGCAACATGGTCGCAGTGACCCTCCCCCAGCATATATTTTGCTTCATCGAATGCTTTGATTTATGTCACTGGCCTTGGTGTTATGACAACCTTAATCTTTGAAAAAGAGGGCCACGTTCTGCGAGTAACATCCTCAAGCAACTCTTTCGGGCATTTTCCTTTTGCTTTTTTTTGTTTTTAATTTGTTCAAATGAAAGGAATAAGCACTTCTGTCCCACGGTTGCAAGCTGGCACGGCACCATATGGCTAATGGTGGTGTGTGGCAATTAGCGGGGCTGATTAATAGTGAACAGCCTAATTTTCTGCTTATAATTGAGAGTGCGTTTGAACACCCCCCAACATACATACACGCACGCAGAATCAGCACTACGCTGTGGCGAGTGGCGGAGGGGAGCCCAATTGGTTGGCACCAGATTGCCTAGTGTCATGGTGGAAGATCTTTGTCACCATCACATGAATGTGTGTATGTGTACACACATGCCTCCACTACCACTTGAGCTGCCCACCGCGTTATGTATTTTCCTAATTCAAACCTGGCATTTGCTGGAGTGGAGGCGTATTTGTTAAACAGAAAAATTCAAAGTGAGTAATGAGTTTCCACTTGCCCTAATTAACTAGGTATCGGGGTGATATTCATGAGGAGGGGCGCTGTTAAAATATCGCTAAAAATAGGCAGAAGTCGATCTTCACAACCTACTTTTATGCAAGATTCATCTTCAGATGTTAATTAAAGACAGAATGGTTGATAGCAAAACTCATCTTCTACCGTATTTTACTTGTCGTTTTCTTCTTCATACGCTGGAGGTTTATAAGGCTGACCTGGTTAGCATCAGTTATCAGGCACAAGCAACAAGGAATACTACTTTATTCCTAATGTTGCACTGAATTCTACTGAGACCACAGTAATCATATTGAAAGTGGGGTTATAATTTAGAGGTAGAAAATAACTAAATTAATGTATATGTATTATACTACTGCACAGGGACTATAAAGTGTCACAAAGCTGCCATTAGGCAATGAACAATTGCTGTTCTTTTAAGAACATATTTATTGTTCAAGTAACCCAAAAACAGCACAAGCGCAGTAACTTAACTAGAACACAAGAAAGCACTGCAACAATACAGAACTGTTAACTGCAAGGTCTGGGTCTACACTCATATGTAAAAGTTTGAATACATCTGGTCAAATAAAATGTTTTGTTGATTTTCTAAGTGAAAATAAGTTAACCGATCTTCTACAGCAGTGGTCACCAACGCTTTTCCTGGAGAACTACTTTCCTGCAGATTTCCAGCCCTCATCTAAGATGCAGACCCCTCCCCTTCCTAACACTAATGCACCTGATCCAGCCAATCGAGGACTTCTGAAGAAGTTAATTAGCTGGAGCAGACGTGGCTGATTGTGCTTTAAAGTAAATTCTACAGGAAGGTTGATCTCCAGGTTGGTGACCACTGCTCTATAGGAAACTTAAATGTGCATTTTCTGCTAACTTAATGCACCATTTCTATTTATTTGCTGAGTTTAACCTATTGGAAAAACTTAAGACATAAAATTGAAAATGTGTCATAACATTTGCACAGACCACATTTTGTGTTTACATTAAATTCAGCAAATAAGCAGTAGCTGTACATTAAAATGTGTGTTCTGTGTAGAGGATGTCTTAACTTATATTGTCTCCACCAAAACTCCTCTCTCAACACAAAATAAAATCATTCATCAAAATAATTTAACATCACAATGATAGCTAGAATAAACTATAGTGCATTTACTTTTGATAATTAAGTATATTTAAAAGCAAATACTTTTGTAGAAATATAAATAGAGGACTTCTACTTTTACTCGATTCATATTTTACAAAGTGTACTTTTACTGTGCAGTGTCCTGTACTGTGCAAAGACCACAATCTTACCTGCACATGATTTCGTGAGTCAGTAGCACGCGACACATCTCAGGGTTCTTGTCTTGACCTTCATAGATGATAGCCTTGGAGAGGAGAAAAGAAAGGTTAGTGTTACAGAGAGTTTTCTGTAGAAACACTGGACACTGGGCATTTGATGAAGCTTGTTTTACATAGACCTAACAGGGTAACAGTAAAAGCATCTCCTGGTTTTGGTTCTCCACAGTTCAATCCCAGATAGCAGCATGCTGCAATCTATGATGTCTCTGCTGGGCTACTATCTCCAAAGTCAAACAGTCTCAAGTGCAACCCCTTGAATCCCATCTCAAAGACTTTTTCCCACTCTGCTCCTTCTTCTCTTGCTCCTGTACAGTTTGGAATTTAAGAGACCGGATTCCACTTGAGAAACACACAAACACGCTGTGAGGGGGCCTGAGAGCTTAGGCTTTTTACGGCCTGTGGCCAGCACTGTGTTTAATGAATAGCACAGTGTGTCGTGGGAACCTAGTAGGGCCATTTCAGCGTCAATGGCCTAGGAACTGGCCATCCAGAGGCTCTGGCTAGCCACAGTGTTTGCGGCTCATGGGATGATGGAAGTACCTAGCTGTTAAACTTCTTTCTTTTGACGATGCCTCACACTTGAGTTTTCCTGACTAGAGATTGTGGAATAACAAAGGTCTGGATGTTTTAGGAATAGAATGGGGCAAATAAATTTAATTTATACAATTTTCTTCATGTCCAAAGTGTGATTCTTAGAACATTAATACATCACCTAAGCACCATCTTTAAACATGATTTATTTATAGATTAATGACATACAGTGTCAGAATCCACATAAGGAAGTCTATTTGAGATTACTTAACAACTAGTGCAGTTTGAGGTAAATGTGTAAATTTGAGCATGTAGAGCACAACGCTAATTGATGTACATAAGTTTCTATTAATTGTTAGCTACATTAGCCACTTATACAAAATTAAAGAAGTAAACTTTGCACACCAAACATGGTATCTTGATTACATTTGGAGTGCGTTTAGCTAAACTATTCTTTTAAGAGAACTTTTACATTCTACATTGTGCCACATTCTATAGAAGAACACCTGTTGTAGGTGGGGAAGATGATGAGGGATGAGATTGGCTAGAGTTGTCTGCAGGCATTTATAAAACATTTGAATCATGATGAGTTATTTACAAAGAATTTGCAAATAATAACCAACACATGTTTCCCAAGCGTCACATGAGAACTACACTTGGAACATGGGCCTAGGCCTGTTCTTTTTTTTTCCTGGAAAACGGGAATGAGATGCCTTCTAGGGCAACTAGAAGACATTTTGGGAGGAAATGTCATCTTTTTCCTGTCTGCGAGTCGCTGGATCTCCACCCTTCACTCTCAGGCCTTAAAAATTCATGACTCATACTATCCAGTCCTTCAGAAAAAAAAACAAAAAAACTATAAAGCGCTCATCTTTCTGTCTCTATTTTCTGTCTCTCTGCCTTGTTTCTTTCTTTTTGTCTGTCTTTGCTTTATCTCTTTCTCTTGTTTTGTTTTTTCAGATGTTGAAAGTGTGAAGGAAGCTGGGTAGGAAGTGTAATGGCCTGTGCGCCCACTGGCATTTTACCTACTCTAGCGTGTAACACGCCAAACAATTGCTGGGGTGTGGCGGGCGGTGGTTGGGGGAGGGGGGCACTGAAGGTGGGCAGGAGGGCTGGAGGAGGTGGCTGTGGGGGCGAGCAGTTGGGATGCCAGACTGGAGCATGGAGGCGCCATCTGGCAAGCCCCCCTCAACCCCCCCAACAATTTTCTCCTGAATCTTCATGGCTTTGCTCTCGCCCCTCCCTAGCAGAAAAAAAATACACGTCTCTGCCAGGCTGGCAAAGCTTCTTGTCACCCCCCACCTCCAAAAAAAACACCCCTCCAAAGCAGAATATCAAGTGTGGCATGCCATTCCAACCAGTGCCTCGCTTGACAATGCCAACTGCATCACCTTGCTAGAACTCATACGTCTCGTTTAGAAGCGTACAGATTGGCCGCAAATCTGTCCCATTTCCACACCCTTGGTAACCTGGTCCATTTAAAGCGGCTGCTTTTCTACAAAAGATGGCAAGCTTCATGTTTAACCCTTTAAAGGTGCCAAAAGCTGTTTACTATGTTATTTGTCATGTAATGTAGCATTCTGTTGTGCAGAACGGTCGCCCTCAGCTTTCATGGTTTGACAGAATTCATGTTTTTATGTTTCACTATAATAACCAGCATGCATTATCATACAATAACTGGGAATCCCTATGGTGTCAACCAGCACTGACTGTTATGTGCTATGCACTGACCTAAATACAACCAAACTAGCTTTAGTGTAATTCTGACCTCAGTCAAACATAATCATGGAGAAAACAACAATTCTTTATCTTACCAGAAGCAAGTTTTTTAATTCTTTCAGACAGAGAAAAGAAGTCCAACTCAGGTAAGGTATCTAGATAACCAGATAGCTACTTTGCTAACTTTAGCTTTTAGCTTGTTTTCCTCATCTGACATCTCATTTCTGTCATTTGCATTACTAAAGTTACATGGTTGCAATAACATATTTGGCTTTCTAGAAGTAATGTTAGCTATCTAGCTATGTAAAATTTTCATTTTGGCCAGCGTGCACTTTTAATGCAGAAATAAAAAGTTTTAATATACTATACAATAATAATAATAATAATAATAATAATTTAATATTCTATATTATACAGTTGATGTCACATTTATAGCAATATATAAAAGAATATGATCCAGCAGCGTGAAGTTAGCATTGTGCTTCTTTTATATCATGATAGAAAACACAGCAGCACACAAAAAGCTCTAATTCCACATGCTGTCCATTTTACTGCCCTCAATGTAGACAAACGTGCATTCTACCCTCCACCGGCAGCAGATTTTAATGTGTTAAAGGGGATGCAGCCAAAGTCTCTGAATGCATTCTTGACGAGACGTTAGGTACAATAGGGTTAACTATAGAAAGGTCATCTTAAATAAACAAAAACTCCAGTAAAAAGCACTGATGAGAATCTTTAAGTCTATTTAAACGGAGTCACTGAACGGTAGGATCGTCCTACTTGTCAGTTGATATGTTGGCTTACAATGGCGTACAATTGATACATTGTTTGATGTCTTTCAGGTGTACTTTACACCCCACAAAAGGCACTGAAAGTGATAGCGCTGCAGCCGCTGCCGTAGCTGGCAAGCTCACGGGATTCATTCAGTTGCTTTTCTTTCACTTTGAGAGAATGCGGGCCAAGGTCTTCTAAAAGCGTGCAGAATATATCACTGTCTGCCCGCTGCTCCACACTTATACACCATATGTATCTACCTTAGCACGTCCCGGCCTTGCACTGCGTTCTTTATGGGGACAAACCTCACCTTAATCTTGTGTCAAACATTCTTCTATGAAAAGCTCTAATGTAATTCAATAGAACATAACAAGTTTGAATCAAATCTATCTTTGAGATCATATTATTATGTATGCAAATGCTGCAGTAGGTTAAAACACATTATGCAATCAATAACATCACACTGTTATAACTCAGGATGAATTATTAGCTTTCAAGAATAAGGCCAAGCAAATCCTGAACTGATCCTAGCAGCTGAGCCTACCAAGAGAAAGTGTCTCCAACAAGAAATGAACTACCCTTCGCATATTTGGTTGGTAGTGTTAGGTAGATTATTACGTCAGTGTTTAGTCAGTTTAGTTTATAGGTCTATCATCTTTGATATGCTATATCTGAAAGACCATTTAAATACTCAGGGGAGATTTTATATACATGCAGGGCCATTTCTGAATATCTGGGAGCCTACCCAACACCCACAAATTATATGATTTTGTCTGTAAAAAAATCAAATAAATTATTATTGAAATAAGAACTCCTAACAAACCTGCAAGACATGGTAGACCACCAGAACTGTCACCATCGGATTAAAGCTTTCATCTTTGAGAAAGAAAATCAAGCTCCACACTTGCTTCAAGCTCTGAAGAAAAAAATGCAACGGATGTGAAAGGATGTGTAGCTGTCAAGAAGCTATTACTCAGAAAAGGAAGTTGAAAAAAGGAAGACCATTTGCAAACAATCAAGCTGCAGACCTCAACATCACTGAATGTGTTTAGCGTGCTTGGATCATGAGAAGCAGAAAATGCAACCAACTTCTAATACTGAACTTCAGGTGTGGAATTTCTTTGTGTATTTCTTTGAAAAACTGAGAGCAAGTCTGCCAAAAAGAAGGCAAACTAAAGGACATACTAAAATTGAAAATTTGATATTGTATTTAGTTGTTAGTTGTTGACGCTTATGTTTAAATGTGTAAATGTTTTTGTTAAATATGTGCCTTCTGAAAAATGAATGACTTGCATTTAATGGCCATTTTGACTGGAAACTAAATACAGGAGGTCTCTGACCTTTGCATCATAATGTCTAATTAGTGTTTTAGTGGCATGTACCTCATTTCTGATGTCTCCATATTATATTTATAAGACAAGCAGGTACTTTATATCTTGGGGGACTTATAAAGCCTATGCAGATATGGACTGTATATATTGCTTGTAGCAAGAAACGGCCATGATCACATGGGTACTATTTTGCTTTTAGTTCAGTAAACACAGGCCCAGTGAAAAAAAAAAATATTGCCCTCTAAAATGAGTGGCACAAGTGCGCTGTTTGGGACAATCTCACATCCATGCCAAAAGTACACAGGGGGCACGTTTAGAAACATGTACTGTTTTAATACATATTTCATCTTGCCAAGCGCACTTTTCATATCCTATCCGGCGTTTTTTCCTCGACAGCTTTGATGTGACGCCTGAAATCGCAGGCGTGTAAACAAGAGCCTATAAATACACGGAAGCACACTTCCTACATGGTTAGCATCATCTGTTAGCGTGCCAACGCCGCCGCCTTTTTTCCCAGGCCTGTGTGTTACTTTTAAAGAGGTGCCGTGATTTCCCCCTTTGTTCCAAAGCACACACATGCACACAAGCAGCTATCCCACCACACCCCACCTCAAATACACCGGCATCAAGCCTAAGAAACCAGGAAGTGGTGAAATTATCCAGAGGAGAGAGATAGCTATAGAAGAGGAAGGGAGAGAGGACAAGCGAGCTCCACACAGAGCAGGAGAGAAGCTTAAATGAGAGGTAGTGGAAGGTAGATGTTGGGAGTTGTGGGAATGAAAAACATAAGGGGTGGTGTGAAAAAGGATAAAAATATGAAAATATAAAAGATGATGACAGAGAAATTGTAAGGCAGTTGAGTCACAGTAGCTGGGAGTCAGCAGGGAGAAAAAGTTTTGTAAGATGAAAAATGAGAATGGGATGAAGGCAAAGAGAAATAATAGCACAGGGGTGGCACAGCGTTGATCTGCTCACAGTCGCTAAGCACACATTCAGCTGAGAGACTGTCACTCCTTCTTTCTCAGCCCCCTGTCCTACTCTGGCCTCTGCACCAATGTTAATATGGGTACCAAGTGTCCCTGATTCTCCTTTGCCCATACTATTCATTCATATACTGATGACTAACTACACACCAGCAATCTTCCTAGAATATCTCATATTTGTCATTATGAATCAGCCTCACCTCAAAAGAACTGTGACCACACTGACAAAGAAAACTTTAACAGAATCAGTCCATATTTTCCAGCACGTGTCATATACGTGGGGGCTGACCAGCAGCATATGCCAACACATACATAGAAGCACAGTCATGATGTAGCTTTAGGGTCAAGCTAGTAATGAAGCAATGAGCAGCAATTTTTCAAAATATCTGCATAATTAAATGGTTAAAATGTAAATAAAGTCATTCAAAGTGGTTTGACATAAAATGCTCTATTCTAGAGAAACCTAACGAGTTAGAATTACTCATGGTGGTGGTGATATCTAAAGTGCTTAATACCTCTAAAAGGTACCTCACAAAAAGGTTGTTACATTTAAAAATGTACAAGTACTGGCCTACATCACATATGCATGGTGCAGAGGTACATGCAGGGAGTTCTGAGGCAACTGTACTCAAGGAACACATAGTTTTGGATGTATCTATGTTTAACCATTATCATCTTAATATCAAAAATGAAAATTCAGAATACATGTCTAAGATTCTTGGTCATATTTGACAACAAAATGGCTATATTGTCATCATAGACACTGTGATCCCTGGTTCCTATCATCAACACTGTAAGGAAATCTGAATTGGTCAGTTTCCCTAATGCATTATTTCCATCAAACCACTCTGAATGACCGTTTACATCTCAAAGATTGAAATATGCAGAGTTACAAAAAACTGTGGAATTTTCCTTTAACAAATTAAAGACTAACTAGGTTTATTTTGAGGAGAACAATATCAAGCATAAATATTTGTAACTTGGAAAAAATGCCAAACCCCAAGCATTTATCTCCTTGTTGCAATGTCAGCACTCAAATCTTTTAGCCAAACAAGTTCAACACACAGTTTTAACAAAGAAAACTGTCAAGTCATTATTTAAAAAATACTCTTCATACCAAGGAAGACATTTTGATGAACAAGAAGCTGGGTGAAACAAAATATACTCAAAGTATGAGCAAATCAGAAAGTCTTTGTTGGTATCTTTTTTTTTACTTAGCTGAATAGAAACCGCAAGAAATTCAAGTTTCAAACGTGGTGTTCCTAACCTCTGACAGTGACAAGCTGTGTCTATCTACACCTGCACTTTTTTGCATCCCAGCTTTTTAACAGCCATCTCCCAACCACAACTCTTTGTGACTAAAACCTGTGGTGATTATGACCAATCACTCAGTCCGACAGATAATGACCAGGGCAACTCTTCAAAAGTCCTTAAAATTTGATCAGCTTACACCAAGAGAGGTGGACCAGGGCGAGGGAGGGACAGCCACAACACTGCCAAGTACACCTGTATAGGTGTTCCCTGTGGTCAGCACCTAGCTTGGTTTCGTTTCATGCTTTCCACAAGCTTCAACTGCCCTCGAGCTAGGGCACATCTGATCCAGAGCCGAGGAAATCCAAATCAAAGCCACATGCCAATCGAGCGGCCTACTTACTTTTCTCATGTAGTAAACCTACCAGGAGCAGGGGTGAAAAAAACTGTAGTTGTTCTAAGATTAGCGGAACTGGTTCCAAGTGGATGCGACACTGAGTAGCACCTTGTGGAGGAGAAAACAAAACGTGATACACTTTGACTACTTTTACACCCACTCCACTAGCTGAGAGAGGAATACACAAGCAAGAGCACATCACCTTGAATTCCAACCGATTCATGTCTTAAGCAGCGTTTCCTTCGCAATCCTGAACTTTCTTCCAGACAATGCGGCAACAAAGCAGATGGCAATCTTATTACAAGCGACTTCTATTACACCTATTCCATTTAGGTTGGGGGGTGTGGGGGAAATAATGAATACAAGTGCTAAATATATTCCGCGATCTGCCAGCAGACAACTACAAAAGATTTGCGAGGGAGAAGCCAAGGCGACAGGGTGATTATTATTATATATTTTTTTTCAACTTGACACTGATAAACAGAGAGAGTGCAAGCGACACGGTGCACAAAAGTGCCATGTCCTCCCACGAAGAGTGGCAAAACAGTTAGTTAGAAAACAACAGCGCTTCCCAGCACTGGCAGACAAGTGCTGTCAAAGTGGCAGCTACCGGGGTTTAATGTGCTTTGATATCCCCCATGACGCACGGAGGAAAGAGAGCAAGAGGGAAGCTGCGCCGCAGGTATGTTAGTGCTGAAGCGCAAAGACACCACAGTGCAGCCCATCAGTGCTCACAGCAGATGGCCACTGTAGCAAAACTTACTAAAACGAACAACCACATCTTTAAAAATAAAAAGTAGTTGCCATAAAAGAACCAATTCTGGTCTCCTAAAGAACCTTTCAATCTATGGTTCCTTAGGAAACTCCACAGAAACAACTGCACTGAATAGATCTTTAGGGAAACAAAAGTGGCTCTTCTATGGCAGTGCTCCAATTATATCCATTATTAAGAGTGCACTCTACCTAAAATTTATATTCTGGGGTCCATAACATCGAAAAAACTAATTTTCCTCACTTTATGATTCAGAGTCTATGTAGTATGTGAACTTTATTACAGTTTCAAAATAACAATCCAAACAGTGTATATATGGAAACTAAAGTGCAAATCAGCTTACAAAAAACAGTGAATTTACATATATCTGCCTATTCAGCCTTCAGTGGTTTAGCTCCACTCATTCACAGTGAAGTTAAAAGGAGTGTTTCAGCCTGAACTGCTTTCTGAATGAGACACAATAGAATACAAAAACAGCCTGTTTTATTCCAAAGTATAAAGTGAGGTTGGAAAATGGTAAAAAGTGAATGACGACACAAACATTAATGACTCAGGGCAAAAAAATAAAATATAAAAAAAATGTAGGATACAGCACAAATCTATCCTGATTTATTATCAGTCTCTAACATCCTTTCCTAGTATCAACAACTAAATGTGAACCATCAGAGATGACCCCAGACAACAGGGCTCTGATACAGCAGCGTTTAACAAAAAACAGCAGAGCTAGCAAGAGCTACAGCAAATATCTATAATGCAAATCTTATAGGTATAAAGTCTCTTGTGTATATTCAACCACAAGCAAGCTACTCTGGAATCAACTGTCAACCCCACTTATGTCCACTTTATTACACTCACTGGCCACTTTATGAGGTCCACCTATAAAGTTTCAAACAGTTCCCAGTCTTTGTCCTGGAGTATCCCCACCATGCATATTTAGTTGTTTTTCTGATCTAACTAAACAGCTAATTAACAAGCCGATTATGTCATACAGGGGACATCAGGACCAAGACTGACCTAATTTATAGGTCTATTATATAGGTTTACAATTCCTCAATAAGTATTTTCTGACCACAGGACTACTGTTAATATCACATGCGTGGCGGACCACTCTCAACATGTGACACAATGTAGCATGGTATAGCATGTGGCACTGGGGTAGAAGTGTATCAGACACTGCAGTGTCACCACCCCTCAAAATATCCAGCCGAGAGCGGCTGTGTGGTTCTGGCCATTGAAGATGATTAACAAATCGTTCATGCCAACAGATGACAGTTGGAGCTGCAAGGTGACTGCTCTGATACGTACGTATCTGGACAGGCGGATGTCAGAACATGAGATTTTGCTAATGCTCATACTGAACCCATAAAAACATACTTGAGCAGACACACAATGCAAGAAACAGCGCTTGTACGTCAAAAAATTAAATATGTTTACATATTCAAACAAAGCGCAACCGCAGAGCCCGCGTGAACGCCACAAAAGACCGTCTGCAGTGCCAAACATGCAGCTGTGCATGGATCAGCCTGCGGTGACACTCACATGCAGTGTAGAGATACCACCAGGAGAGGAGGTCTTACCTGTTTAGTCATGGAGTCGATGAGACGCACGTAGAAGTCCTGCTCTGTCCTAATGCCTGTAACAGAGGTTCGTTGGAGAGGGAATTCAGTGTTTATAGCTTTATGATCAAGTGCCTTAGGGGTTTACTAGGCAGTACTAACATGGCCTCACTGACATTGACTCAA
The DNA here is from genome assembly GCF_904425465.1 of Colossoma macropomum. Classification (NCBI taxonomy): domain Eukaryota; kingdom Metazoa; phylum Chordata; class Actinopteri; order Characiformes; family Serrasalmidae; genus Colossoma; species Colossoma macropomum. Next base: position 27,836,651 of record NW_023494800.1, read on the forward strand.
CACTTGGAAGTGCGTCACACCTACGCTGCACGTGGCTACGGTTAAAAATAAGGGGAGGAGGGGAATGGGTGCGCACCTGCCCTTGGCTAGGCTAGCCACGGTGAACTAATTAGTTAGCTAGCCATGCAAACTTTGAAACTGAGAATTTAATCTGAACACAAAATACATACATTTTGTGAATAATCGCTTCGTTATTTTGTATTTTCTTTCTTTTTGTTATTGCTAGCTGTGTAGCTTTTAGCTTGCTAATTACAGTTACATCGGCAGCCACGTAACATAGAAAATGGAATGTTAGTTTTGAAATATCACTTATTTTAACTTATTTCATTACTAACCGCTTTGTCTACTACTGTTAGGAGTTTGAAAAGGCAATTGCATCAAATGATAATGATTTCTGGGCTAGTTCTGCTGCTGAGGAAGCCACTTGTTTTCACTCGGTCCCTCGCCTCCGAGGCTCTTCTAACAAACTTCACTTGAGCTAGTACAGTAATGGAACGACCCTTAAATGGCATCAGGGATTCCCTCAAAGTGACACGACAGGGCCAAGCCGACTAGCGCGCGCTAAAATGAGTACAGAAACGGGCGGATAAACTCTATTTGTTTTTCTTAAGGAAACGCGAATGCTCGAGGGTAGCCGTCTGAGGCAAAATATACCAAAAATGAAAATTCACGTTGTCCGACTGAATATATAGGCTATGACAGACGTAAAAAACGTAAACAAAATAGTCATGTTCAGCTACAAATTACAAAAACCTATAGTAATAATTAAATAATGTCCACCATTCACACCCACTGAATGTATTACAGTGAAAGTACGGAAAACGAATTTGATACAGTTCAGGGAACTAACGTTTACACAGTAGACGCTCCACACAAACCAGCCTGGCTCTGGTTGAGAGAGTCCCGCGGTAAACAGACTGCAGAGAGAGCAGCACGTGTTAGGAGTTACTCTCCATCGCGGGTGTTTAAGTAAGAAGAGTTCTAAAAATTATAAGATATAAAAACATACACAAAGGGGAGCGGTCTGAACCGTCTCCTGGGCTTCAGTTTAAACACGTACAAGAATACTGGTATTAACCAACGCCAAATTCAGCCCGATTCTGATTGGTCACTCATGAGCAGTGCAGAAACCAATCACAGTCCGTTGTGTCACATGACAAAGCGAATCGATTTGTGAATATTAAAAATATGAAAAGTAAATGTAAGATTTTTTAGAGAGCTCCGTGCAACTTTTTAAGTCTGTTAACGTCTTCAAATTGCTCCAATATGGTGTTTAATGTTGATAAGTCAATCATGAGTTTAATTGTTTACAAGCCAGTTACTTAAACGATGCTAATCGCTGACTTAAACGTGTAAATGAAACGTCAATCTTCGTGTGATGTGACTGCACCTGCTTTCCGGAGCTATTTTTAATGTCGTCGAATGCAAAGTGTGTTTGTGGTGGGAGTGTGTGTGCGTGTGTGTGTGTATGTATGGTGTGTGAAGCGAAAGCAGAGGCCTGAACAGTGTCGTACCGTTACTGTAGAGGAGCTGCAGCCTGTAATGTATTCCATTGTTGGTCTTTTCTCCAGTGGTCTCCTGGGCGGAAATACAGCGGAGAAAAAGCACATCAAAACAGCATAGCAGTCATGAGGATATCATGCTTTTGACAGACGAAGATATTTATTCTAAGACAAACACTGAATGCAAATGCAGTGAAGAACGAAGGCGAAAGAACAGCATTTATTCTCCTAGACTTTGTAAGGCCTGAAGAGGCTGCAGTAATTATGGAAACGTACTTTTCTGGTGATACAACTGAATACGAATTATAGAGAATTATAATGAGTTATAAAATAATTATCGACTAAACGCTGCACATTTCCACATTTAAAAAAAAACATAGACAAAAATAATTTTCAGCCACTAATACAGCTTCACATTAGTAACTAAAAATAAAATTTAGACAACGTTGTGAAATTAATTTATCTATCTTCTGAAGGGCTGCAATGTGTGGCATTAAATGTAGTTAAATGTAGTTAGTTAAACCTAAATAACTATTAAATTCCAAAAAATTTCATTGCCTGAGTAAAAGTGACCTTTACAAAAGTGTGGATTTTCTGTATTTCCGTGCATTTTTTTATTGTCGGGCTAAATCCAAGACATCATTAAAAGTATACAGCATAAATAATTGTACACATGCATAAAACATTATGCATAAATAAAGCGCACATGCTTAAATAATTACAGTTTTTAATTTGAATGTTTTCTTCAATCCTTTACAGACTAAATTTGAGGCTGAAAAATAATTTAACAGTTTGTGTAAAAAATGGAAAGAGGAACAGATATGACCTTACCTTTTCTTTCTCCACGAAGTCAACGAATGAGGTCCTCTCGATTTCCACCGGCTGACCCTGCCGGTCATAAAGCGCCAAAACGAAGTGGAAGAAGTTGGATTTGCGCAGGTTGGAAGGCGGCTGCTTCTCAAAGTGCGCGCGAGCCAGAGCGAGCCCACTGTGGACACACACACAGAGGGCACGAGCAGTGAGCCGGGTCCGGAGTTAGAGAGAGAAATGTAGACTTTTTATTAACTTTCAATTTTATAACTGAGTCCTAATTCAATTGTTTTTAATTTACATGTGCTTAGCAACAACAATAATATTCACAACACTATTTATAATGTCAACATAAATTACAACAACGATAATGACAATAATAATAATAATAACAATAATAATAATAATAATAATAATAATAATAATACATGTTGCGATATATTCTTCTTCTTATTATTATTATTATTTTTTTTATTATTATCATCACACCCACCCCTTAAAAAGAAGTTCTTTATAGGGTTTTTAGCAAATGTAACTGTTAACTAACAGTTTAAACCTTTGAAAGTTTAAATGTTTCTTTGCAAGGTTAAATATTTTCTCTATGATGTAGATATGATGTATGATTGTTGTACATGGCTCTTTAAAGAACCTTTTAAAACCTTTTTTCGGTACTTTATAGAACCCTTGCTAAGAGTGTAGCATTAACATTTTTGTTGTTATTGTAGTTCTTGTTGTTGCACTTCTTATGTTTGACAATTACACTCACTCATGTTGTTATTATTAATATTAATCTATCATTGTTATTATCATTCTTATTGTCGTCTTATTGTCATTCTTATTGTCGTTTTTGTTATTATTAATAATATTAATATCGTGCTGTTATTATTGTTAGATGTGATTATTTTGCTGTTGTAGTAAGCTAGTTGAAGTTATGTTAAGCACAGCGCACTTCTCTCTGCTGTAAGGTAAGCGCAGTGTGTGTGTGTGTGTGTGTGTGTGTGAGAGAGAGAGAGAGAGAGAGGGAGAGAGAGAGAGCTGTCTCTGTGTGTTACCTCTGCGCGGCGGTGCTCGCGTCCAGCACTCCGGCTCCCTGCATCCACGACCTCACCGCCGCCGCGTTCATCCCGAGCGGCTCCTCTTTCAACGCGCTTGCGCTCCGCTGCACGCTCTCCTGAACGGCGAACATGAAAGCGCGCTCTCTCCCTCACGCGCACACACACACACACGCACGCGCGCGGGCACGCACACACACACGCACGTGCCCCCGTCAGTGCGCGCGCGCTCTCGGGTGTCCCGGGTTACCGCGTGGGCCGAGAGATAGATAGAAACAGAGAGAGAGAGAGAGAGAGAGAGAGAGAGAGAGAGAGAGAAAGAGAGAAAGTCGACCGAATCTAAACGACACCAAACAAGGCAACAAGTACACGAACAGCGAGGTCCAAATCCAAGTGTCACCAAGACGACAGTCGAAGATTTTCGAAGAAACTGCGAACGGAAGCCAAACAGTGGATGGAGCTGTGAGCCGGCACGAGTGTCTCTCGTGTTCAGAAAACTGATGGTGTCAAACACAGCTTACAGTCCGCACTGCTATCAGATGTCATCATCCTTCAAGAAGTTTTCTCGTCTTTGCTTTCCTTTCTTCCTCTGATTTTTTTGTCCCCAGCACAGACCTTTCTCTGTCAGAAAAGCAGGAAAATGAAATGATAAAGAAACGATAAAGCCGAGAGGGGGAGTCCCCTGATCGCTGCAGATTCCGAGTCGCCCCTCTGGTTAAAACTGAAGTGATTTGTGTCCCTTCCCTAAGGATTCCTCTCTGACTGTCTCTGCGAGCCAAACATGAGCACACTAACCCCAAAGGCTGGAGGGCGGGGACAGGGGGGCAGGGAAAACGAGGCTACGCCCACAACAAAATTCCCGCGAATCACAGCGGTGAACGGTTAATTGCATGTTCAAGCCCCGCCCTTTCTACTGCTGGGCTAAAAGTCTGTCAGAAGCGCCCATACGCCGAAGAAGGCGAGTGCTGAGGTGAGATGTGCGCGGTACCGCCAGTTGTTTACGTACTTCTGCCTTAACGATGAACGACGTCAGACAAAAAACATCCTGCGTGAAGCGAGAAAAAGGGCGAACTTTCTACAACTTTTCGCCCGTGTAGGCTGTGTCCTGTCCTGCATTTCGACTGCACGTTAATTCTCATGACGGTTAGGTTTTACTGGACCAGCGCACTGTTCTACCCATAAACCCCGAGCGCTGGATTAACAGTTAGAAGTCCATACGAAGAGTGACTTTGTCACTATTTGTTCTTTCAGCTCTTGGCAATGTGTAGCAACATTTCGCAGCAGATTCACTATGAATTAGGAGAAGCGACTTTACCTCAAACCTGGAGGCGAACAGTCATGGCAAAGACATTAAATACACCAGAAAACAGCTGCTGTATGTTACGTTTACAGATATCCACAGTATTTTTAATAGTTAGATTTTTTACTCCACACAGAGAACGTGCTTAACAGCACTAAGAAAAGACACTTTTACTGTTTTAGAAGTATCATAATATTTTGTGATATTCTAATACTCTAATTTTGTTTTGTGTAGATAAAGTGAGGGGTGGATGTAGGAGAGGTCCACTCTATTTCAAAACAGCCTGTCATTCGACATCATTTATTGCAGCAGCACAATATTCACAATATTTCACAGGTTCGAAAGCTGAGAGGGACTACAGAGAAAATATGCTTTTCCCTCTTAAGTGTGCTTACAGTGACAGCAGGCAGGGAAAATAACAGCCATATTGGGAAATTAAACAGAATTAGTAGGTATGGATCAGTTACAGTCGGCTTCATAGAAATAAATCAAGAACTAAAATAACAAATAAAAAACAATTGTATGATATAAAATACACTTGAAAGCGAAGCACAAAGAAAAATGTTCTGTTAGACAGCTGCATACACTGGATTACGAGAAGCATTTTTTGTGGTTGAAATGGTGAAGCATGTGCGAAATCACCGTTAGAATAACCAGAGAATGAGAATGTGAATGATTTCCCAGCCGTTGCAGTGAACGATAAGCTTTGTGCAACTTTCACTGATGCAACCCGGTCAAATATGGAGATGTGTTTCACTGCCTGAAACGTCTTTGCAGCCACATTAGCGACACGACGACCAGAATAGACCTCGATATATGGGGAATGTTTGTGTATGAGTATGTGAAGATTTTTAGAGCATCTGTTTAGCACTGAGTAGACTATACAGTCTGTCATTCCTTACGACGTTATGAAGGCACAGGCAGGCAAGAGGTGAAGAGTCTCTCGTAGAGCTGTTTGATTTTCCGCTCTGTTCGCTGCGACTGTAGCTGTGTGGTCAGTGTTTACAGGCCCTGAGTTCGAACAAACGCAGCTTACTCACTCCATCAGCCACAGTGCAGTTAGCACTAAAAATACAGGATAAAGAGGAGCGAAAACTGGACAGTTCAGTTCCGCAGCACGAGAGTTGGCCTTTTTTTTTCATTCAGCCAACATTTTGTCAGAGCTTGATTTGTAGTCCAGAATACAGTGTCGTGACAAACACTTAAATACAACAACAACAACAACAATAATAATAATAATAATAATAATAATAATAATAATAATAAAAGTCTTGAGGGTGCAGCTAAAAACTAAAAATAAGGCCGATAAGAATGGACAAAAAACATATATATTTTTATATAAATATGTATTATACATTTATAAAAATATAATATATATTATACATTTATAAAATACTCATGACTTGTAATAAATTAATCCCATTGCAACTACCGCTCAACAGGTTGTAGTAGCCCATTTGAATTTACTAGCGTCTCTCGTGAGCATTTCGCATGTAAAACAAGCCGAAACTAAAACAACTGTAAAAGCTTGTTCGGCGTTATTAGTCACGTTGTAGTTAACAGAAATGATTTTTACAACGTCGTTGTGAAGAATAAATAACGCGAGTCTTACTAATAGGGTTATTACAGTTCCCTATTTTTAGTCTATGATAAAACAATTAAAAATACAATTCTTCTGAAACAACGTCAGGCCTACGTTCCTCTCGGCGCATTTAACATGCTAAAGCATAAAACAATAAAATATTAGGCTGCCTGTGGATGCTGTTTTCTTTTTCAGGTCTGTGAGTGCTTTTATTTTCAGATCTGTGGATTTGGTGAGAAATTTGGCAGCTTTGAAAGCGCTGCGGCGTGATTGTGGTTCAACGCTCACATGGGAAGCTGATAGAAAATGCAACACCGCCATCGTGTGTCTGAACTTCAAATGACACCCGTTCAACTTGCCCGTTTAAGAACAGTAACGCGGTCTTTATGTGGGATAAATGTGACTGCAGGGCAAAAAAGCGAAGAAAAACAGTAAAAGTTTTTGGGGGAGGTCATGCAGGAGCTGTTAAAACAGCTGCCTGTAAAACAATCTTGTGCACAGACTGGAGTTTGTGGTGGGGGGGTGGGGGGTTCTGTAGTAAGTAAATTTTAATGATATAGCATTTAGCAGCAACCAGTGTTGAGTCAAAGTGCTTTTCAACCTTGAAACGACACATACACAAATAATTACTTATTATAAAAATACATAAGTTGACTTACCAACGAATTCTGGTGTTTCAATGTTGCCAATGAATAAACATATGCAGGGGCACCACTAAGGATTTTGAGCCTGATGAAAAGATATCACATTGGGCCACACCACCCCACCACCACAGGCCATGCCAACCCTGAAAATATAACACTGTGACATGCATGCAACATTCTGATAGATTTGGTATGGGGAAGGGGTGATGGGGCTGATCCACTGGTAGTGGTATAGGGATGGGTTGATAGTGCTGATTCATTGTTAGCGGTATAGGGATGGGGTGATCTGGTTGATTCATTGGTGGGGTGTGGGGAAGGAGGGACAGGGCTGGTTAATTGGTGGGGTGTTGGCATAAAGAGACAAGGCTAGTTAATTGGTGGGGTATGGGGATGAAGAGACAGGGCTGGTTCATTGGTGGGGTATTGGGATGAAGAGACAGGGCTAGTTAATTGGTGGGGTATGGGGATGAAGAGACAGGGCTAGTTAATTGGTGGGGTATGGGAATGAAGAGACAGGGCTGGTTCATTGGTGGGGTATTGGGATGAAGAGACAGGGCTGGTTCATTGGTGGGGTATGGGGATGAAGAGACAGGGTAGTTAATTGGTGGGGTGTGGGGATGAAGAGACAGAGCTAGTTAAATGGTGGGGCATGGGGATGGGGACACAGGGCTGATTCATTAGTAGGGGTCCTAACTTGCCCGATGGCACCCTGGAAAAAATGTTTTAGGACTAAAAAAAGTGCCTTTTCGCTGTAACTGAGACCAAGGAACAGCCAAAGCTGGTCAGAAGACCTTAATGATCTAAGTGCCATATGTGGATTGAGTGGGTTGTTAATGTTAATTCAGTATAGACTCAGCTCAATATTACTTACCCCTTATCAGAATATTTTATAGAAAACTAAAAAATTATCACAAGTAATCAAAATATCATTAGTTTTTTAATGCTGGTAACATTTTCTGATATGGAGACTTAGGCTATCAAACTATCCTGCCTGTACATTTCAAAGCTGGTAGCATTTTCTGACACAGTAATTTATATCCTATATATAAATATCCTACCTACAGTTTTATGTAAGGAGCTACCTATAGGTTAAATACGTGCTAGGTTAGAATATTTCATGTAAAGCATGTAAAGATAGATTCTAAAGAACAACTCAGTTTTCTTTATAAACACTGAACCTTCTGCTAAAGCCTGAGTAGACTGATAAATCAATGTGATCAGTTACTAACCTCAGTGTTACTGAGCTCTGCTGAAGCTGAAGTTGACTGAAAAATCAGTGTGATGATCAGTTATTAATCTCAGTGTCACCAAGCTCTACTAAAGCCCGAGTTGACTGATAAATCAATGTGATGATCCGTTATTGATCTCAGCAATACTAAACAATGGAACCTCATGAGTGATAAGCTTAGCACTGGACTCATGCCTGCATTCTGAGGCAAATTACATAAATGTCATTAATTGAAAATAACTACCCAGTTGTAATCAAATTTGCAAGATTTTGTTATTGGGATGTTATAGATTTTTTTGCTTAGTTCATGAGATGTAAGTGGGAATATGGGAGAAGCAGCAGACTGCAGAAGGCAATGAGGGGCAAAATAATGTTGAGAGTGTGAACTTTTTATGAAACTTATTACCAGAAGAAGCTTCTTTAAAGAGCAGTAATCGCCAGGTTTCAAGGGACGATATAACGTATCATCAGTGTAGCAATAGACGATATGTTCTCTAAATGGCTAGTTTAGAGGATTCAGGCAGAAATATCCAACTATTTGACTTCCCTTTGTTAACCAGCAAGTGGTTAAACCATGCAAGCAAACATCATATCTGAAAGATTTAAAGAGATACTCTCTGATTTTAGGTTTATGATGTGGCCCTAAGAGGCTCGGGCCTCTGGATTCCGATCATATGGAATTCGTACTGTGTGGGCCTTGACAAAGCTATTATTTTATTCAATTTTCCCACTAAAATGACTTACTTTAAACCTAATTAGCCTATTTACACTACATCATTTTAGTTAAGAACAAATATACTACTGCACTAGCTGAAACTGGAAAAGTTTCTTAACATGCCCCGTATTATCTCATGGCCTATTATAAACCTTCTGTATATGCAGTACAAAGTTTCAAAGCTGTGAAATACAGGAAAAACCTTTGCTTATGTTACTGCTTTGGAGAAAGGTTCAAATACTAGCTCAAAATGTGGTAAATTGTAATAATCTACAAAGTGACACATAAGACGGCTTCAATATAGCTTAAATGTAACATAACATGACCAAATATAGTCACTATGAAGACTAAATAAATGTGCCATAAACCAGGTCTGATCAACGGTCTTCACTTAATATTTAAACTCTTAAATTTCACAGTTCTGTTTAATGCAATTGTTGGGACATAAACAGTCATTCAGAACAGTTTAATGTGAAATGGCTCACTGTACAGAAATTTACAGACTTGGATCTCTTTACAATGGAGATGAGGAACCAGGGATCATGACACTACTACCTAAATAGTCATTTTATTTACTGTCCAAAATGACCAGTGAACCTACAGTACTTGCTGAGTTTCTTTAAGTACTATTTCACTTTGTAACACCTTGCATGTACCTCTCCACCACGACTGGGTTTAAAAATACATTTCAGGCCACAAGTGTGTCTTACAACTATCATAACACAATGTTTCCAGGCATCAGGCAAATTATTTGTAACATTTCATGTAACCACTTCCTGTGATGTAGCTTTTAGAGTAAACAATTAAAACTTCTGGTTCCCATCATCATTGCTCTAAACAGTTTCTCTAGAGCATCTTCGAACGACTTTACATGTTGAGCATTTAATTGGGCACAAACTTTGAAAGGTCAGTAAAATACCAATAGTTTAACAAACTGCCAGTTACTCACCATTATTTCAGTACTGTCAACTGCACAAAGGTGGAAAACTTTTTGGATACCTTTGATATTCATTACTGTTTAATTTAATCCATCAAAATGGATTGAGACACTCTCTGAAAATACAGATGGTGTGTGTATTCCTTAAAAAAAGCAAAATGTAATATGTAAATGAAGATTCGCTATCTATATTTCATACCTCATGGTGATCAAAAGGTATAAACATACAAATGTCTCAGACTCGACCCCTGATTAAGCAAAAAACAATTTATTTTTGACATTCAGCATTGTAAAATGGATTACATGTCTCATGAAAAAAAAAAGAAAAAAAATGCTCTGTAGTCCAAGTCTACTACTTTACACAGCCTAATTAGAGAACATAGGTAAACATGTAATTTAGTTTGTAAAAAAAAACAAAAAAACAAAAACCAAAACGAAACTGCCCAAATTTCCAATACGAGTTTGGCTGCTTTGGACTGCTGGAAGAATTCTGCCTGGAAGTATTCTTAAAAGAAAAGAAACAAAACATCTCAAATGCTACCAACATATTTTCCTTCAAGAAATGTGCAAAACTAAGACATCACTAACAATTCAATGTAACTGGCGTTTATGTTTAGTCATACCTTAGTATACGTATTCATCTACACAAACTTGCCAAGTCAAAATACTTCACTTAATACTGTCAAAGCAACAAGCCTCAAACAGAGCAGTACAACTCAATTCAGTACTTTTAGGCTCAATCCCACTTCTACCTATAGAGGGCACCAAAGTGTTCCTGCAAGCCCAAAGGCCACATCATTACGGTTGATACTGCTTAAACACTGTTTGGCATATCAAAACTCCTGTTAGGGAATATAGATAGCAACGTATGTGTGTGTGTGTGTGTGTATGTATATATATATATATATATATATACATACACACACACACACACACACACACACACACACACTTACACTTATATAGGGTTCTTGTACCTCATATGCACCAACAAGGATTTCGTGCTGGATAGGAAAAAATGACTTTGCAGCATTGCTTTAAATGACTGTGCAAAAGCAGAATGGCATGACATCAGGTGACACAAAGTTCTTACTTGAAGTTCTTACAATGGGATTCAAATGCCATATAGCATCATCTTCAGTCTCAAATAGTGAAATATTACAACAAAAAACAGTTTGAAGTACGGTTCAAATATCTATGATGACTTGTCCTTTTTTGTTACTTGAAATATGGACACAAATTGTGGAGTGGACTGAAATGATGTAACTGGTCTTTAGGACATCTTCAGGAGGAAAATGTGATTTTCCATCTGTTTTTATTTTAACTGATTGTCTATTATTAATGCATATTTACCATTTCAAAGACAGCAGATTCTCTCTTCCAGCCTTTTAAATAATGAAACAAGGGGGAAAAAAAAAGTATAAGACAGGGGAAAAGAACTGAGGAGACTGCCTGAATCAAATTCAGTTTAGCCTCTCCAGTTGACTCATCTTGATAATTCAAAAAAATATATGCTCCACTGAGTAAGATCTGGAAAAATATTTCCCACCTCACTGTAATAAATAACTCTGGCATACACATGATAAAACAGCTGAAAATACAGCACATGTTTTCACTGTCAGAACAAAACCTTACATGTCTAATTCTTTTCATATTTTTGGCAGAATTTGAAAAAGTTAGCTCCTCTTTACACTGCAAAAATTGTATTACGAATGGACCGACAGAAATTATTGAAAATTACTTGAAAACCAATTTTATTCCATTATCTTTAAGTAAAAGATAAGAAGGTTTTTACTTCTCCTGTACAGTTAGTATTTATGGAGATATAAGGTTTTGTCAGCAACAACATATCCCTTTACATAGGCAGACATGCCTAAACCTGGACCTGGTGATCTACCACACAGCAGTGTTTAGCTCCAAACCAAACCCAGCACACCTGATCTAGGCAATCAAGGCCTGTAGGGGCATCTCAACATGAGAGCCAGGTATGCTGAATGAGAATTTTACCTGGTGGTAGAGCTCCAGGACCAGACACCCTTGACATAGATAACAAAAGCTGTAAAGCAGCTCCTTGCAGTAAACATTTAAGAAGCTGAGGAGCACTAATGAAGATTTTTCCAAGATTTTATAATTCTCTCCACTGTTAAATCATGTGCATGAATTCTGCATAATCATTCCTAATTGTTTGGCGCAAATGCTGTTTCGAAGAATGGAGGGGGCACATTTGCCTCACTTTGGTGTGACAAATTATCAGATTAGCTCAGAACTACTAAAAAGCCACTATAGAAACTATTACAACAAATCTTGAATACTGAGTGTTATGAAATGCTTGCACCAGGAGGTGTTACAATTGCCTAAAGAAACATGAAAATCACAAGAAAATCCTAATTAATGTACCTTTAAATGTAACCATTGTCAACTTCATTTAAGAGAGTTTAAGAAATGAATGTGGCTCATTTATAGTGCACTGGAAAATCAGGGACTATTTCAACTTTACAGAAATTATGGCAAACCCTCCAAAAAAATCATACATAAATCACCACGAGATGGTATTAAAGCTCAGTTAAGGTAAAAAGAGATGGTTTAAAAAAAGTCAAGATTTTGCAGTTATGATATAATCCCACTCCCTATATAAAGAACTCTCCAGCACCCCAAGATAAATCTGTGGATGGCTCTACAACAGCTACAATGCGGGTATGTAATATGATCAAGATGAAAACAGTTCGTGTTCAAATTCAACCATTGACCTCCAATGAGGATTCCTTAACATTGGCAGCATTTCAGTGTTAGCACAGCTCTACTTAAGAGGAAGGAGGGACACTTGAACTGGAGTGTGCAGCTTGTTCACCATCCAGGTCTTCAGTCTGGCCTTCATCGCTTTCTTTATCCACTAGTAAATCACATTTTTCTGAATCTTCTTGGAACTTCTCCAACGACTGCCCTTCGAGCTCTGGCTCATCTGAATTCTGAAGACTTAACTGGGCTTCAAAATCCGAGGAAGTCTTTTCAGCTTGAAAGCCCTCCTCTACTGCAGACTCACCCAGCAATTGTTCCTGTTCTGTCTCCTGGGCGTTCTGATTAGCTGGTGGGGCATCCGTGGCCAGAGGAGCACTAGTGTTAGCAGACTGCGACTGGCTTTTTAACTGACCGTGGCAGAGCGGGCAGGTCTCTTGTACATACAGCCACTTCTTCAGGCAGCCAGCGTGGAAGAAGTGACCACAGGGTGTAATGACTGCTGACTTCATGTCCTAGACACAGATACAAGAGGAACACGGAGAATAATGGAATTAAGTGCTGAAGACATGGAAGGAGATGCATGATGAACTGAATTTGTAGAAAAAAAACTAAGATGAGAAATTTCTCCTAACTAAAGCTTGACCAAACTGAATTACATAGTACTTAAGGAAAACACAGTCGACTAATGAGCACTGCAGAAAAAACTGCTGTCAACTAGGGCTTAAACCAACAATTATTTCTATAATCTGTTAATTTATCGATTATTTTTTTAATTAAATGATCAACCGATTATGTTGCTGTTTCAGTGAGAAATACATTTAAATACTGGCACCTGAATTTGAAAATTCATCATCAAAATATTAAACTGCTTTTGTCTACATTACTCTTACATTAATTTCTCAGATAAAATGGTTGTGGAATCAAAAGTAGGTAGTTAAGGCTGGTAAAAAAAAAAAAAAAATGAAAAATACCGTCATATTACTTTCTTCATTTATCACTTAGTGGCTATTTTTAATGTATCTAATCAGAGGTAGAAAGAGTACTGAAAGTATTGTTACTGCAGTGATAATTTACTTCAGTACAAGAGAAGTATTAAAGGAAATTACTCAAGTAAGAATAAATAAGTAGTTTACTGGAAATAATTGAGTAATTGAGTTTTTTTGTATATCAACAACCAGACTAAAATATTGAGGTTAACTTTGCAAAGGTAGTATTAGAAATAATCTGTGGAGACAAAACTAAAGCAAAACATATTAAAAAAGAAAGATATTTGAGTGCTGAGACTGTTCTCAGTATGCCCTGCTAGTATACATTTACATATTTTTCTGTGCACAGTGTAAGGAAGGTTTGCTTTATTATTTTTTTTATATTTACCACATACATTTCATGATTGTTATATAACATGTCCTACTTTATCTGTTTCCAATGAGGTAGTTCACATTAAAAATGAGCTTTCAGAGAAACCAGGCCATCACTAGAGTTTTAAAAAAAATAAATAAATAAATAAAAAAAAAAAAGTGAAAAACAAATCTATTTGCAATGGAATTATTGTACAGAGTTTATTTTAAGTGTAATAAATAGCTGCCCATTTTATTCTACAAAAGCAATGTAAGAAGAAAATAGTAAAATGGTACACAGTTTAGCTAGGATTAGCTAGCCAGGCAGCTGCTCCCTCAGGCTAAAGCTAAGTTAAGGAAAGCAGAGATCTCAGCAGGTTTAGCAGTTGATATTAACACAGTTTACTTTAGTTCATTTGAAAACGAATGAAGATGACCGTTTGGATAAAGTATGGTCCTGTGTGCTGGTAAAGCGGTCCTCTTTTTTTCTCCTGAAAACATCTCTGAACTCATCTGCAGTGTTGCTGCAGCTGGGAAATGCCCCAATTTGTTTTTTTTTGTTACAGGAAAAAAGGTACTCAAGTACAGTAACAAGAGTAAATGTAATTCTTTACTTTCCACCTTTGTGTCTAACAATTTTTACACTGCCCTGGGTAGTGTTGGTCTGGAAACTTACCATTTCATTACTGAACGGCTACCTCAGTATGGGATTATGTTTACTACACTATATTTAACAACATTCATCTCTTCCATGAGACATTCTGCTTTCCAAAGTGCACCATGACATTAGCCACTTTAACTTTAAACTGCACATAAATACACTACCAGCAGTAACAGAAAAGAGTTCAAACTTGGGTGCTTTGATTTTGTCATATTTGTGCAATGTTGCCGTGCTGCTGTGAAACTTATCATGCATTGAAAACGCTGTGACTTTTGTGAGTCCTGCATTCTTGAGTTTATTTCCCTTTGGCATCGGGAGTTCTGTCTGTGCCACACACGATTTCTTCTAATGATGCGATGAAACATTTGTGCATAGAGTGTATCAAAATCTGTTTAACATGCATATACAGTGTTTTTTTTTTTAAGTGAACGATGCTTAAACAATCAAATAAATTCTAGTTGACCCTGTCAACTAATCGTTGCAGCCCTACTGCTGACAAACCTGCAACAACTTTCACACCTTTTCACACTTTCTTCCCATCTCTCTCTTTCTCTCTCACACACAAACACACCTGATAGCAGATGGAACAGATGTCATTGTGCTGCTGGAGCTGCAGGGCCGAGGCCGTGGGCATGCTCTGGATCTTGTGCACAGCGTCTCGACGAAGGAGAAAGCTCTGCCAGCCCAGCTGTGCCCGCAGCCACACGTTATAGTAGGCGTGCACCAGAATTATAGTGGAGCCCATCACAGTCCACTCGCCAAAGAGCGTCTCCGACACACCATAGGCCACCACACACAATGCCACCAGGAACTCTAGCAGTCGGTAGGTTCCATTGACATAATATATCACTTCATCCATATTCTCCACAGGAGCCTTCCGCAACTCCTCCACCATAAAAAGCACATAAATCAACAGTGTGCCCAGGACCTGTAAGAAAGTGCAGGGGTTTAGAGAAGGGTGTGTATATAGAGATTCATTCTGCAGTATCTTTAACACAGCACATTCTGGCAATATAGCTAACAAGTGCCAAAAAAAATTGTGTTAGTAACTAAATAATTGCAAATAACTGAGCACAGATAGTAATGAAGTAAAGAAATTTAACTAAAGAACTGTTTCTGTTCTTCCCATGCCAGTAATGACTGTTTCTATCCCAGTATTTCTGTAAGGAGGTAATGTGCATGAGTACCTGCAGTGAGGTTAGAATGCTGGATGAGATAATGATGAGCAGCCAGAAGTCCATGTGGAAGAACTGGCAGATCATGTAGGACATGTAGGCAGGGAAAACCAGAAGGAACAGGCACAGGCTGACTGCTCGGAAGTGCTTCCACAGGCTCCTAAAAACAGAGACAGACAGAAGAGAGGAAGAGGAAGAGTGAGAGGAAGAGTGAGAGGAAGAGTGAGAGGAAGAGTGAGAGGAAGAGTGAGAGAAAGAGTGAGAGAAAGAGTGAAAGAGTGAGTGAGTGAGTGAGTGAGTGAGAGGTGGGAAAAACATAAAATTATGAAAAACTATAAAGCATTATGGACAGTGGAATGATGGTCAGCAACACGCTCATTACTGGCAGCCTTTCTGAGGTGTTTGTGTGCTTATGTGTGAGATGAGTGGAGATAGCGTAGGAGGAGATACACACTTGTCCCTGGAGGCCCCAAGCGCCAGCACTATGGGGTCAGCAATCTCCAGCATGGACTGCAAAATAGAGGCCACCACGATAAACAGGATGATGCTGAGAAGGAAGGCCCGGTGGATGACCTGGAGCTCAATCAGCCCAGTCTGAACGGACAGAATCAGCAGAGTAATGCCCTCTGTCATCCCCCTGAGAGAGAGAGAGAAAGAGAGAAAGAAAGAAAGAAAGAGAGAAAGAAAGAAAGACAGACAGCAAATATATAACATGATACCTAACAATGTTGTTTAACGCTTTACATCAACTGCTTGCCTTCATACTTGTACACAATTAGACATCGGTATCATAATCATACTGGTCTGATGGCACTAGATACTAAGGCTTCTTTAGCAGAGGGTGGGCAGGCTTACCTGTGCATGGCATTGTCATTCATGAAGGCTCGGTAGCCTTGCAGGTAAAATTTGCAGAGGGTGAGGACACCCAGCGCCACAAAGGAAACAGTGAAGACCAGCCCCAACAGAGAGTACGGAGTACAACAGCACTCTGCAATGCTGCAAACACAGAAATATTCTTTTAAAGGGCAAGATACCATAACGGAAGCTGCCATACACCAACCTTTCAGGAATGTGCAGATCTTTTAGGTTTACAAAATAGTGCCGTTACAATTTTATAATGACCATAACTAATAACCAACATTTAATGTAGATCGGTCTTGTCTATTACCTGACCTCTTTAATAAGGCCTGTTCAGTGCTGATGCTGACCAAGGCAGATTAGGGCATCATTACTCATTTACATCCCAGAATACTCAAACAAACTCTCTAAAACCTCACTGCATGTGTATGAATGCCACACATCCTGTGGTTTTCCACATAAGCTTTCATAAACATCTACAACTTTTAGGCATGCCACACATGAAGAAATATTTCTAGAAATATTTCATGAGGTCCTTCAATAGGAACCGATGTATAAGCCCGCGTTCAGACAGCAGTGTGTATTCTGCTCAAAATGCATTTTGTTCTGCTTTTATTTATTTATTTTTTTGCAAAAAAGAAGCCAGATAAAAGTTAACTGGAGAGCACAAACAGGGCTGTTCAGTATGACAGTTTTGCTCACAGTTGTCATTTAAAAAATATTCAGCACAAACATAATTATTAATTCACCATCACTGAAGTCTCACAAGACCTAAAGAAATAGACAAGAAGCACCCCTACCGCTGTAGTTCGGAGAGTACTTTACTTAGTGTTACTTTGCACGCTGGTTGCAGCATTCAAGGCATTTGCGTTGGTATATTTCACATGGGTTGAATAGGAAAATTACACCTGATGGACTTCTTCTCCACGTCTTGCACAGTAGATGCTATTTAGAGTGACGTGGCGTCAAACTTCCTGCACATAAAGATCTGCTCCACACCTTCTCTGCTTTGTAAAACTTGTCACAGGTGGATTCCTCACGGTTCAGATGCAATCTTTTTTCGCGCAACATGCACCACTGTCTGAACGCAACCTAAATGCTCCTTCTGTGGGATCTGAAAAGTAAGTACAGGGTTGGTTTGAATGCCTTCAGACCTGGTGAGGAAAAGGAAAAGCAGTCTCTCGCGTGAAGGCGGCTGGTCTCGTGTGCTGAAGTAGGTGTAGATCTGCAGGGTGAACAGCACCAGCCAGAAACACATGAAGAGCACAGGCAAAACCAGCTGATTCCACAGAGACATGCCCAGAGCCAAAAGCCCATACACCTCCACAACCTGGATACAGGGTGAGAGTGAAAGGTGGAAGGGAGAGAACATGAAGCAAACAAAACAAGAAAGTGATTGACTAGTATTGGTATTTAGCTTGCGTCTCAGACTTTGACAGTTCCATGACTTCGCACTGTGATGAGTGTTGTCTTATGAGTGATCAACAAACAAATTCTCAACTACAGAAGTGACTGTAAAAAAGACTGTAAAGACTGAAACATCTTGAGAAACAAGGGCTGCTTTCAACAGAACCACAATGTACTATATATTGTACAACATATTTATGTACAATTTTTTAAAAAATACTGTAATGAATGTAATATGATTTCAATGTTCTTAATCACAAGTGGACAGACAAGAAGCAGACTATTAGGAGTTTATCTAGTGTAGAATGCACTTATTAGTACCTGTGCTAGCTCTCTGTAGGCTGTCTTGGCCAGGTTGTATGGCACCAGCAAGTTAGAGGCCAGGAAGTAGAGCACTTCTAGACCAGTGAAGATCATGGCAAAACGGTTGATAAAGACTATGGTCTCCAAGGGGACTAGGCACAGCCTGGCCACTAGGGGGAGCAGGTGAGCAGAGAACAGCCAAATCTGCTTGGTCTGCATCACACACGAGCACAGCGTACACACCACTAGCTGACCTGAAGAGAGGACATAAACAATGACCAAATAGTTCCATAACAAACCCCCAGAACCATTCCGTAATCCAGAGCAACTCCAACTTGGGGTAATTTTGGGGAGTTAAATTGGATGTCCTGGGGGGGGGCAAAAAAAACAAAACAAAAAAACACATACATAGGCCTGTAACACTGGAAACATATTTTTAATAATAATAATAATAATAATAACAACAATAACAACAACAACAACAACAACAACAACACTAATCGTCATCAATTTTTATTTATATAGACTTGTCATGCCAGAAATTATAATGACAGATCAAATTAAAACAAACACTAAAAGACATGAATTTTAATTAAACGATAATTTAAAGGGATAAGTTTTTGAATATTTCTTAAAAGTGAGCACTGAGTTTGACTGTCTAATGGAGCTCCACAGTTTAGAAGCATAATAACTGAAAGAGGCCTCTCCACGTTTTCTGCACTTTATGGAAAGTATCTGAAGGACAGTATCTGCAGATTAAGATCACGTGCTAGAAGAGACTAACATTCTGTGATGTGAGTGGGTGCTAGGTCATTTAGAGCCTAAAAAAATTTGCAGAACTTTGAAGTCCATCTTGAAAAATACAGCTAGCGAGTGCAGTTCTTTCAAAATGGGAGTTTTCTTTTTTGTTTTGGTTAGAATCCATGCTGCCGCATTTTGAACTAGTTGTAGAGAGAAATGTTCATTTATTTATTTATTTTTAATATCCCACACCAATGAGGAGCATGATGCCCTTATAAGCTAAAATAGAGAGGGACTGTGAGAATGAAGACACGCATGAACATATTTATGCTTTTTACTATTCTCCACTGACTTCGTCCAGAATGAGCTACAAAAAGCTGCTGGATGATATTCCCAGATATTCCCATACATTTTGAAACTCTAATTAAGGGGTGGGGGTCTCTGGTTCTGTTACACATGATGATTATTGCTGACCATACATAAATAAAAAAAAGAACAACCTACACTGCTTTTAAAAGAAGCAGGGGTGAGAAATGGAGGGCCAGATTCCTGCACAGTTTGGTGAATTTCCTGCTCAACCACCCCTATTTCCACTCATAGGTTTATTACAAGGTTAGGTAGGTGTGCTAGAGCAGATAATAAATGAAAAAATAAATAAATAAATAAATAAAAACTGTGCCGACTCTGGCCCTCACTTACCCACCCTGGCTTTAATTAAAGAGTTAACACTGCCTTAACCTACCATTCATAACATACAGTAATGTGTACGTCAGACCATCCTGCATTTATTTAATTTCCAGTCAAAACAGCCATTAAGTACAAGTTACTCATTTTCCAGCATCAGCAAAAAAGCAAAAATATTTAGTCATTTAACAGTATTTAAATGACAAAGATGGCTCAACAACTAAACATATAAAAACTTTGCCTTTACTACAGAACTCTGTGGTGATATTTCCTCCAAAGTTCAGTCTTTTTCGGCTTCTCACAATCTAAGTAATCCCAAACACATTTAATGATGTTGAGGTTTAAAAAAAAAAAAAAATTTTTTTTTACTCATTTTCCTTCTTTTCTCCTTCCTTATGGAAGTGGATTATCTTAAATCTTATCTCAGAAATATTGCCTGAAAATGACTTGTACATAATGGCTGATTTAACTGGGAATTAGATAAATTAATGGCGTTCACATATTTACATTTAATATGACTGACGTAATACATCTTTTCACAGGCAAGACAGACATATAACACATACATGACCTGGCAGCTTGCATGCCATGTCAAGAAATGTCAAAATATTTTCCATTGATTGTCCTCATCAGAAAAGAAACCTCTTGGTTTTGTCAACAGCTATGTACTTCTTCATGAAAGTGTGCAATATTACAACAGATGTTGCCATGAGCTAATGCTGACAGTGATGAAATATGTAAAACATGGTCAGTCTGTATCACTTCTGCTGAGACAGCGGATTTAAAGCTTTCCAGCCGACAAACAAAAACCACTCTAATTATTCTGATTTATATGTAACTCTCTGGAATAACTGTGAACCCCAATAAACTTCGACAATCATTGTTCAGCACGCTGGCAAAACCTATACCATTTTGAAGATAAACTGATATTTGGTGCTGGGAAAGTTGAGCTGCACACCTCAATCCTGTCACTAAAACAGTACTGCAGTACTTCTCCTAATCCCACAGCAAGTAAGTTAAGATCACAGCAGTAGCACATTCTTACACTTCTTAAATGCATTCATTTGCTTTTATAAGCATGTACTCTCTGACCCAAACACACATCCTGCTGCTTAGATTACAACCGGAGCTGTTTCACTAAACTAATTACGAACAGCAAACGTGACTCTACTCAGCCTACAGACCTAAACAACCATTTAGTTGACATTACTAGCATATTCTGACATACTTTCCCATGAAAGCTGATGGGAGAATTGCACCTTACTCCCAGACAGCTCATTACACTCACAGGGCTTTGTTCACGGGCCCTCTATTCAGAGTGAATATAAGCCAACTGATATCTAGTTCTTTTCCTTTCTGGTTTTTGGTGTCATTTCCGCAGTTAACCCTCTTTTCAGCCAGGGGTGGGAACTAAACTTCAGTCATTTGAAACCCATCCCTGGAAAATGGTCTCTACAGAACACCTGAAGTTCACTGATTAACCGAGAGCACAACAAAGGCATTTTTGACAAAACCGATGAGACATTTGAAGACAGTAAAGCAGAACTGTTTGGTTTATTAGGAGCCTCGGTGAAAATACAATCTAGACTTTGTCGTACAAAGA
The DNA here is from genome assembly GCF_904425465.1 of Colossoma macropomum. Lineage (NCBI taxonomy): Eukaryota > Metazoa > Chordata > Actinopteri > Characiformes > Serrasalmidae > Colossoma > Colossoma macropomum. The sequence goes on from NW_023494800.1 coordinate 27,857,926, forward strand.
AGAAGCCAGTGCTTACCGATGAGGGCTGTAGTAAAGCGATTCATGGAGAGCGGGTCCAGGTAAAGAGGTCCTTCATAGCCAGAGTCCAGCTCGCTACGAACATAATCCCTGAAAGAGAAAACAGAAACATTCAGCCTGATGTGCAGAAACTAATCCTGGATGGACAAGTTTATTCCACCACTAGTAACAGGGTACGTAGGTGTTGTTTAAAAATCCAGATATGTAAACCAACTTTGTATTTGTTTGGTTACATGGGTGCAAAATACTTTTGCTTTTTTATTCCTTATTGTTAGTGTTGCACAGATACCGAAACTGCATCGGTATCTGCACCGATACTGGCACTTAAACATGGTATCGGTGATAGGGATATCGATACCTATAGCTGATAACAATCGGATAAATATCAGGACTACGTGTGTTCAAGCAGATAGTGTTAGCATTGGTATCAGTACTCGGCTGATACCAAAGGATCAGGTATCGCTATCGGTATCAGAAAGGAAAAAGTAGTATTGTTGCATCTCTACTTACTGTACATGCACAACTATAGAAATGCATGTGAGTGAGGGTGTGTTTGAGGTCTATTGGCCCATGGACAGACCTGGAGAGCTGGTGTCCAGCGAAGAGCAGCAGAGCTGTAAGTACATATAGATAAAGGCGCACCAGGTGCTGCCGTGGCAACGTCAGCAGCACCAGGCTGAGGATGTAGCCTAGGGAGAGAGGAGAAGAACACATAAATTCATACAGGTGTTTGAACAGGTTTACAGTGAAGGCGGTCCAACACTAAGTGAATCATGCCAAAACAAAGGTTACCTGGACTAAATAGTAGTGACTAAGTTATGATTAACTTCAAAAAGTTTTTTTAGTATCAGACCATGCTTAAGTTTTATTTGGGATACTCAATTTTTAGCATAATTTTAAGAGATCATTTTTAGCCTAAGCTTTGTCTTGAAATAAATTACCACTAATGAGGAGTTTATCAATAAGGCTTTGAAAATCCCATATTTAACCATTAACAGTACAGTTAATATGGGGCTGTGAACAAGTCTAAATGGTTTAGAGGAACAGTATAACCATATGCTTGAAGTAATAAGGAAAGTTGACAGAGGAAAGGGTAGTGTCAGAAAAAGACAGAAAAAGCTTGCCCCATGGTACGATGATAAAACCCGTACCTTAAAACAAACAGTACGGAAACTAGAGCGGAAATGGCGATCAACCAAGCAAGAAGTGTTCCACTTTGCCTGGAAGGAAAGCCTTATAGAGTATAGAAATGCTCTCACTAAAGCTCGCTCAGCATATCTGGCCTCGCTGATCGAAAATAATAAATATAATCCTAGAGGACTGTTTAGCGTGATTTCCAGAACTACAAAAAAATCAGGCAGGCACTGAACCACAAATTCCGGCGACTCTCACCAGTGATGTTTTTATGGACTTTTTTAATAATAAAATTGAAAATGTTACACAACAAACTCAACCCACAGTATTAAATCCAACTTGGCTGTCATCTGATGTGGCTGATATAAAACATAACGTAGTTGCAGAGGAAAGGCTGGAAACTTTCTACCCACTACCACAGTTATAACTAGAGAAGATTATCTACTCTGCAAATTGTACAACCTGCACACTTGATGCAATCCCCTCAAAATTACTCAAAGAAGTGCTACCAGTTATCATTAATCCTCTTTTAACTATAGTAAACTCGTCCCTTAGCCTGGGCCATGTACCCAGAGCTTTTAAACTAGCAGTTATTAAGCCTCTGATCAAGAAACCAAACCTTGACGCTAGCGTATTGCCTAATTACAGGCCTATTTCTAACCTACCAGCTATATCTAAGATCTTAGAAAAAGCTGTAGCCCAACAACTTAGTTCATATCTAGATAAGAACCACATATATGAAAAATTCCAATCTGGATTCAGGCCACATCACAGCACTGAGACAGCTCTAGTTAAGATAACAAATGATCTTCTTCATGCCTCTGATCAAGGCTACGTATCCCTGTTGGTACTACTTGACCTCAGCGCAGCTTTCGATACGATAGACCACAATATTCTCCTAGAAAGGTTAGAAAACATGGTTGGAATCACAGGGACAGCCCTATCGTGGTTCAAATCTTACTTAACGGAACGTTATCAGTTCGTAAAGGTAAATGATTCATCTTCCAGTTATTCACAAGTAAGATTTGGAATTCCGCAAGGCTCTATTTTAGAACCATTATTATTTACATTATACATGTTACCGTTAGGCACAGTTATAAGTAGCCATGACATTAACTTTCACTGTTACGCAGACGATACGCAATTGTACATATCAGCCAAGCCTGATGACAAATACAGGTTAAAGAAAATAGAGGACTGTGTAAAAGATGTGAAAGGTTGGATGTTACGTAACTTCCTCCTTCTAAACAGTAACAAAACAGAGGTTCTCCTTCTGGGTCCAAAAGTGGCAAGAAATAAATTACCAGATTTAATTTTAAATCTTGCTGACTTTCCAGTTATACCTGGTTCAGCAGCAAAAAATCTTGGCATCATAATTGATCCAGATTTATCATTTGATCAACACATAGGCAGTATCACTAGGACAGCTTTTTCACATCTTCGCAACATCGCCAAAATAAGAAATGCCTTATCGCTGCACGATGCAGAAACATTAGTACATGCCTTTATTACTTCAAGGCTAGACTATTGTAACGCACTACTATCAGGATGCACCAGCAGGAATTTAAGTAAACTTCAACTAGTTCAAATTGCTGCAGCCAGGGTTCTCACTAAAACTAGAAAATTTGATCATATCAGTCCAGTTCTATCATCACTCCATTGGCTGCCTGTTAAATTCCGTATTGATTACAAAATTCTTTTATTGACGTATAAAGCCCTACATGGGCTCGCTCCTGAGTACCTGCAAGACCTTATTTCCCATTACGAGCCACCACGATTACTCAGATCACAGAGTGCTGGCTTTTTAATAGTTCCCAAAATTCAGAAGGTTTCATCTGGGGGAAGAGACTTTTCTTATAAAGCCCCCAAACTCTGGAATGATCTTCCAGAAAATGTTCGGGACTCAGACTCAGTCGCAATCTTCAAATCTAGGCTGAAAACTCACTTGTTTAGTTTAGCTTTTGGTAGTTAATGTTCCCCCTTAGATAAAGGCAGCAGATCCAGGGGTCCATGGACACAGGGAATTATAGTAAACTGAGACGCTGGTGCTGTCGTCCCGCCGCTCGCACGCGATCACTCAGGTTTGTGGACGGTGGAGCGGAGGGATGCCAGATTGTTTCAGGGTGCTCCCGTGTCTGTGTGTCCTTTTGGTTCTCTCCTTTTAGTTAAGCTGTTATAGTCAGATTTACCGGAGTCACTAGCCACACTCTGGAAATGTTCACATTCTCTGTTTTACATACACTCAAACAAAATAAAACTAATTCCGTCTCCCTACCTTTTTCCGAGTAAACAACTGCCCACCTGTCGGACAGACACTGATGGATGATTGTCTGTGGAGCTCTCCTGCTATCCGCTTCAGACCAGTTGCTCACGCCCCAGTCGCCGCCACTTGCCCAGCTACCGCCACTTGACTTGGACTAGCTGCACACTCCCACTCTACACTGAAGTTTTCATGGACTCCTAACTACTACTACTACTACTACTACTATTAATATTAGTAGTATAATAATTTTGTAGGTAGTTTGACCAGAGGAGGATGGGTCCCCCCATGTGAGCCTTGGTTCCTCCCAAGGTTTCTTCCTCAGCTCTGAGGGAGTTTTTCCCTTGCCACTGTCGCCCCTGGCTTGCTCACTTGGAATATTTACATTTCATGTTAAAACTTTGTCTTTAATGGATTTCTGTGAAGCTGCTTTGTGACAACATCAGCTGTAAAAAGCGCTATACAAATAAATTTGACTTGACTAGTGTCATGAGATGTTTACTCAAGTAAACCAGTTAACGCAATAATCCTGTTGGGTGAAATCCATCCTGGAGTAAACGTTCTGCAAACGACTACAAGTTTCACAGCGAAACCTGAGGCACAGCAAAATGCTACTGTGGCTGTAAATAGGAGAACCACAGCAGCTTTAAGAGAGAAAGCAGAAGGACTGTGTTACAGCAGCAATAACACACTGATTTTACTGGTAGGCCCAAGACAATAAAACTTCTAACATATACTACTATGTAGACCAAATTAATGTGAAACTGACACCGGCAACAACATTCTATTCAGCAAGAGTTTCAGTAGACAAAGAGCCTTTTTTGTTGAAAGTCCAGTGTCACGGTTGCACCATCAGTAAAAGCTGGCCAAACTAATGAAAACAGACAAGGTGACCAACCAAGCACGACCATAACAGGGACTAAGGTGTCCACATTTGGCCTGCTTACAGAAACTTATGAAATACCAAAAGCCACAACAGCTGGGACTTTCAGGAGACCCAAAGGAAGAGAAACAGTAATAGTTGGATGTGTGAGCCTAGAAAAAAGATATGACTGAAAAGAATTTGATTTGAGATAGGGGCATCTGCTTTTGGATGTTTTTGTATGCCAGTTTTAATGCTATTATGCTGTTTATTATTTCAGAAAACAACCCTTTTAAATCCCTGAGTTACATTAATGAGTCTAACGCACAATTTCGATGTAACTGTGGTCTCTGCATATGTGGTAAACAGTAGCTATTAACCAGTAGGCTGGAATTTAACTCCTGATCCTAACTGGCAACAGGACAAAACAAAAGACTCGCATTTCGCCTATCATATGGGCAGACTAACAAAACAACTCAGCTTGTGTTAAACTATTTTGGTAACATCCTGTGTGCATGGGGAAGTTCAAACACTAGGAACAGGAAATTGACAATTAAACTCAATGTGTGGCACTGAGGTGCTTTATGATATAGCTTCATGAAAAAAGAAAAAAAAAAAAAATCCGTGAAATCAAATATTTGGCTCTTCCAAACCTAGTGGGCATCACGTACTGTAGTAAATGAGTTCATATCTGCAAATTTAATTTGGGGATTTTGTAGCTCAAACCACGTCAGTTTCAGGATTAATTTGCTTATGCCTTATAAGTTTATACAAATGAGAACCTGAAGGTTTCAACATTGAATGCGTTCAACACTGAACATGCGTAATGCTGGATAATTACACTAAAGTCTGTGACAAAACTGTCCCACTGAAAAACTCAAGTCAGTCTTACAACGGCCTCAGAAGTAGGCCTGGATGACATCTAAAAAAATAGTCTGCACAATATTTTCTAGGTTAAAAAAAAATTTCAATAAAAAATTAGTTCACGATTATCGATATCGACAGCAGATGGGTTTCTCCTTCCCAGACTCAGCAGACGCTGCTTCTGACAATCCCACACCTTTGCATTCCCTCTCAAGTCTCCACGTCCGTTCAAAACGTAACACACTTTAGAATGGCAAGGCCAGACTTCTATGACAAAGCCAGGCAGGTTCCTGAATGACACTACACTACCTGTTATGCAAAACGGCCAAAGCTGTGGTTAACTAGACACACAACGGTGCCCAATATTTACCTACACACATTACAATCAATTGAATTGCCTTCTTTCAGTAATTGTTTGTTTAGTCTGTCCCTGCTAAGTCGTCAGTGTCCCCTGTGACAGGCTGAACTCTTTCCACTGAGCTGGGTCTGCAACAACATTGCAGTAGGGCTGCACAACATTGTAATGACATTACATGTTCAAAAATGGAGGTATCTAGCTTTTTGGATCTCAACGCAAACAAAGTTGCAAAACTCCATTTAAAAGCATGAAATGATTGGAATAACCCATGCCACACTATATGAGCAAATGTATGTGGACAACTCTCCTAAGTATTGAGTTGTTTCAGCCATAACCATTGCTAAAGGGTGGATGAAATCAAGCACATAGCCATGCGATCTTCCACTGACAAACACTAGAAGCAGAATGGGTCACATTCAAGTGTTCATTGACTTTAAATACAGCACTGTCATAGGATGTCACCTTTGCCACAAGTCAGTTTGTGAAATTTGTGCCCTGATCTGGTCAACTGTAAGTGCTGTTGTTGTGAAATAGAAGCATCTAGGAGCACAAACAGCTGAGCCATGAAGCAGCAGACCACACAAACTCAGCAGGGGGGGCACAGAGCACTAAAGCGTGTCAAGAGTAAAAATCGCCACCCAAATGTTAAGAGAAACCATTTTGTCCCGATACAACAAAAATCAAACCACCCTGAGCATCACAATATTTTATGTCCAATTTACTGGTGTAATGTTTTAACATTTTGGCTGTAAATGTCTCAGTATGTGCTATTGCCCTAGCATAAGCTAAAAAAAATGAAAACGCAGACTTGTGTTGCTCTTCCTTAAACTTTAGTTCAGCCATAGCTGCTTTTCTCACATCTATGGCAAGACACTTTTCCAAAAAAGTAGAATGGTTTCCTGTACAATTTCTCTGAACATTAAACTTTTTGGTTGTTGACCATTTGTTGCAGATTAAACACAACAGGAAACCAGCTGGAATGCATATAAACGCAAATGAGCCTGTCCATTTGTCTTTAAATCTGCATGCAAGTCTTCAGGGTTAAAGGTTGGTGCATTAGCAGACACACATTAATTGCAGTGTTTACAACCATTTATTGTTAAAACTTTAACAATAAAAAGTACTGTTAAAAAAGGCACCACATGTTGCCGCCCCCTGGCCTATCCTCGGTCATGCAAGTGTTCACGGTTTTAAAATAGGCTGTCCAACAAGCTCAAATAGGTGTGCTGGTCAGATATCCCACATACTTTCGGCCATATAGTGTAGAGGTGAACAATATGACAATATTTTACTGTTATCATAAATTAGGTCACAATTGATTTTTCTGAGCATATCATGGATATCATCAGCATTCAAACACTGACTACATGTTTCATTACAAAGTACAGGTTTGCTGTGCACCTAGAACCTACTATTTATCATTTTGCAAACAACATGTAAAACAAAGGTGGTGTATGGAACTGTTCGAGCGATCCACGGTTCAGAAAAAACCTCCCTGGTGAAAACAGACCTGTGATAATGTGCTCCTCCTCTGCACAAGCCCAGAATTTGTCTTTTGTGCTGACATTTTCACATTTGTTTTTAATGCATTTTGTTTCAACATGCACATTGTTTCAACACACACCACTCACACTCCTGACCATACTGTCAATATATGTAAATGCTTCAAAAACAGTATGTTGTGAATTCACCATTTTTGTGATGTCACAAAAACCAACAAATTTTACATACATCCATCTATTCAGCTTATAGCAGTTCAGCCCTGCCCATACACGCTGAAGTTATGAGTGCTTAAGTACATTCTGCTTTGTGAACAATGTACAGTACAGAGCAACCATTAAAACAGAGGTCATTTACATATTTCAGTCTTAAAGGAACAGTAACAACAACAGCCTGCTTTATTCTAAAGGATAAAGAGAGGTTGGAAAACAACCATGTAGCACTGAATTTTAATAGGGGAAAAAAAAACCCTTACTAAAGGGTTGTGTGCAAGCTGCTTGTCTGTGAGCTGTTGCTGGCTACTGTCTCAGAAAACTGCATCTAGTGTAGACCCAGTGATATTGAACATGGTATGAAATATCAACATTTTCCAAAATATTATAACCGGAACGTCAAGTATCCTGACAATAAAAGTTCACTGATAACATGAATGTTTTGATTAGTCAGAACACCCACAGAAACTCATCTGGAGACCATCTGTGTTACCTGTTAGAAAGCTCATTTGCACATTTCAGTCTTCTGAGATGAGTACTGTGACAATTAACTAATTATGTATTGTGCAAAACTATGCTTTCAATTCTTTCAAACTAAAGGAGCAGAAAGGAAAGCTCTGGCACATGAGGTAGTCAGAACCTGCCAGATATTCCTAAAGTTGAACCTTAATCATAACAAGACAAAACGGGAGAACTGTAAAGAGGGACCTTGAGAGAAGGAAAGTGAAGGAAGAAGGATGGAAGGAAGACAGGAGTGGACAGAAGCAGAATGCTGAGTTAGGTACTTTTCTTTTTTAGCATAAACCTGGCATGCTTTGAATCTCAATGAGCAGCAGGGCTGTCCATTTTGGGTCAGCAAACATTTTGAACACACTGTCAAACAGAACAAGACACGCATCTCAGCAATAAACAATCCGAAATGTCAGTGCAATTGTCTTGCATACAAAAGGGGTCTATACCTCCAGCTCAAAATCTAACACTGGAACTCTACACAAGGATGTACGTAAAAGCTCATGAAAAGCACATAAGAATTAGGGGTCAAAATCAGAATCGTTTGATTTTCACTCCCAACACAATCAGCAAGTGGCTGATTTATTTAAAGCATTTCAGCCAACATGTTGTGATTTCAAGACGTACATAATATGAGCCAGTAGATGGAAACTGCATTTTTTTTCCCTTTGCTACCTTTTAAATACAGTCACCGAGCACTTTATTAGGGACACTACACCAATACTGGGTAGAGCCTCCCTTTGCTTTCAGTTCTCTGTGTCATGGATTCCGCAAGATGTTGGAAACATTCCTTCAAAACTCTGATCCATCTTGACATGACAGCATCATATAATTCCTGAATCTACTACAACCCAATGGTGTTCTATTGGATTTAGATTCGGTGACTGGGAAGGCCACTGAAGAACACTATACTCATGGTCATGTTCATGAAACCAATTTGAAATTACTTTTGCTTTGTGACATGGTGCATTATAATGATGGAAGTAGCCATTAGAAAACAGATAAATAGTAGCCATGAAGAAACCCACAAAGTTGGCAACAGTAATCAAATACGCTGCAACATTCAAGTGATGACTGATTCGTATTAACAGACCCAAAGTATGCTATGGTTGGGTCTATGGATTCATGTTGTTGGTGCCAAATTTTGACCCCACCATCTGCGTGCCTCATCGGAAATCAAGGTTCATCAGCACAGACAATATTTTTCTAGTCTTCAACTGTCCAGTTTTCATGAGCTTGTGCCCACTGCAGCCTTAGTTTTATGTTCTCGGCTAACAGAAGTGGAACCCAATGTGATCTTCTGCTGTTGTAGCCCATCCACATTAAGGTTTGACATGTTGAGATCATGTTTTTTCCCATTCTGAAGATTGATGTGAACATTACATGAAGTTGCTGGCCCATATCTGCATGATTTTATGCACTACATTGCTGCCATGTGATTAGCTGATTAGATGATTACATGAATGAGTAGGTATACAGGTGCTCTTAATAAAATGCTTGATAAGTGTAAATAGTATTATACCATCCCAATATGAAAAAACATTCTGAAATTCTTGGGGCTCTTTTTCTGTAGTCATCTCCATAACCACCTAGCCCAACCTGTACTGACATAAAACATGGGATATTCCTGAATGTTCATGAGCTTTTTCAATATTTCATGAATTCATGCAAAAACATTCACTTTGTAAACAGCCCCTTTTGTCTGCTAATATAATGCTAACGCATCAATGTTTTTTTCAATGTTATTTTGGCACCATGCTAATGCACTGTACCCACACTGGCTTTAATTTTACTTACAGCAATTTTGACATTTGAAGCTTGTAAGATGTACTTGTAACATGCTCTGTACATAATATATTGCAGTTTTACATTGAATCTTACTGTAAATATTTAATCTTGACACCTAAATTTTAATAGTGGAGAAGGCTTTAAGCAATCTGCTAAGCTTGCTGTTAGAACAAATAACGTTCTTTAAAAGGAAATGTTTACAATGGTTTCAGGCTGTTTACTTCATACATACGCAATTCACAAACGCGTGCATTGTTTATTGTCTCATGTTCTGTGCTGAAAAACTGAACTACAAAGGTGCTAGGACTGATATACAACTGATATGTTTGTAATGGCTATTTGTAGGGCACATTTTCTATGAAAATGCACACTATCTTAATGCTTCATCTGATGTGTACACATGCCCGTGCATCTGTGTTTCATATCGTATGTTCATTTAGCCAATTCAGTGCGAGCTTCTGGTAGAAAAAGTATGCATGTTATTGTCTGTTACTGGACAAAGCACTGGCTAATACAAATCACCTCAAAAAATCATCCATCTGCCAACTCACCAATAAGTATACAATCAGAATCAGCCAATGGAGTAAATGTTAGCCTCAACATTATTCCTCTGTTTCGCAAAAAAAAAACAAAAAATCTTGCAACCCGGCTTACACCTTCGGAAGAAGGCCGAAGCAAGTGAGAAAAGAAAAAAGCAGCACCTTCCATTTTTGGGTAGAAAACGTCTTCTGCATTGTGAGACATAAAGTACTAATAAAAAAATGCAACTGGTCAGTGTTTTTAAAAAAAACTGATATCCACAATTTGCTCAGAAAACCATATTGTTTATTACAATAACAAAATTCATCACAATAATGACAGTCATATTGCCCAACTCCATTGACAACTATATCTTTAGCCTCTGCAATGATCAACCTCTGAGAGTTCTAAAATTCACCACTCATTACTAGCTCAAATTTTAAACAAACAAAAATGCCATGGCTGTGGATAGCTTTGACACAATGTACCTCAGCAACTCTCCAAAGCACAACCATGTGTGATTTCCTCACATCACACTTTCTCTCAAAGAACACTGCTGAAATAGTCGTCTATATTTTAACTTTTAATAGTTAAGTTTGGCAGCTTTGTCCTCTTGAAAAGTGGGCCCGAACCTTATTTTTTGGCTGCATTCTTCCTATTTAGTAGGTCTGTCTGGAAAGACAAATTATCTGAAGTTCCCTCATGTGTACAATTTATAAACACTCATCAATTTAAATGATAGGCCACCCTACTCAAAAAGGAATTTTTGTTTACTTGAAATGAAATAAAACGTTTTTAACTGACACCACTGGTCGAACAATTGATCAAATCTCTACATGCAACTACATGCTTGAAAAAACTCCTATTTTTCCATTTCCCTGATGATGAAAACTTCCTGCTTAATTGGTCAAAATGTTAACACATACAAATACAGCACATACAACAGAAACATTGGTGGGTATAACAAATGCATATACTTGTAACTGCTTACTTTGTCTTGGCTCTTTTTCTCGACTATATCAAGAACGTTCAAGCCTGCTATGACAGAATTACACTTTTTGCTCTTTCCATAATAACATGGCAAAACATGTATATCTCCAGTGAGACGGCATTTAGGGAAGGCCTGGAAAGGAATTTGTAACAAGTATTCTAAATATACTCCCAAATTAGACAGTTTAACGCATTCAAGCCCTGAGGAGGCAAAAGAGAAAGAGAAACTAAGGCCTGCAATATCTGTTCCAAGAAAAAAAGTAATCATAAAAACATATTATGGACCTAGAGGAAAACAGAAATCCAACTCCCTCCCGCTTGAATACAGCAGCTGCCTCGGCTCGGGCTACAACTTAATTACAGTATGCAGTGTTAGTAGTCATTTTAATGACCAGCAGATCTGGCAGTTTCCTTCACATTTATTTAGAAGAAGAAGAAGACACTGTGTTTCCACTGGCCTGTTAAAGGACTCCTCAAGCCAGGAAACTACCACGCATACTCACTACAAACAGACACACAGGAAAGCAGATATGCAGGTAAAACACACCATAGTCTGTGGTTTAACCAATATTACCAAAACCAAATTACCATAATACAGTTGTTACATATGCCAGCTTTACACTTCTGAGATGCCAACATCTGCCATTTCTTCTTAAGAACAGTTGATGAATGAGGCCCAATGCTACTAAATCTATAAATAACTGAGAGGTGCTTACATGGAAACAGCGTTTTATACATACAGGCCATACAAGTGTACTGATGGGCAAGTATACTTTGGCCCTTTTGAAAAACATCGAATATCTCAAAATTCATTTGTTTGAACAAATTCACTACAAACTACAAATATTTTTTTCCCTGTGGTCATTCTCCACAACCTAAACCTTCACTTTAAAACAAGTTTCTTTATCCAACTCCTGTCATCATGATAATGCTAAATTTTCTTAGCTATCCATATATTCAAACAACCTCCTCCACCCACCACGGTGACCACCTCTCCAAGCTTTGTATCAGACGTGTGGAAAAACACTGAATGTCAGTGCTCAACGAATTTACCAACAAATAATGGTAAGCATTTTCCGGTCTGTGACTGAAAACACAGTTTCCAGTTCCTTAACCTTTAACCTCCAAGGTGCCTCATTTGCTGTTTACTGTTGCCTATTAAATTTCAAATTTCATAACTGAGTCAGATCAAGCTCATTTCAAAGTAATCTAACCCAAAATAACAAGCCCCTTGCGAAACACTGGGGCTTCTCATTACTTACCAACATAGTGCAGATAGAGGGCCAGGTACTTGTACTGGAAAAGTGGGTTGTTGTTGAGGCTGCTTCTCTGGATTTTCTGGAAGAACGAGCTGACGTCCCAGCGGTACAGCACCTCCAGCAGCATGATGCTGGGTATGCGCAGACCCACATTTAGCACTGCCTCCAGACGCGTCCTCATGGCCATGGCCACTGGGGCTATCCTCAACACTAGCTAACAGGGAACAGAAAAAAGTTGTTAGAAATTAAACGGCAAAGAGAATTGCTGCATTACACTGCAGTTACTCCAGACTATCGTCTCGCACCAGAGTGTTGCAAAAATCAGGCAAGTATAGGCGGTCCTGATGTGATTTTGAAAAAAATATCCAGTTTGGTTAAAAGCTAACATGAGCGACAAGTGGCATTATGTTGTCTGAGGAACAGCTCATCCTTTTATTTTGTTTTGTTTATTTGTTTGTTTTTTTGTTTTTTTAAGGAAGAAGTAACCACAGCTTGCCATTTTGTGTTCTATTGGCTCACGGTTCTGCAGTCTTGAGGATTCACAGTTAAAGTTTACCTAGATAAACTTGGGGCAAAACTAAATTAACTGCTAATGGAAGCATTATGCTTTTTTGCCTTTTTTATGTCTTTTCGCATTCAAATGAATTGGCGCTTTCACCAAGCAAATTGTACTTGCATTTGGTATGACCGCAGCTTTTGTCAAGGCCTCAAGCTCCAAGAATGTCAGCGCAAGAACAAGCCTAAAACTGCAATACTAAGATCATAGCTCCAATTATTGAGACACAGCTGACAAAAATCCAACCAAAGCAGCAGAGAACAGAGACCATGAGCAAAAAGGAACAAAGATCAAATATATGAAAAAGAGACTGCTGCATGTTAACCATAGGGGAGAGAACAAAAAAAGTAGCGTACACAGGAATCACTAAGGAAAACAACAGTTTGCATGGTCCTGAACTGTGCATGGCACTGGAATGTAACCTGATGGATCATTCAGAGATGACAAGTTTATGCAAGTACTTTGCAAAGATCGGGAGATAGGATGAAGACGCAGGCTGCTCTGAATAGATTAACATGCAAAAGGCTACAAAGAAGTGACACGTAAAAAAGAACTACAGAAAAAAGGAAAATCAGAGGCATTTTAGGGCTAGCAATTAAGTCAAACCCCTCAGCATGGATCCCAAAAATCACCACTTTGCACTTAAACAGTAAATTACTTTGCTACATTGACAACCCACATAGCATGTACACTGGAGATGTAAAAATTGTAACAATGTGCTAAGTGTGATAATAATAACAAACTACAGTTATATCATTATTATTAATGTGATAAATCACTATTGTTATCATACTCACTTCATTGTTTACTAGGGATTCACAGTATTAAAAAAAAGTCACAGCAAAACTTAAGTCACAAGTACATAAAGTAGGGCTCGGTTACAATGACAAAATGTAATATCATGATTGGATACCATTAAACAAATTAATAAGTTAGCATTAAAAAGTAAACTACTCTATTTGTCCTGAGTATTAGTACTCTGTTTGAAACGAAGATCCTACAACCCTGATCTAGCTTTTGACTGAACTGTTTGGTTCTGTTTTCCTTTCTTAGAATGACACAAAATGAAGCCTTCCACAGTACTGTAGTTAAATGTTAAAACAGAAAGTAATTCGAATAGGAAACGTTGTTTATTTAAATCAGCACTTGCTGCAATGTTGGCAACTTGACAAAACACTCATAATGAAGTCAGTAAAATATTCATCACGTAGCCTACCTCGTTTACTTGATGAACAGACAGTGAAACGGAGCTTTTCGAACCGTTACATAACTCGCTACCTCTACGGCAAAGGCAGAGCCACAAACTCATCGACACTGGGCGATTTTTATATTCGTTTTCTGGCTTTTAAGAGAGGATCATCCCCCACAACCGATGTGAGAAATGAAACCAACAAGTGTGCATCAAAGAGCCCTTGGTTCGTTCACACTTCTCGGGATTAACATTTCGAGATTATTTCCGCAGTTAAACCAGCTAAGCGTTAATACGACCGAAAATCATGAACTACAGTAACCCCGTCGTCGAGTCAGCACTCCCCCATTTCCAAGCCTAGGCAAGCTGAATGGAAAAAGAAAACACTATGGAAGCAAGTGCCCACCGTGGGCGAACAACTGGCCACTTTCTCGCACGCAAAGCCTTTGTAATAAACAGTAAAAGCAGCTAGTTATACAGCTCAGAATGTATACCAGACATTAGGTAGGTACTTCCCATTTTAAGCAGTATAACAATACGTCAATAATTCTACAGTGCCTTTGGTCAGGCCCTCAAAGAAAGCTGAATCGGTAACGTTACTTGGCGCAGCGTAGTTAATATTTAGAGCCCAGCAGTCGTTAGCAGTTAGCTAGCGCTGGCGTTGTTATCACGAAGACGCCCCTCTTAATGACAATTTAATTAAATACTCACATGATAACACTTCACTTAACGGTATTCAGTCCAGTCTTGTTAAACTTCTCTGCTCGAATATCTACCATTTTAACTCAGTTGTGAGACGTAATCAGTCTATTACGACCAAAGTTTCGGCAGAAGACAAGAAGACACCGCTTTTCGCTCGCACCATCTGGCAGCCATTACAAGAATTTTTTTCTGCGTTGAGCATGCGCAAATCTCACGTTGAAGAAATGGACAAAGCTACTGCATGAGAGAAAGTAGGAACACTAGAGGGCTCCAAACCTCAAGATGTCAGAAGCAGAGAATGGCAACTGCACTGTCCTTAGCTTAACTGCGGTTTAGAGTTTATCATGAGACAAACCCTGGATGAGTGGCGTGGGTTCTTGAAGTCCATTTCAGTGTGCTTGCAAGCTGCCATTTAACGGGCACCTGCAGTTTAAGTTAAACCCAACTGCTTCGTCGTTTAAAAACTCTTCCGTTACATGTTGCTGTATATAGAGTTTAACTGAGGTTTATCTTAAACCCGTTACAGACATGGTTTTAAAATTTAAGGCAAAATTATTGCAAATAAAACAATCTTCAGCTCGGATATTTTAGTGTTCCATATATAAGCCTATTGTAGTGCCAGCAAAGAAGACATAGGAAACATTGGGCCTCATTCACCAACCATTCTTAAGAAGAAATATTTTTTTTAAAACCCATTTATGAAATTTTCACAAAGATTCTGACATTCACCAATGTTTTCTTATTTACACATACTCGACAGCACAAAAGTGTGAACAAGTCTGCGGTTCAAGCATGTGTCATGAATCTGACAAACCTTTTCTTACGATCTTTCTCAAGACCACATAGAAAGATACTAATAAATGAGGCCTATTATGCTTTAAAGGCAAATGCTTTTTTTTGTCGAACAGGAAGCAAGAAAGAACCTCCACCTACGTCTGGCTGACATGGCTGAGAAGTAGGCAGGTCACTTCTAGTCATACACTTCCTCTTTATGGTAGGCGCTAACTACTCAACAACCTAGGACAGAACTGCAACAATACTGCTGCACTAGTAACTTCCACAACAACAGCATCAGAGGATTAAAGTTCATCTCAATTCTTTTTTAACGTACCCTCGCCCACTTACTCAGATGTGCGTCAGTCCTACATTACACAAGTGGCCACTCTCACACAAGTGGAAGAGGGAGCGTGGCACATCCCAAGAGCCTCTTTGCATGGCCACTTTACATGACCACGCCTCCCACGCTCCTACAGTAGCGTCCAGCTATACAGAGGCCTCCACGCTAGCTTCCACCATAATGTTTTGCGGGCTTCAGTCAAGTTTTAATCAAAGGCAATATTATTTAATGAAACACTTAAATTAATTGCATTTAGTTTAATGTAGGCTAATAACTTTAAAAAAAACAAAGCACATATTTGAAAGACTGATTAGTAGATTATATTTTTGTGCATTTAAAAGACATGAAACTAACATAAAGAAGACAGACCCGGTGGTGGGCACAACTTTGTTAAGAATAGGGACGAAGGGGTGAGCTGTGAATTTTTTTAGAAAATAGAGACATTTTTGGAGTAATCTCCATTAGGCATGTCATGTGGCCACGTTACTTTTTGCTGTTGTCAGAACTTTTATTAAAGCAACAAGCCACAAAAGATTGTGCATATCTGTATCAGGATATGGATTCACGTTGCATTGTTCCTAACACCCATTAACATAGAAAAATCACAGCCCACTAGTGCATTATTACATTTATAAAATAGAAACAAAATAGAATAGGATAAAATAGTGTTCAATAATTAAATTTGTTACCATTATTAATCACAGCAGTACGTTCCTCAGTAAAGCCATGTAGTTCTTTGACAGCAGGCTTTTAATAAATTGATTTTAAAAATAATTTTAGCTTAGAATATGTCATAGCCAGTCAGTTTTTAGAATTTGAACTATCCTTTTCATTCATATTAAGTAGTAAGTCATAAAAAGATAGGCTAAACAACATTATATTATTATTTCATGTAATAATTGTGAATAATAATTGTGCATTAAAGCACTTAGATAGCAAAATATGTCTTTATTACGCAGCGTTTTGTCTTCTTCTACAGAATGTTGCACTCAATGGCTGTTCGTGGTGCTTTGCGTCCTCTGTTCTATTTACATTGAAAAGCCAGTGGGTGTCGCTGGTAAGTTGCATCTCCCACACCTAGAGTGACATCCAGGGACACTTGAGATCTACAGGGAGAGTGTCATCAGGTAAATATAGATGCTTTCATAACACAAAAATCAGTCTTTTGGATGGAAATACTGACACTTCAGATCACGTAGACGTAAGAAAAGTTTTTATTATAAGATGTACCCCTTTTTTCCGCCTTTATCAACATTAAAACTACACAACATTAGAAATAAAAACTAAAAAGACGTGTAGGTTGAGTGGTCGTTTTGGAGATCAAAGAAAAATGGCTATGTGTTGTAGCCATTGCAAAAAAAAGGCTCCTATCATCTCCACTGAAAAGAAATCAGAGTTGGTGAGTTTCTTTTTAATGCACCATTTCAAATCAAACCATTCGGAATGACTGTTTACATCTCAAACACTGAATTATGACTCTGTTTACATCTCAACCATTGAATTACGCAGATTTGAAACATTAGCGGAATACCCTTGAAAGTTTAAACTTCTAATATTGCTAAATGGCTCTACTCTGTACTTCACAGGTCGTGGAATACCCGCTTCTACCCCCAAACAGAGCACTCTGCGTCTAGTAAAAAAGCCACTCTAGTTTCAGCCTTGCGGGATGCAGGAGATATTAAGCTGCTCGAATATCTCAGAGCTCTCTCATCGCTGCCATTTTTTCCTCACCGCTGCACTTGTTACATTGATGCTAGTGAGGAAGTGGTGACAGCTAGCAGCCGCAAAAAACGACAACGGCTTCAGAGCCGAGAGGCTCCGTGTGTGTGAGAGAGAGAGAGAGAGTGCTGTGTGGAGTAGCTGCTATGGATGCCATCGGGGTTTTACATACGAATCCGCTGGACGACTATGAGCTGCTCCACCGCATTGGGAGCGGCACCTACGGGGACGTGTTCAAGGTGGGCTACGGTTCGACCGCCTTTCTGACAGCCGAGGGCATTTCTGCGTACAAACTCTGAAAAAGAGCTACCTGTTTTACGGTTTCCAACTCTGCTATCAGTGTCGGCTAAGACAAGGCTTTAATGGGTGTTATTCCGAAGGCTAGCTACAGTTTAGTATTTGTAGGAGGGGTTTTGTGGACCGAGTTATTTTGAGCTGCGGGGTAGATTTTGTTTCCTTAGTTTGGTGTAGCTAATTGCTTTCAAACGCTAAGCGTTCAAAATGGATGAACCGTTGTTAGTTGGTGACATCGTCTTGTCAGAGATATCGAAGAAGCAGCAGAAGTCCTTTGGGGTGGAGAAGTGTTTTGAATGAGCTGCATTAGTTCAATTTCATAGATGTGTCGTGTGTGCTAGCTGTTAGACCACAGGAAGCCCTGATTTCACGGCACGTCCATGGGGTCGTTCACCTGGGTGCATGTTTGATGTGGTCTGTAGAAGTGAAAGATGTGGACTTCACTGCGAATTCACGTTTGTGACAGAGGGACATGAAATCTGCATGTGTGTATGAAATTAGGTCTTTGTATGATTAAAATGTTTCCTGGATGAGAAGAAAAGTAAAGATTTTGAAGTTGTGGGAGCATTTGGTTGATTCTCATATGAAAAATACTGTTACACAAAAATTCAGCTTTTAGCTAATGGTTAATGCTGTTACTAGGGATGCACCGATGTGGGAGTTGTGGGCCGATGCTGATACACAAAATGTTTCATGGACAAATCTGCTTATGCTGAGACATAAACTTTTTTTTAAAAGGTAGAAATTGGGACTACATCTACCTGGATTAGCATTATGGATAAATATGGCATTTACTTTGATAGAAAATGAATAAAATGCAAACAGTTTACAAATATCTGATCTAAACATCTGCCTGATGCCAATATTTTTTAAAGCCATTAAGTGCCAAAGCTGGTATCATTCTGATATCATTGTGCAACCCTGTTGTGTTGTTAATTTGGCTGTGAAGACACAGTAAAAATCAATAATACAGAAGTCAACTGACATACTCTACAAAGGCAGTAATGCAGTGAGAGCGAAGCTGGCTGCTTCACAGTGTGTCACAATATGTGACATACTGTACGCTTCAAGTCATGTGCAACAGGAAAACCAAACACACCACCAAATAGGGTATTATAGCAGCATGGGAAATATGAGACCCACAATCATAAGAAATAAATAAATAAAATACTTCTTGGGCAAACAAAATGCATGCTTTCTGTTGCCTAAATTTTAGTGCCCTTCCACTTTTTTTACGGCCTTATTTTTAACATCTATGAAATTCCACGTAGGCTTACTGCTACTTATTACTGCCGTAATATTGAATTCATGTAGGATAATTTTATTCTGTCCTCACTGACTAACGGCTGCCTGACCAACAACTGGCCGCCATTGTGCCTATCTCACCATGTGTTTTGATTTCACACAGAGAAAGATGTCACAGGATGCGATTTGGTCGAACAGGAAAGAAAACAGGAAATGAGTAGTGCTGCTTTTTTTTCTCTCAATTTCACCTTTCCAGTGTCGACTGATCTGCCATTGGCTGGTGCTGTCACCGTGGTTACAAGCAGGCAGCTTCCCACGACTTGGTGACCAGTGTATGAAGCCGGAGCCAAACATGCCCCTGAGCAATATCTCACACTCTGAAATCTATTATTGCTAGACGTAATGCTACAAGAAGAGTCGTTATATTTCCAAAGCTTAAGACCTATGAGCTGTTTGATTCATATGTAGTGAAAAGATGTAAAAGGGTGAAATACATATGCAATATATAAGTACTCACTGAATGGCTTTACCTTGTTCATCAGGACCACTGCTGATCAGGTACTATTTGGGTGGTGGACCATTCTCAGCGCAGCAATTACCCTGACATGGTAGCAGCATGCTAAAGTGAGAACATTTGACATGTCCCACTAGAAATTCACCTTAACTTACCTTGTATTATATATTGCTTTTTAAATTCTTATTTTCCTTATAAATTGTATTTTTGAAGTATTTTAACACAGTATACTGTAAGGTAAAAGACATTTTTAAAAACTGGATTCGAAACCTACCTACGTTCTTTATTTATATACACTTTTGGCATTGAGGGTCCCCCCAAGAAAAACATTTTTGGCACCCTGGGGCTAAAGGATGTCTAACATGAATTGTGTAAAAAGATAAGCTGTAGTTTCTAACCATACACTTACAATTTGTGTCGCCAAAGTAGACATCTAATAAAGTGGACATAGTAATTAATAAATTCCAGCAACTCTGCTGTGCCTGATGCAGTTGTACCAATGCAACACTCATTACTATGCCTCTACTATGTCAGTGTTACTGCTGTGCTGAGAATGATCCACTAAACAAATAATACCTGGTCAGTGGTGGGCCTGTGGTGGTCCTTTTTATTGATGGACATGGTAGGGGGTGCAAAATACCTACAAACTTCCCCCTATATGGTAGTTGTACCTGATAAATAGGACAATGAGTTCAGATAAGAGGTACCTAATGCCTTATATACCTTATGTACCTAATAAACTCGCTGTATGTTTTTGTGCTTGTTCCATGTAGTCTCTCTGATGATCTCTTATGAGCAGTAGCAGCAGGTTAGAGTTACAAATTCATTTTTTAAGTGCTCAGTACTGGAAGATAAGTAATCTACCACGCATGTGGCATGTGTGATGTGGTATACGAAGTGATGCAAATGTGCTTACTTGATTTCTAATCAGCAAGGCCTTGGTTAGCCTCTTTTGACTAGTCGTTCTCTCCGGATGTACTGTGTTACATGGTAATGGTTGTACAGTTCCTTTAAGGTTTCTGACTCTAACTTCATTAAGGTGAAAGTGTGGTGGCAAACCTGACCTTCCTCTTTATGTGGAGATTCTGCTTCATTCCGCTTTCAATATTCACATCAGTGAACCTCTCAGTTCTGCTGGCACCTATCGACATTGAGCCAAATGGCCCCAGTTCAGAGAAGGAAAAATGAATTGCTGTTTGCTAAACTCTTGATAGCACTGGCTGAATTTTAGCCTTTTAGCCAAGAAGCTCTGGTTCAACCATTATTAAACATGACAGTTCGAGAGCTTATGCCACATACATATGGATTGTACATATGTTTACTTATATTACACTGTATTTTGTACATGAAGTGCAAAGTGTGCAAAAGTCTTAGGCTGCCATTAAAATTAAATAGTAAAAGAATTTATGTCAGCAGTATGTTTTTGCCTGTCAAAACCACTATAATAGAAATTAGAATAAATACAAGTGAACATAAATACAGTAAACAGTAACAAAAAAGTTCTAATATGTTTAGAAGAATACAGTTAGAAGAACACAGGTCTGCTTCTTGACTTCTCAGTGCAATCCTCAAAGTTTTGGAACAAAACTAAATATCTTCAAAGACAAAAATGAAGATACAAGGTTTTGTTCCAACAGCCGCAATGCAGTTATGTTCATATTAGCTGCACTTAATATTTGACAGCATCTGTTGCTGTGTGGGCCTCTCTGGGGATGTGAAAAAGACGGAAGGAATGTTGCAATGAAGCTGTTGTAGAATTAAATGGCAACACAATGTGAACAGTATAAGCAGCCAAGAGCACTCAATATTGGTATCTCTGAAAAAACTTTCAGAAGTTAACATGATTTGTCTGAATAGACAACTGCTTTTTGTTTTAACATGATTCGCCTGTATTAATCTACTTTTTGTTTTGTTTGTAGGCTCGTAATATCAAGACATCAGTCATCTCAGCCATCAAAGTAGTCAAACTGGACCCTGGTAGGTCAATGTAGCATGAAATGTACATTGTCTCCCCTTTATAAAGAGCTACATACTATCTTTATGTATTATGGGTGTAAAGTGTCACCTTCAATTCAACCCTACTGTGTATATTGTCTGTCCATATTTACAGTGAGGGGAAACAAGTATTCAGACACTTTTGTTTTTGTTATTTAATATACTTGCAGTACATACCCCCACTTTAAATGTGCACCCATTTTTGGACTTTGTACCGAAAAAGTACCTATTCATATGTATAAATAAAGTTATGATTAAAAAAATGAATTTGATGGGAAAAAAGTAGTCAGAAGCTATATTAAAATATACATGTATGTAAAGGTTAAAAAATTTAAAAGGTTCTATTTTATACATACATACATACATACATCATCTAAACCGCTTATCCTTCTGGGTCACGGTGGGGTCCTGGAGCCTATCCCAGCTGTCATTGGGCGGAAGGCAGGATACACCCTGGACAGGTCGCCAGTCCATCGCAGGGCGGTTCTATTTTATAGTGCTGCAAAAATAAAAAATAATAAAAATATTCTCATGCGCATTGCATCTACTGTGAAAAAGGGAAGACTTTGCCATTGGTGGCAAACATTCAGTTGAAAAAAGCTGCAGAGCCATAGCCAAGATTTTAAAAACCTTTGTCAGTACAGTTGGATTGATAACATGCAATTGGAAAGTTCATCGATCCACAACTGTTCGTCCCCAGACGGGTGTACCACGCAAGATTTCTGTCAGACTAATGAGAAGGAAGTTAAGAGAGAAGCCAGCAGTCACTTGAGTTACAGGATGACCTGAGAAGCAGAAGGAACCACAGTTACACAGAGAACAATAAGCAGTTAACTGCACTGTAGTCATCTCTGGTCCTACAACCCACGCAAAACTCTTCTGCTAAAAAGGGAGCACAGAGATGTGCATCTAAAATTTGCACACAAGCATTTAGACACATCAATACTCTGGTCAGATGAAACAAAAATATAGAAAGTCTTTGGTACTAATTCTTCTCATCATGTTTGGAGACGGAAGGGTTGCACATATGATAAAAAAAACATAAAATATAAACATTCACCCACAGTGAAGGTGGGAGGATTTGTCTTCTGGGAACAGTGCTGGGACATTACACATCATCAAAGGAAACATAAATGGAACAATGTACTGGGACACATTAGAGGAGGATTTAATCTAATGGGCAGATGAACATTTCAACAAGATAGTGACCCCAAACATAGAGCCAAAATAATTCAAGACCTCTAAGACATGTGAAGGTGCTTGCATGGCCTAGCCAATCTCCTGACTTGAATCCCATAGAAAATTTATTTTGAAATTGAATTAAATTAGAGGGATCCTTGTAACTTTGGGGAATTCAAGATGTTTTACCAAAAGGAATGGGCCAAAATTGAGCCACAATGCTGGAAAAAGCTAATTACTTCTTACCATAGATGTCTCAAAACTGTAATTGCCAACAACTGCTTTGCACCAAAGTTAATAATTTGTCAAAAAATATGTGTGTAAATTTTAGGTGAATATATGCACTGGAAGTTTATTAAATAACAACTTTTATTAAATATCAAAAACACAAGTGTGTGAATACAATTTTCCTCTCACTGTATATTTAATTTATTCATGTATGTGATCTAAAAAAATAACATGCCAACATTAACGTTGACTGCACTTAAGAGCTTCACCCCAAAGATATACCACCTAAAGTCACAGATGAGGAGAGGATCGATGTCTGGAAGGAAGTTTGAGTCCCACATTCTGCAGTCCTCTCCTCAGTTCATTATTCATCCCCACACCACCTGAAAATGTATGCTTTTCACAGCCTGAAAATGTATGCTTTGTTATTCATAAAGTACATGCTATTTTGATGCCAGTTTGGCATTTGTTATGATATTGCCAGATATTTTATGATGCTGAATCATATATGGCAGCATCTGGTCCTCAGCTCAAGCTCATAATCCTAGTTGATCTAAATCAGTGTTTGCAGGCCTGTGCCTCAAACAAAACATTACACAGCCATAAGCAGCCCTCCTGAGGTCAGATTACAGACTAGACTCACTCTCTGCCTGTCTGCATTGCAGGGGACGACATTTCAAGCATTCAGCAGGAGATTACCATGATGAAGGACTGCACTCATAAAAACATTGTGGCCTATTTTGGCAGCTACCTCAGGTTTGTTCCTCAGTCATTTATAATCTATAACCAAACATGAAAACATGATTTTATCATCTGATCATCGATCAAAACAAAGGTTATGGTGCTATTGATGTTCAAAACTTCAATTTCAACAGAAACAACAAATTATGGATCTGCATGGAGTTCTGTGGAGGAGGGTCATTACAAGACATCTACCATGGTAATGCTTAGCAGAGTTCACTGTTCACCAATGTGAGGTGGGCGACATGGAAACATTGCAATACTTGAAAATGTATTCAAAATACAGAATACATGTCACAATATTTTGTTTTTCTGAGATTTGTGAACAAGTTTTGAGTGGACAAATGTGCACCATTGAAACAGTAGTGCTTCACTCAAAAAGCATATGAATTAGGAAATGAATCCATTAAATCTGAACTATGATTACAATGTTTTTTATTCAGCATTCACAAAAATAAACTATTTAAGTAGGAACAGGAGGAAAATCACTTGGTTTAAATTAGTTAATAAAAAAGGTGGCTTACTGGGTTGGCATCTTACCATACACTGGTTGATGTGTACAGGCTCTCTATAATTGGTTTAAATCTGTAAATGATACATACAGTTGTTTAGTGTTCTAGAAGTACTAATGGAAATCAGCATGTTTTGAAGTACTTTATCACACTAAAGTGGCATTCTGGCCTAATGCTAGAGTTTAATGTCATTACCTGTGTTACGCAGCATTCTGTAGCACAGCATTTTATTCCTCAGCCTCATTATTTTGACAGAATTCATGATATTATTTTTTCATGTTTTGTTCATTAGTGTCCTTGTACTACAATACCCAGCATGCATTGAACAAAAATACAACCCTCAGAAATCCCTATGGTGCTTAGCCAATTATGACTGCTAGCCTAGCCACTAATCTAATCAGTACAGCCAAGCTAGCATGAGTGTAACTCTTACTTTGGCCATCAAACAAGGTTGCTTTTTCTGTTTTCAGAGTGCAGTTTTTTTCTAAGTGCAGTATACCTAAAGTGGAAAATATGAAGAGGCAAAGGCTAAAGCACAGCTGGCTAGTGTACTGCCTAACATTAACACCAGAGACTGGGGTTTGGTTCCATGAGCAAGACGGCTATCATTCTTATCTTTCTGTAAGAGCATCTGCTAAATATGCAAAGCTCCAATAAAGCAGATCATTAAAAAACAGCACAAAGTGGATGCAAGAGACAGGTTTTTAGCCTTTCAGCCAGATAAATGAAGCCTAATTTAGGGAAGGTATCTAGATAAGCAGGTAGCTTTTAGTTTGGCAAGTCATTTCTGTTGTTTGAATAATCTGGATGCAATAAGATATTAGAAATCCTAAAAGTATCATTAGTTATCTGTTTTTTTCTGCGTTTCCCAGTAAAAAAAAAACACATTTCAAACATTGCACCCCCTAAAATCCTCCGATAGCAGCTTCTTTCAAAAGTTCCTCTCACCTTCAAGATATGTTATCAGAAGGATTTTTTCCTAGTCTTTAAACATAAGAACCTCGCCCTAGAGATTGAGTAGCCTCAATGTTCATTTTTGGCCAGAGTGTCCCTTTAATGATAACTTGTTGCCCAACCCCACAACAAAGCATTTCTGTTATTATTTTCTATATCCCCCAATACTTTTTAGGGGTATAGCAGATGATTCAGGTGCCCATATAGATAGTAAGAGGC
Source organism: Colossoma macropomum (assembly GCF_904425465.1). Classification (NCBI taxonomy): domain Eukaryota; kingdom Metazoa; phylum Chordata; class Actinopteri; order Characiformes; family Serrasalmidae; genus Colossoma; species Colossoma macropomum. The sequence goes on from NW_023494800.1 coordinate 27,883,364, forward strand.
AACAGGATGGGAGGGTCTATCACGCTGGATAACACCCATCCGGCTGCGCTGACCTTTGCAGCGCTATAGAAATTTCTGTGTCTGGTACAGACTAAAGGCTAAATAACTTAGCTAGGGACTTGCAAGCTATATTTTTTCTGTAATTTACAGAAAAAAGTGACTTGCAACCTGTATTCAAACCATTACCCATTAGTTTATAAGTGCTTGACTAGGCCCAAATTTCTTACTGTTCTTGTTAAGCTATTCACTAAGAAGTAATTCAGGTACAGTTTTGCTGTGGGATACTTGATGTTGAGAGGCTTTAAACCCTTTATGCAGAGGGGGAAAAAAACCCTGTTGTTTTTCCATTTTTAAACAGAAAGTTAAAGTCGAAAGTTAAAAATTCATACACTTTTGTCATGAACTACCAAGCAAGCAAAGCAACACAAAAAACACAAAAAATAACATAAAAGGTTATTAAGGATTTGTATTGTGGTCCACGTTTGCTCAGAAACTACCACATTACATCTAACACCTAACAACAGCAGAGCAGCAGAGGCAGCATTGTGGATCTGCAACTGACAGTTTTATCACTGCTTTTTTGATATGTTATGTGTTTCTTTGACTAATGCAAGGCTCATTGCTTCACAGCTGCAAGGTAATATGCTTTGATAAGTTAAAGACTTGTTAAGTGTCTTAAAAGCTAGAGGGTCTGCATAAAGGGGTTATGCCATTATGTGACCTCATGTAAAATACATTGGTTTGGGCACCGGCTGGACATTTGTTATTCTTGTCTCAAAGAGGATTAAAATTGTGTGCATGTATCTGTGGCTATAAATGAGGCCATTATTGTTTTTCACAGTGACTGGCCCCCTGAAAGAGAGACAGATAGCATATGTATGCAGGGAAACACTTCAGGTAAGGACAGATTTCATGCTAGAACTAGAGCACACATAATGACTTTATAACATTTTAACAAGACCCATGATATACAGATTAACAGACTAAAGCAGAGGGCAAAGGTTGAGTGACATGATGCCATTGATGCTTTGAATCTGCTGTAAACAAAATCTGCTGAAAAAACTGCTGAATCTGACTGTTAACAAAGCCACTGACATCTTTGGCAAATATGGCAAAAACATTGTGATACTTTGAGAAATTTTCATGATATACAACATCAAAGTACTTAGTTTTTTAGGACTGAGAAAATGGAACAGACAGAGGTGGCACATTTTAACAATATGATCAAAAATCATCAGAGTATTTTTATTTAACATTTCAACTTCTGTACTGCACTAAATCCAAAGAAATAGTACTTGTGCTCTCTATTTAATGAAACATGCATTTGTTCAGTGTGCTCAAAGTACTGATGATATCCACGATATACACAGAAAAGCATGTTGGGACATAATTATGTTATAACATAATTAATCATGATGGTGATAAATATTGTAATATTGCCTGTGCTATATTCAGCTACACCATGATGTTTGTGAACAGTCGTTAGACAAAATGTGGTGCCTCAAAAAATATTCAATATTGAAAATATTCATAATCCTTTGTTAGGTTTAATTTCTGTACCTACTATTGTGGTCTGAAATTTATATTAAAAAGGAAATTCATTTTTGCTGTTTTTAAATATTATTTAAGGATAACGATTAAGGCTAGGTTTAGGACTTAGGTTGGAATTAGAGTCAGGAGTAATGTGTACTAGCTGTAAGTATACAAGTAGCTATATGATTTTTAATGATCAAGGTTAGGACGTAGCCTTAAGCTATTCAGTGCCTTCTAACAATTTTACAGTGTTTTGTGGTTCACATAGTTAGTGATACAGTTTCTTCTTTTACAGGGACTACATCATCTACATGAGACTGGAAAAATGCACAGAGACATAAAAGTAAGCAGGGTGGAAAATATTTGAGTAATTTTACTTTGCTAGTAAAGTAAAGGATTTGTACTTGACTTCAGTATTATTGAAATACTTGCAGTTTTACTCAATAACATTTCCAATATAAAAAAACATGCTTTTTAAATGTTACATTTTCATTTAGACCATGAAAATACTTCTCACAAAGAAATTTCAAAGAAAACTCTTTTATTAAAACATTCAACCAAATTTAAAAGAAACTGTCCACAACTATGCTAATTTGTCTTTGTTCAAGACCAGTACTGCCTTTTAGTCACTGCATCACACATCACCAAAAAAAGAAATATTGTAATGAGTTGTCAGTTAACACAATTTAATTGACTTTCTACTTGACATACTTGAATATGTTTAAATGTTAAATCTAGTTACTTTGCTCTTTTCACTGTAATTTTGGTCTCATTGTTGCACTTTCAGTTGAGTAAGATATTGACAGAGTATCTGTACTTTCACTAAAGGGGAATTATAGGCATTTAGAGTGGTTTGATGTGAAATGCACCATTTTAGAGAAACGTACCGAATCAGAATTGTTCAGTGGTGATATTATTAAGAACCAGGCAACCACGGCATTTAATAAGAGCTACTTCACTGGAAGTTTTTATATGAAATGGTTATGAATTTGCTACGTAATGCCTGAGACATTTCCCTTTAAGTACAGTTTCACTTTTTTCTTCCTCTGAAACTAAGACTAAAGACCAGTCTATTAATTGTACCCCCAACAATGTACCAAGTGCTGTTTAGTGCTGTCTGTGCTACAGCAGCAAAGTGTTCTATGTTAGTTTTTGTGGAGGGACATTTCACAAGTGAGTGAACCCGTTTAGACAACAATAGTAAGTATGTGTGTATGTGTGTGTGTGTGTATATATATGTGCGAATGAGTAAGGATCACTCTGGTCTGATAGCGTGTCTGCACTCATTGTGTCACTTTGGTGTTCACAGGGAGCCAACATTCTTCTGACAGAGCGGGGAGATGTCAAACTAGGTCAGTTGGGGCTTACCTCTGTCTCAGACAGCTCCCCCCATTACAGACACCAACTCATACACTACTTAAATCTTATTCCTCTTTTTCTCTTCCTTCTGTCCCTCAGCGGATTTTGGAGTGGCAGCAGAGATAAATGCATCAGTTGCTAAGAGAAAGTCTTTTATTGGGACACCATATTGGTAAGTCAGGGAAAGGTATAGTTGCAATTCAAAAGCAGAAGAACTTTGACACTGTTGGTCCTTAAATTTTGTCATTTAAAGAAAAAGTTTGCACACTTTTGTCATTACCCCCACATGTTGATCAGCTTACACATGTTTGGTGTCTGAAGTTTTATACTGGAGCTATAAGGCTAATGTAACGAACAAGGAATGGGGAAAAAAGGTTTTGTATAGCAACAAAAAGTGTTCTTTTACTGTTAAGATTTTCAAAGAGGTCCTATATTGAACCATCTACAGTACATTCTCCATCAATCTGAAGAACCATTTCACCATGCAAAGAACCCTTTAATCAAGCAAAAGGAGTGTTGAGTGTTCATAGTTAATATATTAAAACATTTACTTTACTATAGAACCCTTGAAGAACCACCTCTTCTGTAAAGTGTGTATTTCACTGGGTGACACAGACTTCTGTTATTATATATTCTGTTCGACCTGTATCAATTTGACAATAGTTCAAAAATACAATATTTTATGTTTTACTTTATGAACTTCTTTGTTTTTTTTTAAAAATATATACACTCATTCTAAAATTGATGCCTGAAACACATTCCAAAAAAAGTTGGGACAGGAGCATGTTTACCACTGTGATACAACCCCTTTCCTTTCAATAACACTTAACTGTTTGGGGACTGAAGACACAAGCTGATACAGTTTTGAAAGTGGATTTTCTTTCCATTCTTTTGCTATAGTCATCAGCTATGCATTTGTACGGGTCCTTCATTGTTGTGTTTTGCAGACATTTTCAGTAGGAGACAAGTCTGGACTGCTGGAAGGCCAGACTAGCACCTGCACACTCTAATAATAAATGCAGCATTTATGTTATAACTTATGCAGAATGTGGCGTGGCATCATCCTGTTAAAATAGTCATAGACGTGCCTTAAAGAGATGGCGTCTAGAAAGCAGAATATGTGCTCAAAATGTGTTTAGTGATAATGGTGCCTTCACAGATGGGCAAGTTACCCAGCAGTACACCTCCTACCATGACAGACCTTGGCTTTTGAACTTTACCTGTTTATTGACACTGTTTGCTGCTGTACACACAAATTCAAGTTAAGACTGTACTATGGACAGTGGTTTGTCAAAGTATTCCTGAGCCTGAATGTGGTAATATCTGTCACAGTTGTTTTGTGAGGAATGTAGTTTTTTTTAAACTGTTGGATTTTTTTTCTGATGCATTTTTGGCAAAGTGGCAAGACTCAACCCATTCTTGCCTATAAAGGACTAGGCCTGGATACTCCTTTTACACCAAGACATGATTGCATCACCTGTATAGAATTTTTTTCTGAACATTTCACAATGTTCTTAGTCTTAAATTGCCCCATCCCAACTTTTTTGGAATGTGCTGTAGACAGTAGTTTCTGAATGATATTTACAAAAACTCAATAAAGTTAATAAAATTGAAAGTTGAAAAAACATTACATATTCTGTCTATGCACTGTTTTCATTCAAATACAGGTCAAAGCAGATTTATAAATCACTGCCTTTTGCTTTTATGGGCATTTCACACACTGTCCTAAAATCTTTGGAAATTAGTCTGTATTTACCTCATAGCTCAACAATAAAACTAAAGATGCAAAGTGAAATACAGTGAGAATACAGTGAGACTTTTTTAAGGCTGTCCATTGCATAACATTTACTTATAAATTCTTCACACTATTTTGCAAGACCAGTGTTGCAAAATCTTTACCTTCAAATTAATATACTTTAGAGATAAACGAGATAAACACTATAAACTTCTATAGAAAAGATAATGTTCTCTTTTGAGGGTCTGCCAAAGCCGCCTTAGTTCATTGTACTAGAATACCAAAGCATACTGATACTTTCTTTAAAGGTGCTACATGTAGAAATTTAAAATAATAACCAGCTCTAACATCCACACACAAATATTTTAGCTCATATGCCGCCATTATTACTCTGTTCTTATTCTGTGAGCTAAAAAAAAATACATTTTAAGACATTTATTCACAGAAACTGTTATTTTTTGTCTAGTTCTTTCCTGTTCTTTTCTTCACCTCAGGATGGCTCCAGAGGTGGCAGCTGTGGAGAGGAAGGGTGGCTATAACCAGCTGTGTGACATTTGGGCTGTGGGGATCACAGCCATAGAGCTAGCAGAACTGCAGCCACCGATGTTTGATCTGCACCCTATGAGGTAAGGATTACTTTGACGTCCCAAGTTTGCATTGTGTTTATTGACCTAAAATCGCTTTATGCTGGTACGTACAGAATAGCACAGCAAGATGTGCTGTGTATATAAGGACGGTCAAAGACTTAGAATAATTTCTCGCTGCCCTCTAAAGGTTTTATAGTACAGGTCAGAAACTACAACTGTTGTTGTTTCAGAAGGACCCATGATGTGTCTCAATAAATGGCAATTATTACTTTTACATATGTACATGTTTTTGACTTAAATGTGAAAGATCACATAAGAGGAAAATAATTGTAAATATTAGCACAAAAAATTGTGATCCGGCGATTATGTAAAAATTTGCTATTGCTTGTCTCTTGTGAGCATAGTCTGTGGAAGGAGCTGAAGGTATTGCCTTGAAAGCCATTTAAAAGCTGTGTTTGAACAAGAGAGCTACAATCGTGGATTCCATCATAGCAACATACAGCACGCAAACAGCAGAGCATGAGCCCAAGCTGCTACAGATGGTTCAAGGGGTCAAATTAGGAAAATGCATTGACAGTGTTTAAAAAAAAAAAGCAATATTAAACACAAACTTTGAGAGCCCTAATATATATGCTTATACACACACAAGTGGCTTATTACATGTTAACTGCACCCACTCTTTTACACATTCTTATACTGTTAATGCCTGTAACAAAGAGTGGAAATGTTTGCAGATGGTTGTACAGATCTATGACTGTTCTCAGTTATCCAGGACACTAGAGATAGTAACTTTCACAAAAAATGTTTCACAAGTTCAAATGAGTGGTGGGAATGATCTCTAGCATTTAACCTGCAGTGGTTCACACCTATGAAATTATGCTATATGAAACTTTATTATTACAAATATGGGAACAAGTTGCAAAGGTCACACTGGACAAAAGAGGAAGAAGTCAGCACCTACACGTCAAACATTAGAGAAAAAATGTGGTCAAAGCCATGTTTGAGCTCCAGTAACCAGTTGTGCTGTTGAATTCTCTGCTCCAGAGCTCTAATGCTGATGTCCAAAAGCAGCTTCCAGCCACCCAAACTGAAGGATAAGACGAAATGGTAAATAAAGATACATGGTTTAGATATTTTTATACATGTTCTGTACAAATAATTTGAGCGTGATCTCAGTATGAACTAGTATTACGCTTGTACTGCATAGGTCCACAGAATTCCACAACTTTATCAAGATGGCACTCACCAAGAGTCCTCGGAAGAGGCCGACAGCTGAGAAACTGCTGCAGGTGTAGTATTGCTTTATAACACATGCTGCACGGCCCATGTCTTACATGTAACCATTTTAAAACATCTCTCTATGGCTTGGAATAAATAGGTCTGTTTTGTAGTTACAGTGCTTTTAAGACTGATGTATGTAAATAAGCTTTGTTCTTATTGGCTGCCCTGTATTGTGCCTAATCCAAAAAGTAGTCCAGGCTGAAACTTTTCTTATAACTTGAACATGAATGATTGGAGCTATAGATCTAATAGATCTAAATTTGTTGGTTTTCGTGACACCACGAAAACAGTGAATTTGAACGGCTGTTTTTGAAGCTCAGTTTTCATATATGGACTGTATGGACTGGAAAATGTGTATGGACTGGAACAGTATATTTTAAACTTTAACACTGTTTACATATTACATCAAAATCTTTTACCTCAATAAAGTTGTAATAGTTTTCCTTAACATGGACTCATAGTGTCCTTGTTTTGAATTTGCCCAAACTCTGAAGCACAGGGACATAAAGAACTATAATTTGAGGCAGTGGTTTCTCAGGCCCAGATTAAGCCTAAGCCTAAACTTTAAAGGATTTTAATTGGTGAATCACCATTGGTTTTGCAGTTAAGTTCACAACTAGAGTTAATTAATGTTCTGGAAGGTCAATCTGATTAATCTTGCAAAATATCTAAGAAGTTTTATTCCAAACAACATGCATGTACCTTCCGATTCATTTCAGCAACATTTTTTACCTTTCATTTGTAAATTGTTCACCATCATCATCAGCTCTTTTTCAAGGGTTACATGATTTAAGGGTAGAGAATGCAATGCCACTTGAGCAACATGGGATTAAGTTGCTCAATAGTACGCCAGTTACAACAGTAATGTTAGATAGTTATTATGCAAACTAAATAGTATTACAGAGTTTTCAGTATATGGACGAAACTGTCTAGAAGCAGATTGCTCAAACCTCAGGAGACGGAGATGTCTTTGAACAACTTCTGCTGTTGGGTTAATTTTGTGTTGCAAAACTCAGCAGAAGAAACAACAAATTTGGTCCAATTTGGTCCTTGTTTCTGACAAAATATTCACTATAATACTGAAAAGCAAAAGTACAACCCCAATTCCAAAAATGGGATGCTGTGTAAAATGTAAATAAATGTAAATAAAAACAGAATGCAATGATTTGCAAATCTCATAGACCCATATTTTATTCACAATAGAACATGGAACACATATCAGATGTTGAAAGTGAGACATTTTACCATTTCATGAAAAATATGAACTCATTTAGAACATGATGGCAGCAACATTATTTTACAGAGCGTCCCTACTTTTTTGAAATTGTGGTTGTAAATAGGAACCAAATAAAAACTAAACTAAAACTGTTGAAGCTGTCTTTTTTTCCCAAAGAAATTAAAAAATACAGAACAAAATAAATTAAATAAATAGATGAACAAATAGAACTAATGAGTCTTTGCAAAGCTCAGGTTTAGTATGAATAAAGAACTGGGAAAACCACTTTGGAAAAATCAGGAAGATTTATTTATTTACACAAAGGATACAAAAGCCTTCAACGCCAAGTATAATATCAAATCAATAGGTATGTAAAGCATTTCATTTGTTTGTCTCTTCTGTCACTTTAGCTCTTCCATCTTTCCAATCTTAAAACCAGCAAATTTTATCTGTGTCAGCTCTTACTGATTATGTTCCCCTTCAAAGAGACACTCTGAAGATATTTCTGAGGAGAATAGCTATAAAATAATCCACCTGCATAAGGAAGGAGGAAGTTAGAGGAAATGTCAGGAGTTTCCAAAACTGGAGTTTAAAAATTATTGGGCTCACTCATTAGAAGTAGAAAACGCAACCAGCCTTTAAGACTAAACTTTGGAGGTGTGGAAAAATATCCATGCAGAGTTCTTTAAAAAACTGAAAGCCAGTCTTCCAAAAAGAACATAAGCTGTAACAAAGGCAAAAGGTGGACACTCTACATACTGAACAATTATTACTCTATAATATTTAGTAATTGAGGCTTCTGAGTAATTTTTGTAAATGATAGTTTTCTGGTGTTTTTTCCTGATGCTGAAAAATGAATAGCTTGTATTTAATGGCCATTTTGACATTATGTAAATGAAAGGGTGGTCTCTAACTTGTGCCCAGTACTGTAAATGATCTTTCTCTTTCTCTTTCCCTTTCTTTCTCTCTAGCATGCATTTGTTACCCAGCTGTTAACTCGTAACTTAGTCATAGAATTGCTGGACTCTGCCAACAACCCTGACTTACAGCACTCTCAGACTATGGATGACAGTGATCTTGAGGTGAATACATCTTGCACAACTTCATGGTGCAAATCCAGCCAAACTGATTTTGTTCACTATTAATTGTATAACAGAACTATTTCTTTTTTTAGAATTCTAATTATCTCAAAAAGCATAGCTCAAATAAAACCCAAATGTTTAACAGTCAGAAGAACTCAAAATGACAAGTAGACTGCCACGGTTTAAATTACTCAAAGCAGAATCTCTGTGCTGTTTGTGTGTTTGGTCTTTGAGTGACCAAGTTGTATTTTTTGTGTCCACAGACATGCAGCGCTTTTCCTGATAAGATTACATCTTTGGGGAAACACTTATCTGCCCAGAGAACACTTTCTGAAGAACAGTGTAAGCATATAATTACTTTGACTATGTATATGGGACTGAATTTAATTCATAGTTGAAAAGGGTTATTGTCAGGCATGCACCAATATGGGAATTGTGGGCCGATGCCAATATCCGAAACATGGAAATGGCCCGGAACACACAACTATAGGCAGTTTCCCTATAAAAATAGTTACCAAGTAGTTTGAAATCTGAGCTGGAACACCGCTGCATCCTGACTTTTACTCCCAGAAAATCTTGGCAACTGTTTGGGTAGGGAAACTGCATGTGGTTGTTTTACTCTGTTCTAAAGTGTGCACATGAAGCGAAGAGTCTGGTGAATGTGGTTCATATTTAGCCTGGAGTCTATTCAGCTATTGGAAAGTCGTGTTTCACCAGGGTCCATGGTAATGCATGATAATGCAACCAGTGTGTGTGGAATGTGAAAATAGTCAAGAAGGTCCGCAATTGGTAATAAAATTAATTTTACATTCTAATTTTCAGAAATGTGGGTGATATCCATTTGGATATCCTTAGTTTATATTAATTTAATGAATTAACATTAATTCATTTGTAAAGTTACCATTTCAAAAAGGTTTTATTATGACAGCGACAGTATGTTCTTCAAAAAGACCAAAAGACTGACCAAAATGACTAGTTATGTCCCCTGTTATCTGTGCCTCACGTCCACCAATCAATCATAATCAAGAAGGATTAAATGCTCTGAATGTCTATTTAAATTATATTTAATTTACATCTAAATCTCATGCCTCCTTTGAACGAGCTTGGACCCATCTGTTTCAGTCAAGCTTTTCAAATTGCAATTAAAGCCAGTCAGATGATATTTCAGAGGCGGAGAGTAATGGGTTAGTAATGCTAGCGTGAGTGCATGTCTCTGTTTGGCAGTTGAAAAGCAGGAATGCAGCATTAGCTACTAAGAGGTGACTGTTGTGGTTGTGGAGGATTACAGCATGCCACGGCAGCCTGCCAAGGCTAGTGGGACACTGATCGCTATTGTATCTGAGTGCCCACTCAAGCGCCATGAAGGGAGGCATTGTTTGGTTTGGGCTGTGTGTGTGTGTTAGTCTATGCGCATGAGAGAATCCAAACACGTCTGTGTTAAAGGGCCCATATTATAGAAGTTTATATATATTAGTTTCAAAGTGTACCGTTCACTCCCCAGTCCACAAATAAAAATTGACCTGCAAAAACAGGCCGTTTATAATTCATTGTTTCTTGTGATGTCATGAAAACCAGTGCATATATATATCGGACTATTTAGCCCACAGCAGTTTGGCTCTGCTCATTCACATTGGACATAAGGATTGTTTTAGCCTGGACTGCCTTTCCAAAAAAAATAAAAAAACACGGCAGACAATCAGAACAAAACTCTTAAAGGCACAATAACAAAAACAGCCTGTTTAATTCTAAGGGATAAAGAGATTGTTAAAATGAATGGCAATTGCTTTGGCACATGAACACACAGCACCTCAAGGACGAAAAATAAAATCCATTAAGAATATGTGGGATATTGCCCTCTAGCCCCTTAAACCCCCTATGTGAACTCACATTTTAGTTTGTCAGTCTTATAACAACATAATTTACATGGCCTATAGTATAGTAGTTTCATAGTAGTTATTGAACAATGTATAGAAATCACTTTATAAGATGTTTTATTATTCTTTTATTATTTGTAATCTACATTATCATATTTTAAGCTTAATGATCGTTATAAGCAAAGGGTTTGGTAAATAAAACTGAAATTTAGTTCTACTGTAATGTTTCTCTGAAACAGTGACTGAAGTGCATGAAATGAAAAGCTAAGTGTGTAGTAGCAGCTCTCAGTAAGAATGAATAGAATGAATAGACTATACAATGGCTCACATGCTTATGGATCTGTTGGTCTCTGCCTCCAGTTGATCAAGTGAAGTTTGGACCACCCATGCGGAAAGAGACAGACCCTTGCCCTGATTCGCCGGTCAGAATGATATCTCTCATGCAAGCAAATAAAGTTATCAAAATCTCTTTGTCCATGTAATTTGTTAAAATAGCAGTCATCTTATGAATGGCTCACTTTTATCCCAGTTTTATTGCTAAGAGTCATGTTGAGTTGTCTATTAAGACTGTCATTAATGTATCATGTTTATGCTCCTTGCTAGGGATCATGTGATGACTGGAGTTCTATTAGTGATGAGAAGGAGTCTCCGTAAGTTAAGCTTTCTTCTTGTGTAGTTCAGTTATGACTGATAATGACTAAAGCTTTAATCTGTGTATGTATCCTAAATAATGTGTTTTGAGCTCTGTGGCGTTTGTGGTATATTGCAGGAGTCTATTGGAATGTGTTGAGGAAGCATTGCTTGAGAGGTAAGAGAACAATGTCTTATGATATGTTTACTGTGTTTTGCCAAACAGAAAGTAGGACTTCAATTCTTTAGCCTTAGCCACTTTCCATTTACATAAGCCCAATTTAAAATGTGTACAATTCAAAACATACTCAAACTTTCCTTCTGAAGGCATGTGAAGTTGTAGGTGTCTGGTATCAGCTTCCAGCTCAAAAAACAGTCTGTGTCTTATGTGTCCTCCTTTTTTCCAGGAGCTTAACTATGAAGAGAGCGCCCTCGGCCGAGGTAGGATACCCAGTGTTTGAGTCAATGAATTTTTTTTTTTTCATCACTGCCATTTATGTTTTAAATGGACGATTAGGTATAGCTTACTTTTGTTCTTGCTATGTGGCAGTCACCAACTGAAGATGACAAATATGGCACAGTGAAGAGAGTGGTGTCACCACCAAAGCCAGCTATTCTTCAATGCCCCACTAATCAGGATAAAAAAACCTCCACCCCTTCTTCAGATTCCTCCCCTCGCATTGGCTCAACACCCCACACAGACACTAACCCCAGCCTGCATAATGAATCAGCTTTGCTGATTGGCTCAACGCTCTGTGACCTTTCCCTTCTCACAAACTCCTCCTTCTTTGCCAACTCCTCTCTATTCAGTGATTCCATTAGTCTTGGCTCCCTCTGCACAACTCCAACTGATGGTAAGAAGCAACACATAAAATGGTCATATAATGATTCATGGAATTACTTAGTCATTCATACTGAAACCAAATCCTATGTGTGCATCCTTCATACATGGTATTTTTACAAAGAATGTATAAGATGGGATGAATTCTACTGAAACGTAAACACTGATGTAGCTGATGTGGTAACTAGGTTTAATACCACGAGGCTCGGTTGGAGTTGAGCCAGGAGGAAACAGAAGTCACTCTCCACCCCGGCAGCCACTCTCACCTGAATGGAGCACACTCAGGAGGAAGACCGAAGACTCAGTGAGCAATGACCTTTTATTAGCTCTTTGAGTGAACTTCCTATTGGTACTGCCTCACATATTTACCGATTAAGAAAAGCATTCTATGAGCTGAGACCTGAGTAAAGGGAGAAAAAGAGAAAGAGTTTGTAATCTAAGCCTAAAAATCCTAACACAAAAACCCAAAGCAATAGCAAAGCATTAACAAAAGACCCATCCGAGAACCCAGGGAAACACCTAAGCTAAGGTTTAGAAAGTCTAGAAAGAAAGCTTTTCCAAGTGTTTCCCCACTGGATTTTGTGAAACTATGGTGGATGGACCTCGCTTGGACCCTCTAGGAGGGTCTGGTAAATTTTGTATATTTTAAAGTTAAATGAATCAATCTGATGCACTTTAAGAACAAAATTGAGAGGTTAGATCTATGAGGAACTTTGTGCTCTAAACAATTTTGTGCTTCAGTAATTTAATCATAAAGACACTGGTTGTATGGGTATGAATGGTGATGGCACAGGAAAAAGGTCACACCCACAAAGCATGGTAAAGGAGTTTAAAAGTTCACAAATGGTCAAAACAAAAAAATGACTAGAGCCCTCAAAGAAATCAAGCAGAAGTGGGTACCCTGTTGAACTGGTTTATTTTTTTAGAAAATATAAAATACTGAATAGAAAATATACTGAATAATATACAGAATAATTTAATAATTCAATTTTAGGTAAAAATAGACTTATTTTGACCGATCCAGACTGTAGAATGTAGGGATGGACACTGCAATAATTATAGAGCATGCAATCATATTTTGAAGCACGAAAATACAGTACCGTGTGTGTTAGTAGCATTGATGTCAAATTTCCGGATTCAGAAACAAGCTAAAACTTTTGCAGCGCAGTTTTAAAACGAGGAGATGAGAGTCAGACACACTGACGTTAGCGTTAACTAACTTGTTACAGCTAACTAAGCTAAAGTTAGATTAACATTAATTATCAATAATAACTTCTGCATTGACGTTATCTGTTAGATGTCTTACACTGATAATGATAAGACTGTGTTTGGACTTGTGGATGACTACAGTGAATACTGTAAAGTTAACATTACTGACCTCAAATTAAAACGGTGTTGCGTCCCCAAAATGCCTCATGTCTCAGATGCAGCCAGACAAGACAGTCCAGTGCATGTGAGCATGTCAGCGTGCAGTGCAGGAGGGGAGGGGTGCTAACTGGTAGCGAGAGATTCTTTGCTGAAGCAACAGGGCAAACCACAACATTGTTATTATGAGAAGCAGGTCTAAAAAAAGATATTTTTGGTTCATCATGAAACTGTAGCAGGACAATTTACACTGTGGCAGGCTGCCACAAACTAGATCATTTTTAGGAAACATTGCATTTCCAAAGGTACTCACAATCATTTCGACTACAACAATGTTTTTTAAACCTGATTTTAAAACATTTTTAACGTTTTTCTCTGCCATAAAATTTGACTTGGTTTTCATTAACATTTTTTTTATTTGTCGTTTAGAGAGGTGTACATGGACTGCCACCTACCCCTCAAGTACATGTAAGCCCATACTAATATATCCATTTAGTATTACTAAATTAATTTTGTGTGATTTTTGCCATCAGGTGGTCTTCCTTAGATTATTGTTCACCATAACATATCAGAATATATTTTGTATTTCAGATGGGAGCCTGTTTCTCCAAAGTATTTAATGGGTGTCCCTTGAAGATTCAGTGCGCAGTTACATGGGTTCTACCAAAGACCAGAGGTAGAGCTAATTTACACTATAACCACTGATACTTGCAAATGAATTTTACTTGGGGGTTGGCTATATAACTGTTTGAATCACTACACCACAGATCAGCACCTGATTCTGGGAGCAGAAGAAGGCATTTATACCCTTAATCTCAATGAGCTCCATGAGGACACTATAGAGAAGGTACCATCATGTATCTTTATTTCTCACATTCCTCCCACAGTTTCATAGGACAATTCATAGTGTTATTAGAGTTGATTGTAAGTTATTTATGTAATTGTCATTTATTTATTTGTTTTTATTATTTAGTTGCTTCCACAGAGATGTAGCTGGTTGTATGTCATGAACAATGTTCTGATGTCTGTCTCAGGTATGTTCAAGCAACATTAGCGTTGCAATACTGCATCACATAAAAGTAGGTGAATCTAGGGTATCTATTTATTTTATGTGTCCTCTGGCCCTGATATTGTTGGACCACAGGAAAGTCCTCCCAGCTGATCTCACACAGTCTGCCTGCACTGTTTGAGCACCGTAGAAACCTGCAGCGGCGCCAAGGTCACTTGTCAATCAATGCACACCGCCTGAGTACAAGAATCAACTCAAGGTCTGTAGCATTATAGACAGAGTTATTGTTTTAAACTAACATGGGTGTAGTTGGTTCAGTTAGAGAGTATTATCCTAAGACAAATATGTTGATCTTGTGTCTGCAGGAAATATGCCATGTCTGTGAAGATTCCTGACACCAAGGGCTGTAGAAGATGTAGTGTAGGTGAGGTACACCACTGTACTCTGTTGAAAAAACCCATAAACCATTACAAGGACTTGTGCTGCCTTCAAGTCTTTCTCGGAAGTTCCTACTTACAACTTTGGAGGTCATAAGTACAACTTGATTTGTGTTATGATTTTGGTCGTAAACAAGATAGACGCGTTGTAAATAATGTTTATGTTTAAATCTATTTGAGGATGCTTCTGAGATGAGTAATGTTTTTATGTGGTTAGAAGCATCACATAACATGCTAGTATTTGTATTTTCGTGTGGATAATTGTAGCCTGCAGTGTTCATATATCATTGCTGAATAAATGAAATATAACCAGTTTACAATACATCTATCAGCGGCTGTCATGCCCTGGTCAACTGTGAGTGTTGTTTTTGTGAAATGTAAGTGTCTAGGAGCAACAACAGCTCAGCCTTGAAGCGGTAGACCATGCAAACTCCCAGAAATTGTGTGTCAGGAGCTTCATTAAATGGGTTTTTCATGGCCAAGCAGCTGTACACAAGCCTAAGATCACTATGTGCAGTGCCAAGCATTGGCTAAAGTGGTGTGAAGCATGCTGTCACTGGAGCAGTGGAAACGTGTTCTCTGGAGTTATGAAGCAGCTTCACTGTCATATTAATGCCTAAGGTTTTGGAATAGGATGTCCAACAGGTGTGATGCTTGTGTCTATATACTTTTGGCCATATAGTATATGTGGGTAATGTCTGTTCATGTCCTGCTTCTGTTGTGCTTCTCCTGAGTTACGTGCCAATAACTCAGATCAATACACCTCATGCAGGTAAGAGTACATAGGCTCAAACTCAACAAAGCGGTAACATCTTTGTCTCTGTTTTAGTACGGAACCCATACACAGACAGTGTCTTCCTGTGTGCCGCAGTGCCAAGCGGCCTGGTTCTTCTCATGTGGTATGAGCCATTGCAGAAGTTCATGCAGCTCAAGGTAGGAATGAGATATGAAATGGACAAAATGCATACATGTTTTGCATGAGACAAGTAGAGGCCTTAAAGGTACATAGCATATTCAGATTTATGTATTATTGCTTAACTGTGTCTAATTTCTGACGACTGTAGCTTAACGATGTCTCATATCTTACATTTTCTACTTTCTCTTTTGGGCTTTTAATTTCTGTCTGTTAATTTTAATCCCCCCCTTCCTTCCTTAAATTCCTCTGTCTTGTCTCTCTCTCAGCACATAGCTTTAAGCCTTCCTGAGTCTCTGCCCATCTTTGAGCTGCTGGTGCAGGAGTCTGAGGAGCTTCCGCAGGTGTGTGTGGGGGTGCACGGTAGCCATAAAAGATCAGGAGAGACTGTGGAACAGCTGCACTTTGATATCATCCATCTTGATGACACACCTCGAGAACAGCCAGGTACCCACACACATGCTAACAAATCATACACATCACTTTCTCCTTACGTACAGAAAATAAGTCCTACTTGCTCTATAAAGAAAATTCCTCTATAAAGTCTAGTCTGTGAATAGTTAGAATGTCTTACACACTGTAATGGCTAAAATGTGGATGCAAGACAAAATGTGTTCATTCAGTTGTCATTTCGCTTCACAGTTGGCGAGTCTTTAGAAGTGAAACAAGTAACCCAGCTTGACAGAGATACAGTCCTCATAGCTCTGGAAAGTATGTTGAATTAGTCCTCAATTTGTATTTATTTATCTTGTTTAAACCATGTGTTGTTATTGTGAAAACTGGCTATCTTTGTAATAGGGCTGCAGAATATGGTTGAAATTCCACATTGCGATAATATTGCCACATCATGTTGCCACGATTACAAAATAACTTAGATATTAAATACGCATTATTGAATTCTTAATGACATGCACTGTTTTTGACCAAAAGTATGTACGTTTGTTTAATGACCTGTTGGTCTGGATACTCAGAGCACACAATAAAACACTGAGTGACTGAGTAGAGGGCTCATTTGCATATTGCTGAATTCTGGGATATTAGTATTGTGAAGGCTAGTGTCGCAATGAGGATTAACGAATTGTGCAGCCCCGCTGTACATGTAAAGCCTATATATTTCTGATATGTATAGACCATGGATATTAAACATTGGCCTGATCTCTGCAGACACTGTAAGAGCAGTAAATCTTCAGGGCTGTCCCAGCAAAGGCATGGCCTCGGAACTGACCTTCAGCTTCTCCATTGAGACTCTGGGTGAGTGCAGTAGGCTGCAGGGGCTTTCATAGATATTGTAGGATGATTTTGCTTGGAAAAGCATATGCAGTGAAGAATAGAGGAACAGTTCAATCAAAATCATTAGCCATGAAAGAAAGCTCATAACCATTAACTATCATGGAATCACCTTTGATGCTACTAACTATGTATACTCTTCAAATATCCACATTTTTAAACAAATAGTATTCTAATAGCAAAACAAGAAACATGTACTGTTAAAAAAACAAAAAAGCAGAATATTTAACATTGGTTTGTTGCATGCAGCTAGCATAAGAGTTCTTTGTGTTTAAGTGTGATTTACCAGCCAGCACTGTACAACTCTTCTGTCTTTATTTACAACTCTGTTACTGTGTTAGCTCATGTGTTTACCATAAGCATGTCAGTACAATGAAAGTGCTGCTGTTTGTCTTCAGTGTGTTTGCAGGATAGTGTTCTTGCCTTTTGGAAACATGGGCTCAAGGGGAAGAGCATACAAAGCCACGAGGTACATCAAAGGTCAATCAAAACAGTTACCTAGATGCAAGAATACAGGCAAGACAATAAATTCTGCGTTGCTTCCCACAGGTTACGCAGGAGATAACAGACGAGAGTCGTGTCTTCCGGGTCCTGGGGACGAATAGGTATGTTTTGATTCAGTAGCCTGGGGTTAAACACCTTTGGTGTATGTTTTTTACTGTTGTGTTTTTCCTACTGAAAGGTTACCTCTTAAGGAAAAAGCCTTCTATCACATAAATGGTTAGTTTAGTTTGCATAGCCAGATAAAATTGTGGCCACTGAAGCAGTTATCAAACAGCGTCTTCATACCACATGCCTATTTCACGTAACTGGATTTTTATTAAATTTGAAACTTTAATTGGGTTTATTACAGTTTTTACTGTTTTGTCAAATGGCTTTTGCTAAATACATTGTTCTAGCCTTTCTTTTCCTTAACATAGGACCACTGTTAGGATATTTTTGCTTGGTGAACTATTCATAACCCAGCAGTGACACTTTAAATGGAGGAAGTTAAATGTACTGCAGTGTTTGATACTTTGATTGCAGACAGTAGAAAATGAAAGCAGACCTTATGAATGTATATAGAGTCTAGTTTTTAATAGCTGTCAATCCAAGGACTCATAGGGACAGGAATATAAAACTGCGTAACACCAGTATTAGCTATATGTAGTAAAAAGAATATATAGATAATACTAGTGTGATTGTTTGTAAATACTTACTAGAAATATAAAAAACAAATACTCTTTAAAAAACCTCAAACATTTTAAATAGTTGGCTCTTCAGCTAGCTAATGTTTGTACTTTATGGCTTATTCCATTTTCTTTACCTCACGTGAACCTCAGGTTAGCTAGCTAACAAGCAATCAGCTAAAAACTTGATAGCCAGCTATACTGGCCACAGATCCATATTGTAGGTAAATATGTTTACTCTGTAACTATTTACTGATTCAGACTGTATATCATATATTCTAAAAAAGGTTGAATCTTTATTTTAGTATGCTTTCAGCTAAAATCCTTTCACAACTTAAGCAGTTGCTGACTGACATTACTTTGCAGAGTGAATAGCACCAGAATCCCTGCCCAGGTCTGATAGGACTGGCTTGCAACTTGTGAGGTCTGATATGGTTGGTGGAGTCTGCGTTGCACTTCTCTTCAATGCTAAACAGCAGAGGAATACCATCCCCTGTTATGTTAGAAAATCTCTGGTAGCACCAATGAGGCAGTGGTGGATTACAGCAGCAGCAGCGCCTCCCCCAGTTCATGCCCTGCTATCACAGTTTATTGTGAATTTGGAGACACAACAGCCTCCTGAGACCCAGAAAAATTAAAGTTTGAGAATTTTAGGATAAAATAAATCTGTTGTCTGAAAAAAAAAAAACTTATCACAATGAAATATTTTTCAAAAACACTTTTTATTTCATTTTTGTGTAATGTCCTTTTTAGTGGACAAATGACGTTGGAGAGTAATTATGTTGATGTCAGTTTTCTTGTTTCCTATACTGCATCAGACCAAAACACTGCTGCAACATCAGCAACAACTTCAAAAACCTTGTCATCAGTCTTCTATGTCCTTATCATCAATATACTGCACCCAGGTGTAGTTGGGTGTTGTCATTTAGCAGCAAACTGTTCCATAGTAGGGATGAATCTTAAGTATGAATGGAAAGGGATGAGAATTAATTTATTTTTAGTGTTTTTTTTTAATGTGTTATTTTTAAAGTTTTAAACGTACAATTATGTAAAAGGAAATTTTCTAATATATTAGGAAATTAAATAAAGCTCATATCCCTAGCTTATATGCCTGCACTTATTCCAGTTGTCCATTTAGCAGTAAGAGTAAAACTTATAATACTGGCGGTACAAAAAAATGAGAACCAAAAAGAAAGAAAATAGATACAGTAATATCACAGTAATGTATTTAACTGCTCAGCTTACATGTTGTTGTTTCTAACCCAAACTGGATCAAGAGGGTTGTGATCATCCTTTAATTTTCTCTGCCACAGTCAATTTCCTATCATCTGTGATACCATGAATTTCATGTAAAAACAGATTAAGTTAGTTCCAGTGTCCACCACACAGGACATAAAAAAGTATATATAAAAAAAAGCACAATAGCTTATATCGTTCTTGAAATATCCTTTGGGGACTCATGTTCCCCACAGAGGACACAAATGAATTACCAGGTCTCACAAGGAGAACACAGTTGAATAATAAGAAGAGTAAATGCAAAATGATTATTTAAACAAATAATGTTTATTTATTTGAGGGGGCTATTGGCCTAGCGATACCCCTGCCTGACACACTTATACCAGCTCAACACACACTATAATGCCACTACCACATTAGTGTTGCTGTACTGCTAATGATCCAACAACCTACTACTTCCTGCTCAGTGGTGGTCCCTTCCATTGAAAGATAAAGTAAACTATGCAGTAACAGATGAGTTACAGTCAGTAATTGTGTACCTGCAAACTGCAGGTATAGGTAGGTGTTTCTCATCATGGCTAGTGACTGTTAGAAATTAACTAGTAACTCAGTGTAGCTTTAGATACAGACATGTATCAAAACTATTTTAATCACATTTCCTTGATATCAATGCTGAGAACCCCATACAATAACATATTACATTAAACAATGTGTTTGCTACATTGTTGGCACTCCTAAATCCTAATTTAACTCATCAGTAACCATCACTTCCAACACACGACTAAAGCTGTGTTAATCGCTCTGTCCTACAGGGATATCATCTTGCAGAGCACTCCCACAGATGACCCCTCCGCCCTGAGCAACCTGTATATCCTTACAGGTCATGAGAGCAGCTACTGAAATGATCGCAGATCAAGGAAAATGTCCCACAGATGTGGAAGCACTTCTGTCCTCTACAGAGGCTAAGGAAGAGTCCTCAGGCCCCACAGGTGGGAGAAGAAAGAGAGTGGCCGCCTTTCTGCCCTGTGAGCCGCCCAGTAGTATTGCAGAGACAAGAAGCCGACAGAGGCCTGGAGACAAGCTGCTAGAAACTCTGACCAAACGTAGCCTTTACATCAAAGGCAGCGGGATAGGCAGAGGCAGATGGAACTACAGCTTATGACAGCAAACAGACTCATTTAACAGATATAAATGGTTCATTTGAGTTGGACTGCAGGAGCGTTACAGAATGGAGATGCTAAGTAGCCAAGAAGATTAAGGACCTTGATTTGAAGGATGAACAGTTCCGTGTAGCAAACAGCAGTGCCGTGTTGTGTTCCCTGTTTAGCTAATAGCTGTACTACAGTGAATCTTGACATTGTTCTGCTGTATTTGGTGCTGTCATCATTTTGTAGAATAAGATGTATGTTTTGTTGGCAACTGAGTTGGAGTTGGCTCATTTGATCTGGTCAGGGAAGCAGTATCTCATAAGAATGTTGGCCATTCTGTGAAACCTAAAAATATAGAAATGTAAATGTTTAGAATCAGTGAAGATTAAATCACATTTCTAACCCCACAGACATTGCAGAACATGGCTTGTTTTAACTGGCATCACCTCAGTTCTGTAATATTACTGTATAATGGTGGTGCTTGGACTGTAGACTACTATAATCTACACATGAACAGGAATATAAGCAATAAGATCTAATGAATTATTACAATTATTACTGACCAGTAATCATAATATTGTATACAAGTGTTCAAAATCTAATTTGAAGTCGATTTCTAGTGTGGGGAACATAATAAAAAGAACCAAACGTTTTGTCCATGCATCATTTTAACGATTCTTACACTGAATGAAATTTACTTTACGTTGTCCGCTAGAAGGCAGTATTTTGTATTTACTGAACGAGAGACTTGGAGGAGGAAGTGCTCGAAGAAGGAGAAACAAAGATACATCACAGCGTTTCCTAAAACTCTTCGCATTTCATTTAAATCCAGCGTTACTTATTTTTTATTTTAAATGTGGTCAATAGCGCTACGTTGTAAAAGCGATCCGCGTCTAATGTTAAACGTACTGACAAATACCAACAAATATGACTGAAGTCTTCCCGCCAAATATAGTTCATGACATAATACTTACTCAGTCCAGTTTGCCTGAATATTTTCGTCTGTGAATGATCAACCGTCATCTTATTAATATGCGCGTCGCTTGCTTGTCGTTCAGGCAGCCATACGCTGGTCTCGTATTGAACGGAGTAAAATCTGTAGAGACGCGTTGGCGCCCTCTGCTGGCAGACCTCAGAAACTGCACACTTGCCATACATATCGCTCGGTCAGACTGGGAAGGCGATGAATGGTCAAACATCCTTACGCAGATGTTTGGAATGAATCATCGGCAAGTTGAAGAACTTCTGGAATCTGGGGAAAGATTCGGGAGGGGTGTTGTTGCAGGTGAGAATGAATCCACCATGTTAGGCTACCTACAGTACTGTGCAATGGTGTTAGCCCTATATAACGTTACAGTGCTCAGAAAAGTATTTTTGGATGCCAACCAGCAGACGTCTGCAAAGAAATTGCTCGAACGATAACTATCTGAAATAGGACTTAGTCCTATTGTAACTTAAAGTTACAATATTCGTCAGAAAAAAAAAGAATTAGATATTTTATCCAAATTGTTCAGTCCTGAAATATATCAGGCACCCTGTGGTAGAATACTTTACGAAAAGAAAATTATAGCCTTGGAATGATCTGTTTAGAATAAATGCAACTTGGTTTGACATTTTGATTCCTAACACAATGAACTTAATTTATTTTCAAGTATGGTACACATGTCAAAATACTTTTTGGGGCCACTATACATATATAGAATATATCTATTAGAATAAATAGAAAAATATGTTAATATATATTAATACAGAATTTAGATTGCCCAGGGATTGCATATATTTGTTTAATTCGAGCAGCACACTTGTTTGCTTAATTAAGAACTGATTATCAGAATTGGGTATTAGAACTTAAAATACTGGGCTGCCACAAGAAAAGCTTTGGAAATTTTTAACACATTAATACAATATATGGTTACAATTTATTGTATCACTGTGTTCATGTTTCTCCTAATGTTATATGGCCTTATCTAATAACCCTTCAGTTTATTGAGACCTTAAGTAACAATGCTTAATTGTGATTGGAACTATTGTGCAGGTCTTGTGGATGTTGGGGAAACCTGGTGCTGTGCTGAGGATTTACCCCCAGAGGAAATGAAAGAGCTGGAGAAAGCAGCTTGTCTAACAGGACTTCAACAGAAATACCTTACGAGACTGTCCAACCCGCGTTGGCTCACAGAGCCACTGTATTTGAGAGGACATAAAAATGTGTGGACAGTTAACATCCCAGAACGTCTCCTTCCCTCTGATGAACAAGAATAATGGAATCCAGTGGTCATTATCATTGAGCTATAGCAGTGACTCATTGAGACTTGCAGTGTTTTTTAGTTTTGTTGAATAACTAGTGATGGATTGTATTAAGGAACTACACTACTGTTTTGTCTGAACATTGAACTTATGTAATGATTCATTTGATGAGACCTGAATCATTTCCACTGCCAAAAAACAAATATATCATACATTGAAAACCAACAGCCATGCAGTTCGCGTTTTATTGTGAATCTAGTTCTAATAGTAGTTTCAGAACTAAAGGGGAATGGACAATTAGTGACAGACCTTGACCTATCTAGCTTTCTAAGAGCTCTTATTGGACAGAGGGTTGTGGACAAATTTGGGGCAAGGCTGGGCCAGTGCTCTGGACACCAGGCTGCTCATGCTGGCCGGCACAGATGGCGACATCCAAGCGATGTAGATTGACTCCCAAGCATCTAGGGTAGCCTGAAGCTGGGCAAGGTTCAGGCTTTCAGCCAAGGAGATGCAAGGAAGATCCATCTCTTGGAGCATGTTAGAGTCCACCCTGGACTCAGTGGTGGAGGAGGACGACTCATCAGTATAGGTTCCTTCGTCATTTAGGCCTTGTTGGCTGAGGCTGAGATTCTGAGGAGTCTCCATAGCATCAGGAGTCATCTCTTTATTCAGGCCTGGATGAGGGGACTGGCTCTGTAAGGTCGAGGCTGAAATTGTCCTGGGTTTGGAACCAGAGCCTAGTTTAGTCTTGACCTTCACACGACACTTCATGTGGATCAGAAGCTCAGGGTGCCCTTGGCGGAAGAAGCTGTGGTGGAGCACTTGTTTCTGGGAAAAACAAGGAAAATGAGAAGACAGCATCTTCAATGCATGCTTGAAAGCTATTCAGCTGAAGATATTAAAAGTCAAGGGTCTTCAGTTCTGGTCCTGGAGTGCCAGAATCCAGCACAGTTTGGTGATTTCCCTGTTGTAACATCACTAAGCTGGGAAATCTGGCCCTCAAGGAATTGATGATGCATATTCTTATCTTGGTTACAGATTCCTGTGTCCATAAAAATGCTTCCTGACTTGCCTGCTGGAACCCGTACAAGTTAAGCTCCTTCATAACTGTGGTCACAAAGATCTTTGACTCCCTGTCTCCTGAGAATTTCAGTCATGCACCACTCACTGTCTGACTGTGCAGATCCTACACTTGTCCCATCTGATGGACCTGTAGACCTCATTCTCCACAATGTGCCACAATTTATGCGGGAAGTTGAGCGCAGAGAAGAAGTGCATGAAAGGAGCTGTCCTCCTGAGCTGCTCAGTTTTTTTAGCTATGTCATCTGCTTTTAATTACATTAGCTCTCTCATCGTTTAGCACAAATAATTAATCTATCCTTGATTGAGAGTGTGAAATCAGGAATGAAATGCTGAAATGCTGGGTTTATATAGCCTACCTGACAGTTTTAATGTCCAGTATAAAAGCATCTGGAAACAAGTTTATGTCCCTGTTCACAGATTTAATTTTTTTGTGTAGACTAATGATGTTTATGTAGGCTGAATGTGTAGTGCGAATGGTTTTAGTCCAATATACCTACCATGCTTTGTACTTTTTTCAGGTTTTGTTATCTATGCCATTCCATATGGGGACAAGTATAGGTAAAGTGGAATTAATGTATTTTAAAACATCTCATATGTTTATTATATATTATAATTGTATATTATAAGTTCAACAGCTTCTTTTTCTAACAGCATCGACCCCTGTTCCTTTCCTAACTTACTGCATCTAAAATGATTTCTTAATATTGGTATTGTTCGTTATATCCCAAACGTGGATCTGCAACTCAGGGTGTCCTCGGTAGAAGAAGCTGTGGTTAATGTTAGCTTGCTTCTCAGAAAGTGACTGGGCCTAATGGTGCATTTTGGGAAGTGTAGTCTTGTTGATTGGAGGCGATGACGTCGGCGAAAGGCTGTGCCATATTCGCAAACATTAGGAAACCCAGGCAAATGTGGAGCGGGGTAGAAGAGTGGTGTAGAGGTGTGAGACACGGCAAGACCTGTTCGCACACCGGCGTAGTTTCTCACATACATACACCCGCGCAAACTGGAGGGGCAAAATGGACAAACACTCGAGTTGCAACAGCTCAGAGGGCACTGCGCCTCACACTAATTCAAACAGAAAACTCTCTCGGAGTCTAGCGAGTTCTGGGTCTCGTCCGTCGAGCATGGAGACCTTAGACAGGTAAGTGAATGGCAAGCCATGGGAATGAGTAACTTTTCGCGTAAAGCTTATGTAAACCGGATTTGCTTTGTGGCTGTTTACCCTAGAGCTACATAGTTAGACTGGAGTACACGTAAGCACAGGCTAGTAAAAACGAGAGAAGCATTGAAGCCTTGTTGTGAACGGGACCTTAAAGACTGAGAGGAATTATTTTCATGACATTCCAGAACTGAGGAGTTATATATTTTGATATATTGTAATGTATCAGAACTGCACCTGCAGTATATTGCTTGGTGAGACAAGTTTAACATTTTCTTAAAAGTGGGATTCCATCTATTTTTTTTCATATTTTCTGCATTCGGAAATTGTTATAATGTAAACAAAGTCATTCAGAGTGCTTTCATGTTGTAATAGGAACCAGACGTATAAAGCAGTTAATGCCTCTAAAAGCGACCTCACAGAAAGCTAAAACGTGAAGTGATCCTAAATATGTTGTTTGATGCCTAAAACATTTTTTCGGGATAGTTTTGGGGTAAGGTTTTGGCCTAAAATATATTCTTTTTAAATCCTTTCATAGCAAATAGACAGATTATTTTGTTTTAAGGCAAAGTACCCAAAGATTTACCATCATCAACATTACCTTAAAAATGCATGTGTAGATTAACTGGTCATTTTGGACAGCAAATAAAATAGCTATATCTGCAGTGCGGACATCGCAACCCCTGGTTCCTATCACCACCAATATAAAGAAATGAGAGTCTGTAAGTTCCTCTACAATTTCACATCAAACCTCTCTGAATAATTGTTGACAGCTCAACAACTGAATTTTGCAGGAATTTAGGAAAAGAGCTGCAATAATTATAACCCCACTTCCAAAAAAGTTGGGATGCTGTGCAAATGTGAATAAAAGAAATGCATTGAGGTGTAAATCATTTAAGCCCTATATTTAATTGAAAATAGGGCAAAGACAACACATCAAATCTTTAAACTGATAAATTTTATTGTTTATTTGAAAAATACATACCCGTTTAAAACTTGATGCCAGCAACACTTTTCAAAAAAGTTGGAACAGGGGCAACAAAAGACTGGTAAAGTTGTGTAATTAAAAAAATAAATAAATAATAATGAAAAAACCAAAGTGGATCATTTTACAACTAATTAGGTTAATTGGTAACAGTCCAGTAACATTGGGTATAGGAAGAGCATCCTAGAGAGGCTGATTCAGAAGTAAAGATCTGGAGGGATTCAGCTGTGTGGATGACTGTGTGGGCAAATAATAACGTTTCTCAGCATAAAATAGCAAAGCACTCATCATCTATGGTACATAATATAATTAAAAGATTCAGAGAATCTAGAGAAATCTCTGTATGCAAGAGACATGGATAACAACCAATACTAGCTAGCAGTGAACTTCAGGGCCTCAGGTGGCACTGCATTAAAAACAGACAGATGATTCTGTAGTGGAAATCACTGCATGGGCTCGGGAACACTTCTGAAAACCACTGATTGTGAAGACAGTTTGTTGCTGCATCCACAAATGTTAGGTTAAAACTTTACCATGCAAAGAAGAAGGCACATAAATAGGATTCAGAAACACAGCCACCTTCTCAACAATAACATTTCTCACTTTTAACATTTGATATGTTATCTTTACTATTTTCGATTAAATATAGGGTTTAAATGATTTGCACATCATGGTATTCTGTTTCTTCATATACATTTTGCACTGCATCCCAACTTTTTTTGAAAAGAGGGTTGTATCATCAATTTAAGGCATGTAACATCTTTCTTTTAGTCCCACAGGTGCCCATGTTGAATGGTGCAAACAGTTAATTGCAGCCACAATCTCAAGTCAAATCTCAGGGCCCATCGCATCAGAAACCATCTCTCGAGACTATAAGGTATCTGTGTGTGTGTGTGTGTGTGTGTGTGTGTGTGTAAAAGAGAGAGAGAGAGAGTGAGCCAGCCAGACAGACAGACAGACAGACTCAAACATTCCTCACTAGCAACGTGTCTTCTTAGGAAATTCATTACAGATGCTTCAAGAGCTTTAGGATACAAGAGCATTAATAGTTATTTGACTGTCTGATTGATAGTTATTATCTATTTACTACTATTCACTATGTACTAAGAAATGACTCTGTAATTTAATGTAAAGTGTGTAAAGTATTTATCTACTGAAATACACAGTAAATATGCACTTGAAGTCTGCATCAAGGAGTTGTGCTTTTGCAAAACACTGTTTTTGGCTCCTCATACCCCACCCTACTTTGAATTGAATATCTGTCCTCTTATGCAAGAGACAGCTTACTGCAGACAGAGCAAGAGCTGTTTTAGCTGTTAAGACCTGTGTAAACGAACGTCTCTTATGTGAAGTCATTCACTCAGTGTGAGTACAAAAATGCAGATTTATGGCCACAGCCTCTTCTTGAGGCCTCCCCAGCAGCTGAGAATGTACTCATCCAAAAGGGTTCTGCAGAGCATGGTGCAACTTTACTCGTGAAATTAGTTCTTAAGTGCTCTGAAAGCTATGTGTAACCTATGGTTACTGGTAGGGATAGGAATCATAGTTAAAACTGAATGTAATAAGCAGAAACCTTCTGCAGCTTTAGAGGTTTTTGTTTTTTTTTTGAGATTTTTATTTTGGAAAGCTAAATATATTTTACGTCCAAACCCTGCCCTACGAGCCTTTTGTAGTAAAGGTTTTGCTATGTGGTTAGAATATGCATGTGGCAACTTGGAATAACACTAAGAATCGCGATCTGTGCAGTGTGGTGGTGATAAAATATTAAGAGAAAGGATTGTCTACAATCACTTCCCCCTTAAATGTATTTGCTTTGACTGTGAAAGTCAAATACTGTTCCCAGGTCACCACTTACATGTAATACAGAGTTACCAGTTTATTAGGTACACCTTTTACCTGAACTTAGCGGCTATTTTATTGGGTCCACTTTGTAGGTTTACAGTTACTGACTGTAGTCTGCCTTTTGCTGCACAATCTATAAGCCTCTGGAATGGAAATCAAATCATCAAACGTGGTAGTGGCATGATGGCCTGTGTTGCACTGGTGTGACTGTATCAGGCACAGCAGTGTTGCTTTAAACTCTGTAAACTTGCTGGCAACTTTATTAGGCACATCTTGTAGCTCATTTCTTTCCATTCACAATTTGTCAGTCATCTTCTGCCCCTTCCATTCAGCTTTAATCGGGCCTGAAATTTTGCTCCGAACCTTAACGTAGTCCAAGAATTTTCCGTGCCCCACAGCACTGTGTTTTGAGTCCGAACGTGACCCGAGCCCAGCAAAATTCTGTCTGAAACGGACCCAAACTACATCATCATCAATGCACTGTTTGCATGCTATGTGGTGCTGAAAAAGCAGGATATTGGCCTTCGCCTGTTTAATACTAAACCTTTATTACTTTACATAGGACACTATATAATATATTGTGCATACAAATTAGTTTGGCCAAATAAATTAAACATATTAATGGCTTCACTAAACTGGACTTTGCTTAATTGATTCACTGGTTATTTCTATTAACTACTATGCATTCCGTCCACTTTCTCACAAGCATGGGTTTTGTGGACGTCAGTACTAAATTCTGTGAGTAATACGAATGGGTGACTCCAGCATACCAAATTAAAAACTGTTTTAAGGTAGAAAAAGTAATAAGTAAGAATAAAGCAAGGAGAAAAACAAAAGCAGGTGAAATGCAGACTCGAAAGTGGGAGGTGACTGTGAGAACCTGAACAAAAAATCTGCTTGAAACATAAAACACTGCTTGAGACTGACACACATGGAAAATGATGTCCGAGTTCATGAGTAATTGGGTCCTGAAGGGCTCAGACAAATATCGTAAGCTCCCCCTCTTCAGTGGTCAGTTCCTGACCACAGGTCCACTGTTTGATGAATATTTTGGTTGGAGGGCAGTTGCCAACAGTATTGTGCATGTCACAGCAGTTACATTGAAATATTTAAAAGAAACAGCAACGCTGCTGTTTATGACTTTGAAGTCACAAACAAGCACCAAATATGAATTCTTTTTGTCTTATTGTGACATTTTGCTTTAAAAACTCTCTGTTTCCCAGTCTGCATACTCATTTGGAAACTCCAACAACTTCTGACATTTCACGTCCTGTTCCTCTTTGTATACTTTCGCTGTAATATGGCAAGTCTTGCAAAATCAGCTGAATGGTTCTCACTGTTCTCAAACCTTTGTCTTTGTCACTGTTTGGTACGGTCACTGGGGTGATTTCTATAACTGTCCCCTTTTTTGTTCCCTCTCCTCTTCTGTCCGTCTCTCTTTTTTCTTGTTGTTTTGCCATTTTTTGCTCTAGGACTATGATGTTGGTGTTAAAGGATTTCTCTCGGACAGTGATCCTCAGCATACGCCCTCTTCCTTGGCAAGTCCATGTGTGTGTCTGTCAGTGTGTGTTCCCTAATGCCCAAAAGACATGACTAAACCTGAGCGTGATATCCAAAAGCTTCACTGAACATTATGTAGTAGTCTATCAAGAAGTATTAAAAGTTCTGCTGCAGAGGTTTTGGAAACTGCAGGCCAGATGATCAAGTGGAGACACTGTTGTAAGACTGAAGAGATACGCAGGCAATCAGAGAGCAACACAATGCAACAAGCAGAAAAACATGAGTAAGAGATAATCTACAGAAATAATTAGTTGAGAAAACAGAACGAGCCAGGAGAATCGAACATACAAGGCTCTCTCTGCACAAGGGAGACAGATGCTTTGTTATTGGAATAGGATTACTAATAGGCCTAAACCCCCAAATTCTAAAGTCTAACAATGAACAAAGGCTGGTGAGGACCTTGAGCCGATTAACTTCATTCCAGCTGACCCCTGCTTAGCTTTCATTAAACTATCAACTATGTAGCATTTTGTGGTTCAGTATACTTTTAAGAAAAACAAGGCTCATGTCCACAGTTTTATTAGAAATGCATGAAACTCTCATCTAACATCTGTCATGCCCTGCCATGCACTGACACCCAGCCTCTCTGTTTCCATGAGTATGATAATTGGAGCTGCAAGGAGCCATTGTGTGCTTGGTAGTGATGCTGTCCTGTGTGGCTTTCCCTCAGTCTGCCCCTTGGCCCACAGCTGGGCAGCCAACAGAAAGGCTGAATTCTCTGCAGCCTTCTGCATTCTGTGAGGCTTGCCAGACAGCTAGGCCATTGTAGGTGGAGTGGTCCTCTGGGTCTCTTGTTCATCTGTTGAATGTCCACTGGGGTTCCACTGCGTGGTTGTATGAGCTGGACCCATACAAATCCAGTCTCTCACAATTAGCGTGGTGTTCTGGGAGCAAATTCTGCACTGAACACATTCACAGTCATTCAGATGAGAAAGGCAAAACCTTTTTGGAGAAGCGCTCTTGTTTTGGGAAATTTGAACTATGCAAACATTGATTTTTTTACTGTCTTGGTTATCTTGTATTGAATGGGTTTAAGGTGTCTTTTATTGATTGGTTTAGGTGACTGGATTTTTCCCTGGCAAACACTTGGTGTAGCACAGCTACACTATATAGCCAAAAGTATGTGGATACCTGACCAACATGCCTATATGAGCTCGCTGGACATCCCGTTGCAAAACCATGGGCATTATTACGGAATTAAGCTCCTGATGTGCAGTTCTTTTTTTGATAGAGGCAGTTTGGAACTCTGTAGTGAATAATGCAATAGAGGATAAGCACTCAACAGCTCCGCTCTATGAGTTTGCATGGTCTAATGTTTCATGGCAGAGCTGTTGTTGCTCCTAGACACTTCCATTTTACAATAATAGCACTTACAGTTTAACGAGGCAGATCTAGCAGGGTGGAAATTTCATAGCCTGTTTTGTGGCTAAGGTGGCATCTTATGACAGTGCCATATTTAAAGGCACTGAATGTCCAAACTTTGTTCAAAGAGGGCCAGGACATCCTATCTCAAAATACCTGATGGCTGAAATATTGTTCATCAGTGATTGAAAATATTAAGTTTTTAAAAGATCAGTGCATAGAATTGGAGCTCTCTGTGAGCTACTGTGTTTCTTATCACTGTATAAAAGATGCAAGAGACATCTTTTATTGTTGGATTGCTCATAGCAATTTGGATTGATAAGCGCTTATAACAAATCATTAAAATGTTTAAAACTAACAACAAAACATGTCTAATTTCTTAATTATATTTCTATTCAAGTGTTTACTTAAAAAATAAGTTGTAAGACAAACTGAACAAAAATCTATAAATTTAGTTTTGTTAGTGTTCTTTACATATCAAATAAATGCAGCGACAGCATTCAGAAATCACTTTACTAAACAAGAAGGTTAAACAGCACCAATGCCCATGTTTCTGTTTGACCTTAAAGGGTTAATATTTACTAAACTAAAAAAATTGCTCCGGTGAGAAGTTGGTGCTGTGAGACTCAGGTAGTTGCAGTTGCTTTAGTTTGTCTGCCCTCTCCTGAATGTTTATTGTAATGTTCATGCTGAGTTTCATGTCTGTTGCTATTAAATTGATTACAGTCTTTTGAAATATGAGGTACACGCATTTGCTGTAGCTCTTGATGGAAGAACGATTCAAATTTCCATCTTGCCAAAATCACCCGTTTTCGGTGTTAAGTTTGTGCTCTGTGGCTGTAGTCTTGACTAAATGTCATTCAGTAAATGAAGCTGCAGGTCTAGTCAGAGAAGAAAACTTAACTTTAACTTAAACTTTAACTTTGTTACCACAGTGTGGCGCGTTACACTGTAATTTTACAGAACTGCTGCCACCATCAGGTGAAAGAAAACACAGCAGCATACTGGCTGGTGGGCCACTTATAACAAACTCTAAAAAAGAATTCACGGGCCAATTAAAATCTGCCCACGGGCTGCATTTGGCCCTGCCGCCAGACTTTGGACACCCCTGCCACAGGAGAACAACTTTTGGATCCCTAAAGAATGTTTAAATGGATGGTTTATAACTATATATAGCAATTTTTAGTGAAATGTGCAAATGTGAGGAACTATTTTAAAACTACCTCCACGTAAAGCTGTATTTTGATTTCATATAACTTTACACCCAATCCAAGAACCATTTCGGAACCCTTATTTTTAAATGAATGGTTCACCAAAAAATGTACACAATTTACTCCTTACTCTAAACAAAGCCAAGACATATTTTGGAGTTCAGAACTTTCTGTCTGTAGTTTTGCAGTAGATCTACAAAGCTTATTTACCTTTAAAAAAATTCATTCATTCATTCATTCATTCATTTGAGTGACAAGCTTGTATTATATTTGCCCCATACCTCCACTACAAAACTAAAGACCTTAAACATGTCTTGATTTTTTTTATGAACCATTTTGGGATTTACAGTGAAGAAGCATAATTTCTAAGCCAAAGTCCTCCAGAAAACTATTGCATTGAAACTATCAGTAGTATTGAATGCACTTTCTTGCTTTCAAAGTTGTTTTCTTGCTATGTCTAAGGCTGTTTAGACTTGTGGGCACCAGGTTCTTGCAGACTTTGTAGACCACCAGCTTCTTGTCATTAAACTGCTTTGGCTATGAGCAGACTGAATCTCTAAAGACAAAAATACAGCCAGAGTTTATTCATGTTTATTTTAAGCCCTGGTCATCGGACAGGGTATTTTTCTTAAGGCCATAACCAAATGGAACAGAGAATGGGAGTGGTTGCAAAGACTAAACCTGGATTTGGTTCCTTAAAGTCCTCATAGAACATTGTTATATGGTAGAGTACAACTGTCCACCATATAATAATGAAAGTTGATATAAGCTGCTGCAAAGGTTTTAAAAACTACAGGCCAGATTGAGTGAAGAGACAGACAGAAGACTGAATAGACACCCATACAGTAGCCAGACAGACAGCTAGACAGCAGGCAGGGTACAGCAATAAGGGCATGCAGCAGGGAATGTGAGTGGTTGCAAAGGGAAACCTCATGAAGTATATTCTTGTATGTAACCAGTAATTTTGAGAGCAGGTTTTATTTTTGCAAGCTTGAGACTTCACTACGAGCTGTTTCTAGAAACACATTCGCTGGTGCCTCTGTGTTGTGTTGTTGCTGTAATTACATCAGGAAGTGTCCTCATTTCTCAGTCACACCCATATTTCACTAATTGCTATTGTCCTTTTGCATGTACTGACTTACCTGATTGTCTTTTGTTTTTTAGTGTGTTATTGTAACTCATAGTTCCATGAAAAAGATAAAATAAATTGACTTGGTTGCTTTTAGATCTGTGTTTTGAAGTATGTGTATGTGTGCCTCAAGCCTAATGCTGCATTTTTCTGCATCAGGCACTAAGGGAAGGTAATAAGCAAGCACAGATGGAGGAGGCTCCACGTGTACCTGGGGAGACCATCAAAGCCATAGGTAAGGTAAGGCTACATGGCTACTACATGTTAAACATCTGGTTAAGTAATTATCTTACCATTAATTGTGATTATATAAGTCTGTGGGCCCCTGTCGCTTCATGTCCACGATTTATACATAACCCCATGTGTCAAACACAAGGCCTGGGGGCCAGATCAGGCCCGTAGTATAATCCTGTCTGGCCCACAAAATTATTTTCATTTTCTATTAATGTTAGCCTGTTTGTCATCGTGCTGCACTACAATCCCCAGCATTCACTGCAGCATTATGTGTGTAATGTAATGTAGCCTATTGTAATGTGCATAATGTTGTGTACTGTAGCCTAATTATAGCTCAGATTATAGCAAAATGTTATTTAACAGTCAAATAAAATCACAGATGTTCTCTGGCCCACAGATTTGTTGTGAATTTTTAATATGGCCCTTATAGTGGTTGGGTTTGACAGCCCTGCCTTAAACTGTAGGCTTATTTTTCTGTTAATATTTATTATTCAGTAATTACTATAAATCACTCGGTTAACTACTGTGAAACTAATGTGTAAGTTAGGGCTGCATAGTGTATTTGTTAATCATTATCACAATTATCACAAAAAGTGATTTTTCATTTAAATATCTGTATAATTTTTAAAGTAAAATTCGAATGTAAATAAAAAGGGGGGGTTGGGGGGGGATTGTGGCCTGCTGCTGGAGCCTATCCCAGCGGTCATTGGGCGAAAGG
This sequence comes from Colossoma macropomum, assembly GCF_904425465.1. Lineage (NCBI taxonomy): Eukaryota > Metazoa > Chordata > Actinopteri > Characiformes > Serrasalmidae > Colossoma > Colossoma macropomum. Next base: position 27,917,593 of record NW_023494800.1, read on the forward strand.
CAGGATACACCCTGGGCAGGTTGCCAGTCCATCGCAGGGCAGACAGACAGACATATACATTCACACCTAGGGAGCAATTTAGCATGTCCAATCAGCCTGACTGCATGTCTTTGGATTGTGGGAGGAAACCCATGCAGACACGGGGAGAACAAGCAAACTCCACACAGAAAGGACCCTGGTCGCCGGCCAGGAATTGAACCCAGGCCCTTCTTGCTGTGAGACGACAGAGCTACCCACTGCACCACCGTGCCACCCTCATTCCTGTCACCAGCATTATAAATAAATCTGTTCCATTCATTGTATTTCAACCATTGAATTATACAGAACTTACGAAAAATCCCCTTTAACGAATCATAAAATTGTTTATCAATCCAATCCAGCACCCCTTATTCTGATCTAATTAATGCATAATATAAACACACAATCTGATGAGATTTAATCCAGTATATTGTCTGCTATGATGGATGTGTTCAATACAACAGCTTCGTCTTTTGTTCTTCTCAGTTTTTCATCTTCATCTTGGTAACACACAAGACCCAAGCATGCATAGTCTAAAACAAAACAACAACAGCAGCAAACAATAACAACAGTATAAGTTTACTTGTTTTTCTGGGGTCTGCCTCAAGAAGCAGGATTTCTGGCTTGCTGCAAGCTAACCTGTTTCTGAGGCAGGCGAAGGCCATGTTATCAGAATATAACCAGCTTTTGGGTGAACATCTGACCAATCAGGGACAGCCCTCTGATGAAATTGGACCTCTCTGGTTTGTGATGTCTGGGGCATTAATCACACAAAAATATCACTTTTTAGCAGAGCAAACATATTATACTACATAGATATCAAGAATATAAAGCAATTATTACTCTAATAAGCAATTGTGATAGCCTTTTGCTGTTAAATATGCTTTATTTTGCACATATTTACATAGTATGATTTTCTTCCTTCATTAAAAAAAACCTGCAAACCTGCATGATTTGCTAATTGGCTGTTCTTTATAAAATCAAGATGGCCTGTGCATGTGCATGAACATTAATACAGCCTGATTATTCTTTCTTATTATGAGCTAGTATCACATATTTATGACTTTGAATTTGTCTCATAATTATGATCCAAGTCATTTTTAGGTAATACTAAATCAAAATTTTAATAAACTTCCATATTCCATATTCATCATTATAAGACAGCAAGTCAGAATTGTAAGAAAAGTTGAAATATGAGACAGGACCTCATTATTATGACATAATAAGTCATTATTATGAGATAGTAAGAAATAAGTATATTATAACATCTCATTATGATGAGAGAGGGTGTCATTGTACTCCCTATCTTTTCATTACACTAAGTCCAAATTATGAGATATTACCTTATGATTGAGAGGCTGTGTCATAAGTATGAGATGCTATGTCATAGTTACAAGATACTAAGTCATAATCATGGGAAACTTTCACGTTATTATTACTTACTAAATGTCTTTTTTCAGTGGCAGAAACAGGCTTCCATACTGCACAGTTATGAATTAAATGAATGTTATATTTCACATTTAAATATTATTCTGTGTAATACAGACATCCTCTCTTGTTACAGCCAAAGACGTCATGTACATCTGCCCTTTCTCTGGAGCTGTGAGCGGCACCCTGACCATCACCGACTACAAGCTTTACTTCAAAAGTCTCGCTCGGGTAGGCCATGTTTTCTGCTTTCCTGTTCAAGAGATTTTAGTGGCCATGAAAATGAAAATGCTCCAGAATTCCTTGGAATAAAATCTTTTTACATTAACTTACATTAAATGTAAAGAACATATTTGCCTCTTCTTTGAAGTTAGCATTTTGGAGATACTTGTTTTACTTTGGACAGTGAAGATATTCTCTTACTAGTCTCCCTCATTCATTTAATATTTTAAGGCCTACCTTTTTAAGGCTTTCTTGTTTATCTTTTTCCAGTAGTTTTTATTATTGTTTTATTTTGAAATCTTTGAAAGTCTTCGCATGTTTTGTTATTGTTTAAATAAGTCCACTATTATAATTTGGTATTTTTGTAGAAAAACTCTGATTAGTCAATTAATAATCTACTAATGGGCACTCATGGGCTGGAGGTTAGGGAACCAGCCCTGTGACCGGTTTGATCCCCTGAGCCAACAGTACGTGACTGAAGTGCCCTTGAGCAAGACACCTAACCCCCAACTGCTCTCTGGGCGCTGTGGATAGGGCTGCCAACCACTCCGGGCAACTGTGCCCCCTAGTGTGTGTGTGCTCACTAGTGTATGTGGTGTTTCGCTGCACGAATGGGTTAAATGCAGAGGTGAAATTTCCCCATTGTGGGAATAATAAGGGTCACTTAATCTTAATCCAAATAATCAGTAGGTTACTTGATTACTGATCTAATCAGTAGTGACAGCTCTAGAATTAAACCCTTGTATTAACTTGGCATTGTACTGTCTCTGTAAGGATCCTCCGTTTGTTTTGGACGTGAACCTGGGAGCTATTAGTAGGTTGGAGACAATTGGGGTGCAAAGTCATGGAGAGAACACGCGGGGCCTAGAAATAGTCTGCAAAGTAAGTTAGAGTCTGTCTTGTACTCACACTCTCTCATAAAGTTTATTTAACTGAAGTGCTGTCATACAAAACCTCTAAATGTTCTCATCCACTTAAAGGACTTAAGAAGCCCAAGGTTTGCCTATAAAAAGCAAGAACAAAGCAAGCTGGAGATCCTTGAGGTGCTGTCCAAGTATGCATTCCCTCTCTCTCATGACTTGGTAAGGCCTAAAGCAAGCACCAGTGGTTATTCTTCTTTAATAAGGTCAGTTACAAAAGTGTAATATTATGTAATAAATTGCTTGAAGAAAAACATATTCATTTTGATTAATTTGCTCACCAGAAGCATTTTTGGATTATTTAGCCAAGTTAAAAATGTCTAAAATGCAGCAATAAAGCTAATATGAACGTGCTAGATAACCTGCAATAAAAATCTATTTTTCCAAAACATGTAATATTTTATATTGTATACATTGCATTCTGTTACTTAATGATGGTGCATTTATTGTTATGTAGTCTTACATATGCTCTCTTGGCCTGTAGCCTCTTTTTGCCTTCAGGTACCAGGAGAGGTTCCCAGAAGATGGCTGGAAGGTCTATGATCCTTTAGCTGAATACAAGAGACAGGTAAAAGGCTTTTGCAACCCCAGCTTATAAACAGTTTACATAACATCATGAGATATTTATTTCTGGTATTTCCTGTCCGGAAACAACTTAGAGCTCATGCAGCTGACCACAGTACAACAAAGTAAATATAGACATAAAGACAAAAAATAGCATGCAGTACTCAGAGAAAGGTACTGTTTACATTTACCTCTACCTCTTAGAATGGTGCATTAAAGTATGTACATGTGTTTAGGTTCATGCACAAATTGATCAATTTTTCATAGCACTTGCATAATGTAAGGCCAAATAGAAATGTCAAACAGATTAACTTTGTGCATGGCAGATAATTTTAACTGGGCCTGACTAGCTTTAATTCAGTGTCAGTTACATTAGCACTTTTAATACGAACCCTTATTCATTATTTATCTACGGTACTCAGCAGTCAAAGTCAGAGACCACCCTTTCATTTCATAAGCACAATTGATTCATTTTTCATATATATATACATACACACACACACACACACACACACACACGCACCTTCACGTGACATTAGTACAAAGACAAAATATCTATTGTAGAAACTGGGAAAATTGAATGTTTTTTGAGGAACAAATGGCCATTTGAATTTGATACCAGCAATACATTTCAAAAAAAGGGGAAACAAAAAACTAGAAAGTTGGGTAATGCTAAAAAAAGGCACCTGGCGCTTAAATGGCAACAGGTCAGTAACATGATTGTGTATAAAAAGAGCACCCAGACAGGCTGAGTCTTTCAGAAGTGAATATGGGGAAGGGTTTACCACTCTGTGAAAGATTGCGCAGGCAAATAGTGCAACAATTCAAGAATAAAGTTTTTCTGTGCAAAATAGCAAAGAACTTGGAATTTTATCATCTATAATACGTAATATCTTTAAGAAATTCAGAGACTCCAGAGAAATCTCTGTATCCATTTAGCAAGGCTGAAAACCAGTATTGGCTGGCTGTGTCTTCGCACCCTCAGACATGATTCTGCAGTGGAAATCACTGCATGCACTCAGGAACACTTCTGAAAACCACTGATTGTGAGCACAGCGTGTTAATGCCACCACTAATGCAAGTTAAAACTCTACCATGCAATGAAGAAACCACATATAAACAGAATCCAGAAACCCTGCCGCCTTTACTGGGCCCAAGCTCATTTAAGATGGACTGAGGCGAAATGGAAAAGTGTCTTGTCATCCAAATCAAAATTTGAAATTCTTTTTGGAAATCATGGACACTGCATCATTTGAAGACCACCTGGCTTGTTATTAGCGCACATTTTAAAAGTCAGCATCCATGATGGTACAGGGGTGCATTAGTGCACATGGCATGAGTGACTTGCACATCTATGAAGACACCATTAATGCTGAACGATATGTACAGGTTTTGGCAACATATGCTGCCATCCACATAATGTCTTTTTCAGGGAAGGCCTTGCTTATTTCAGGAAGATAATGTCAAACCACATTCTGCATGCATTACAACAGCATTGCTCTATAGTACGAGTCCAGGTGCTAAACCTGCCTGTCTGCAGTTCAGACCTGTCACCTACTGAAAATATTTGGCGCGCTATAAAATAAAAAAATATGACAAAGGTGACCCCGAACGTTTGAGCAGCTGAAATTCTGTATGAATCAAGAACGAGAAAGCATTTCGCTTTCAAAACTACAGTAGTTAGCCTCCTCAGTTTCCAAGCTTACAGAGTGTTGTTAAAAGAAGAGATGATGCAACACAGTGGTAAACATGCCCCTGTCCCAATTTTTTGGAACATGTTGCTGGCATCACATTCAAAATGGGCATATATTTTTCAAAACACACTAAAATTTCTCTGTTTCAACATTTGATATGTTGTCTTTATAATATTTCCTGTTTAATCTACAACGTAAATGATTTGACTGAACTTAACCAAAGGCATTGTGATTAGTTATGTTACTGAACCAATCAAATTCTCTATTATGATATGTAATGACGAAGTTCAGTCTTAGAAGTTGGTTGCATTTTCTACTTCTCGTGACTTCAGAAATATAATCATGTGTGCTTCTGTACTTAATGGCCATTTTGACTGGAAATGAAATAACTGGTGTATGGTCTCTGTCTTTTGCGCAGTTCTCTTCACTTTGAGGTAAAATGTTACTTTTGGACTTTAGGGCATAGATAACTGCTAATACAGACTTCAGCAGAGACTATGAGCAGTTAATCTTTTAAAAATGTAGTCAGAGGACCTCATTCTCCAATATCTTCCTAATTTTATACTTTCTTAAGAATGGTTAGTCAATAAGGCCCAGAGAGTTCATTCAGGGCAACTCTGTGTGTTACACAGGGTCTGCCTAACGAGAGCTGGCTCATCAGTAAGATTAACAGTAGTTATGAGGTGTGTGAGACATACCCGGCGCTGCTCGTCCTGCCTGCCAGCATCAGCGAAGATGAGCTGAGAAGAGTGGCTGCCTTCAGAGCAAAGCGCCGCTTTCCTGTAAGTATATGACACTTTTGTTTTCGTTATTTAATAAACTTCTAGGGCATATGTAATTTTCAGTCTGAACACAAAAGTATGTAATCATACGATTTAACAAAGATGGGTTTAAAAACATAGTTGAAAGAGAAAAAAGTATTCAAGCACCACAAATTATCATCATTAATACTTATTGGCAGTTACAGCTTAGAGTCATCTATGTGATTAGCATTTGCAGCATTGTGGTTCAATTTTGGCCCATTCCTCTTCGCAGTCCTTCTGTTGGACTTGCAAGTTCAAAATCCTCCATAAATTTTCGAGGGGGATTCTAGTCAGGAGATTGGTTAAGAAATGCAGGCACCTTCACCTTTTTTAGAAACCAGTCGAGTTATTTTGGCTGTATGTTTGGGGTTGTTTTTGTGTCGAAATGTCCATGTTCACCATTTTTGCCGATGAGATTAAATTCTCCTAAAATGTTTCCACATCACTCCATTCACGTTTCTTTTGATGACGTGTACATAGATGTGAAACTGTAGCGAGTTACCCTTATATTCACAGCTTCCATACTGTATAATTCATTGATGCCTGTATAACACAATGTTAAAAACATCAATTTATCCTGTTTTTACATAAGAACTTTTTTATTTTCACAGCATTTAACCTAAAATTTGTATTTGTTTACATGTCTTTGTTTATGCTTATGAAAACATGCTTTTTTGTTCATGTTTCTAAATACAAAGGAAAACTGTACATTTAAAGTGAGTGTAGGCACTGGAACTACTAAATAACAAAAAACCTCCCCCTTGCTGTGTGTGTATGTATGTGTGTATATGTATATCATATCTGAGATTATTTTAGCAGTAAAACAAACTGTTGAACAATATATTTCTCATGGTCCTTTTAATAAATTAATAATAGTAATAGCAACTGCAGTACGTGTTTCCTTGCTGTTGGCTAAATGTTACCTTTTTTTCCTCAGGTACTATCATGGATTCATCCTGAGAGTCAGGCAGCTATAGTGCGTTGTGGTCAGCCTCAGGTTGGCCCCTCAGATCGCCGCTGCAGAGAGGACGAGCGATACCTCCAGACCATCCTGGATGCCAACGCCCAGTCGCATAAACTCTGCATCTTTGATGCCCGGCAAAGCAGTGTGGCAGACACCAACAAAGTAAGAAAAGGAACTCAGCATATCAGAACTGAATCTATTGGTTAGTTTTCCAAGGGTAAACACTAAAGAAGGTATCAGATATCAAAATATCTGTACAGATAAATGTGCAAAAAGAATGCAGAGGCCTAAACATGTATTCAAAGATGTGTTTTGAATGCATTACAAGGTCAACTTTCTTCAACTGTCTTCAGGCTACAGTGATTTTAGTTACTAAAACAGTTTCTTGTTATGCCTTTTTAAGCCAGTTAAGCTTTCACTTACACAGGATGGTTACTTTTATCAATTTACACCTTTAGCTTGAACCAATTAGCAAGATAATCAATGAATACACATAACAAAATCCCAGTTTTCACTGAATCCCAGTGTTTGTGTCCACCTGGATGTAAATGAACACTGCATGAATAAGATCAGTAGTGGGGAATCAGCTATGCAGCTGCAAGCTTGATGTTATTTGTCAGGGTCTCACATTTGAATTAAATCTGTGGCTGAGACGCATGTACAGCCTCTGAATGAGGACAGGACCATACTTGTGAAGATGCTATTTCTGACAACATTTCATGGACAAGATGGATGGACACATTTAGAGATATAATAAACAAGCCATTAGGAAGCTTAAAGACACAACAAGAAGACAGGACATTCTGGCGAAACACTATCCATATGGTTGCCAGGAGCTGGATCCAACTTGACAGCTCTAAATAAACAAATAAAATGATTTTGGAATTTGTGGGGTTTTTATCCAGAAGCAAAATAGTGTTTTTCTCTTCGTACAGGCCAAAGATGGTGGCTATGAGAATGAGAGTGTCTATCCTAATGTGGAGCTGAACTTTCTGGAGATTCCCAACATTCATGTAATGAGGGAATCTTTACGCAAGTTAAAGGAGGTGGTATATCCTGCCATTGATGAGCAGCGTTGGTTCTCCTCTGTAGATGCCACACACTGGCTGGAGTACATCAGGGTGAGGAGTGGGCATATTTGCTTCACCTCAAGGCACATTTACAGGCAAATAGAATTTTATGTATTGCTTTATTTGACTTTTTCTAAGTCCTTCAGATCAAGTTTCTAAAAGTTATTTAAAACGTAACATGAAATTCAGCAACTATATTCCTGTATTTTGGCATGTGTTGCATGCAAATAGCATTACTGTCTCACACAGATGCTGTATGCTGGATTAAAACTATGTTCTGTTCTAGCTTCTTGGAGTTCTCAAAGTCTGAGCAAAGTTTGAATGGTCTAATGCCCTCTGCCTGTAGCTGTTATTGGCTGGTGCTGTAAGGATTGCTGACAGAATTGAGTCTGGGAAGACCTCAGTGGTGGTACACTGCAGTGATGGATGGGACCGCACGGCACAGCTTACCTCTCTGGCCATGCTGATGCTAGACTCACACTACCGCTCGCTGAGGGGCTTCCAGGTGCTGCTGGAGAAAGAGTGGCTCAGCTTTGGACACCGCTTTGCCTCGGTAATACTAACCTTGAAGTCTAAGATCAAGTCTGTCTTGGTTCACATTTGTGTTTGTAAATGACTCACATTTGCCATTAGTGAGAACACACCTCTGCCCTGAAAGGACCCACATGCACATATTTTCAAAATCAATAAAGTCACGTGCATGGGCACAGGCATCGTGAACAAAAGCAAAATGCCATATTTGCAAGATTTGTGCTACTTTAATCCTGTAATGTGACAGTAGTCTGATGTCATTTGTAGTGATTAATGAATGTCTAATGTCACTATATGAAAGCAAGTGGGGAGCTGCTATGTGAATACCTCATGCTAAGTGATCCCTGCCATGATTTCTTGTTCTGTCAGAAGTTAGCAAAACTTCCCATTCTCTTCTGCTTGGAGCTCTTTTTGTTCTTTTACAGTGTGTGGTTGCTTATACATAGAACACTCCTAATTACTCTGATTATGTGCTGATTGTCTCTCGCTCCTTAGCGCGTAGGACACGGTGATGAGAACCATGCTAACTCGGAGCGCTCTCCTCTCTTTGTGCAGTTCATAGACTGTGTTTGGCAAATGACCAGACAGGTGGGTAATATTTTCTGCTAACAAAATAGCTGACTTTGCATTAACAGCAGTTAAGAAAGTGAAAATTGTTACCTTTACCATTAAGGTATCTTTTCTCTCATTTTCAATATATTGGAATATAACATGAACCTTCACACACAAAGTCAACGCTGATATCAGTGTGATAACATTGTTAGCCAATGTTTCATGTCCCTCCTCAGTTCCCCTCTGCGTTTGAGTTCAACGAGCTGTTTCTCATCACCGTACTGGATCATCTCTACAGCTGCCTGTTTGGGACATTCCTCTACAACAGCGAGCAGGAACGTGTTTCAAAGGCAAGAGTACAGATAATTCAGGGCACCTGTTGGGTCAGAGAGGCTGAACTGAGTGAATAGTTCTTTCCATCAAACATCTTGTTAAGCTTTAGGCGCTTTGGTTTTTGTTTAATATTATTATTTGTATTTTTTTTTAACATATTACATATTCGAGTACACAGATTTAGCACAATCTTGTACCAAACCACACTGTCTCAAGTGATGCTCTACTGAAAACAGACTAGACTAGATTTTGTTGTGTACATATTCTTTAAAGTGAAATGAGTCTGGAAAGAAGGTCCTGAAAAACTCCAGGAAACAGATTAATTAAATACACTATGTCAACAAATGTAAGGGAAAAGTTCTAAGAATTAACATGAATTGGATAGCATATTCCTTCCAAACTGTAATGTATTTCTGAATGAAATGCTGTATCAGGGAGGGTCTCTGAGATACCAGTGTTTTCTGCAGGTGGGGTTGTTGAAACATGATATTATTGAAAATAATATTTTTTCAAAAGATTATTTTCCTTCACCCATTGGTGCATGTGATATAATCAAGACTCAGAAGACATTTTTGAGTCACTACACTGCAATGAAATATCATTAAAGTGAATTTTGTCTTTGAAAGATATGGCATGATTAATCATGCTTAATATGAACAGAAGCACAAATTAACAAGGAAAAAAGGTCCATTTTACTTTCAGACTGACTTTAATATCATTTTCCTCTCTGTAGGAAGTGTTTACTAAGACCGTGTCACTGTGGTCCTACATAAACACTCAGGCTGAGGACTTCACCAACCCACTTTACATGAACTATGAACATCATGTTCTATATCCAGTAGCCAGCCTCAGGCACCTGGAGCTCTGGGTCAGCTACTATGTACGCTGGAACCCTCGCACAAGGCCACAGGTGAGTACTGCATGGCAGTGTTTTCAAATGAGTCTTCTAAGTAAGCTGTTTATATTTAGCCATAAAAATGTCCATGTTTGGTTACACACAAACAATTTTTGCCCTTACTGACTGAAAGTCAGGGGTGTTTTATACACATACTTTGCGAAATATTCAAAAGGACTTAATCAAAACTACCAACTTAATGTCAAACAGTAGAAAATGTTCAAAATATAAGGTAGATTCAAAGTCCTTTTTGTTTTGTTGGAGAAGAATACAGAATTGTTGGTGGCAAATGCTCTTAGATTAAGATATATTTTGCAGCAGCTTCTCATATAACATAGAGATCCATTTTATTCACAAATGATTTCACTACCATGTACATTCTGCGAGGCAAAAGCAAGCAAAGCAAAAAGTGTTTAAAAAAGTTCATTCATGTTCATTTATTACATTTATAGCAAGTTATCCAGGGCGATTTTTGCCCTTTGCCCCCAATTATTTTAGACACTGGTCAAATGTTCACAGTTCACCAGGTTGAAAATTTTTCTAGCTCTGCGTAAAAAGTGTGAAGTGCTTAAAGTACTAGTTCACTAGTTTCCTAAGATAAAATAAATCTGACCCCTCTTCTATCTTTTTCTTAGGTGCCTGTTCACCAGCATATGAAGGAACTGCTAGTGATGAGGGCGGAGTTGCAGAGAAGAGTGGAGGAGCTACAGAGAGAAGCCTCTTCATCTCGCTCCCTCTCCTCATCCTCAGATCTTGGGGGAACAACTATGCACACCACCGTATGATAAATCTACAGGAGGAGAGCGAATGAAACTAGCCAGTAAAACATTTTCAAACTGTACATTGTCCAAAACAGTACTCTTCAACCCTTAATGTCCATTTCCTTAATTCCTTTTTATTTATAAAAGGACCATGCCTGTGTAATGAGTATAATGTGTGGGGTAAACTCATATTTCATCTTACACATGTGCACATAAGTTTGGATACACCTGGTCAAATTACATGTTTTGTTGATTTTCTAAGTGAATATAAGTTAACAAATCCTGTACAGAGAACACACTTTTGCACGTTAGTATACAGAATTACTGTTTTTTGCTGAACCTAACATATTGGGGAAAGGAAACATAAAACTGGCCTGTGCAAAAGTTATGGCACATTTTATATTGTATGTTTTATTTTTTGTCTGTGTCCTGTAGAGGGTGTGTTATTTTCACATAGAAAACCCACAAAACATGAAATGTGACCAGGAAGGTTGAAACCTTTGCATATGACCGTATACTTTATGGATAGATGGCAGCTTTTTCAGTGCTGGTGTGCCCCTTTGCACCATGATAATGTGGTTGGGCTGCCACCTGGTGGACGTACAGTGGTGGATTGTGGGTGTTTCCGCATCATAAGTGCACAAAGTAATATTTTAGTTTTTATCATTAAGAATTTAAGGTTGCTTGTTATTCACAAACCTGGGAAAAGCTATAGGAAGTAACTCCAGTGTTGCCTTTAGCCATGTTAACAATAAAACTGTTCCCAGCAATAGGACCTCCGCCTTATGACCAAGACCATCTCATGTACTACTGTTTTAGTAACAAATTCCCCTCAGCGTATTTTTACAATATCAAACAGTCAAACAGTGTGCTACTACATGCCCATATCAGATTACCTTGTGCAAGCTTTTAAACAAGGGGAACATGTATACTTATCATGTGTGTTGTGATTACCTGTATTAACTAGGCTAACAAGGTTTGACTGGCAGCAACAGTGAGAACTCCAGGAATGTGTCAGGTGCCGTAAACTACTTGTGAATATTAATATACTGTGTTTCAGAATTTGAGATTTTTACATTCCAATACACTAAATGCCCAAATGTTTGTGGACAGCCCTTCTTATTAGTGAATTCAGCTGCATTAAGGGGCACTCACTGTTAACACAGGAGTTCAGATGCACACACAGCTTGTATAGTCTCCATAGGAAAGCACTGACAATAGAACAGGATGCTCTGGAGCAGCCGCAGGTCACAATGTCCAATGCCAAGCGTAGGCTAGTGGGGTATGAAGCCCCCCAGCAGTGAGCTATGGAGCAGTGGAACTGCATTCTCTAGAGTGATGGAGCACCAACCAGTACCTTTGGGATGAGTTGGAGTGGCATTTGTGATCCAGAACTAATCATCCAACATCAATACCTGACCTCACTAGTGTTCCCATGGCTAAATGCAGTTTAAATCCTCACAGCAATGTTTCAACATTTAGTGTACTGCCTCCCCCGAAGAAAGACAGTTACTGCAGCAGAGGGGGACAACCCCCATTTAATACTCTTGTTTTTGGAAGAAACATTGGATGAGCAGGTGTCCACTAACTTTTGGCCGTATATTGTATTTTGTGCCTCACAACAGTAGTTAAGATCATTTTCAGAACTGTGTATTAAAGTTAAACTGAGCTTTAAAAAAAAACATGTCTGAGATAAAAGGAACTGCACATCTGCATTTTAAGGAGATGCAGTGTGCTGTTGAGCTTACTGTTTAATTTACATACAGTTAAGAACAGTTTTTAAGGTTGTATATAATATTATGAGTTGCTCTGAAAACTGTTCCTTATTTCTTGTCATTTGCTCCCAACCCTGGTTTTAGGGAACGCCTGCACTGCATATTTTAGGTTTTTCCTCTTCTGTAAAACACCTTTTGTTAAAACAAAATAAGCTTCTTAACAAGCCCTTACTGAGTGGGAGGGTTTAGAGCAAAACCAGACTCTTGTTTTATTTGTAATAATAACTTATGCCAGAGCACACTGACCAGACAAACACCAACAGATTGGTGTGCTATACCTGACTGATTGTTGGGCGGATCTATCTCTTTTTCTCTCTCATATTTGGCTTCCCCTTCTAAGGACAACTGCAAACATCAGAATATTAGTGTTTGTTGCAGTGTTGGTCAGAGTGCTGTGCCTTAAAGATGAATTCCTCTAATTTTTTAAGATTTTAAATAAATTTGAAGTACTAAAGTGTAAACAAGTCATTCAAAGTGTTTTGATGTGAAATGCTTTAGTTCTAGAGAAACTTGGCGAGCGATGTTTATAGGATCCAGATGTCCAAAGTAGACCAAAGACTGATAAAGTATGCAGAGAAACAGATGAACTGTACTCTCTAAGTGTAGAAGTATAAGCTGCACCTATATGGTGAGTGGAGCTGATAAAATGTTGCAGAAATAAGGAAGAGTACATAATGAAGTAGCCGGGTGGTGTATCTTGGCTATTGAATTACGCAAAAAATCAGAAATTTTGTTAGAGTTCCCCTTTATGTGTGTACTTCCATCTATGTTAGAATATACGGTGTTTTATGACTAGTTGCCTGGAAAAGATCCAAGTATGGAGTTTGCTAAAAAAGAATTGATGGAGAATTTTGATGGGCTTTTCACAGCAAAAAAAGTTTATTTTCTAAGAAATAACAACGACAAGATTAGCCTACTGTCTGTGTGTCAACAGCAAATTTGTAGACACCCGCCGAGCTCCATTTAAATTAGCATTCGGTTGCTCGACCTTCAAAATTTCTCCTTACAATATTATTAATTAGTACGTGTTAGGTTTGGGGTTTGAAACATTATAACTCGAACAGCAGTGTTTCTGTTCATGATTTATGACGGTACTACTACGCACTCACGCCATCAAACAATCCAGTGTTTTCATGGCTATCCCGCGCGGTATTTAAACAGTGGGCGGCTTTGTATTTTCTGTTCAATCACAGATAGGGAACTGTGACCGTGCGCGAAGCTGCAGCCAATCCGCGGTAGTGGAGGTTGTTTTGAATGCGCGGTGGCGCGGGCCAATCAGGAGGGTCTCGTGGTGAGATAGCGCGAGGCTGCGCAAGAAGGAAGCGTGAAGTCTCAGCGAGAGCACGGTGGAGATACGCTGTTGGTCGATCAACACCGGTGAGTAGAAATGCTAAATAACGGTTAAAATAACTTCTCTGAATCTTAGTGCAATTTTTTTTACGTTTCATTCGGCGTCTTTTGGTTCATTTTGTGTTTAAAGCACATTGGTTACCGCGCGTTTCTTTTTCTGTATTATTGAAGTTAAGATAAAATAATTTTAAAACGGATTACCTATGCGCTTTTATTCTGCGCGCTGTTTTAAACTACGGATTGTTTCTATCGATTAAAACTACTTGAACGACGCAGTGTGGTGAACATTGTTTTTAAAATGGCTGGCAATGTAAAAAAAAAACAAAAACCTTGCGTTCACAGAAGGTATAGGCCATGATATTTTACCTTAAATGATTGCAAAAGTTTTTCGTTTGACACAGGAAAATAGCGTAGTTTTACCGATTTATTGGCTTTCATTTCAAAAAGCAGTGAGGTGTTAAAACGCAGTTGACAGCCGACGGCAGTAATGGCTGGTTTAGTCTGCCTTTTGTTATCAGCGGGCTGGACTGGCCAAACTTTTGGAGAAACTGCTTCTGCAGCTACTTTTTATACACGGTGCATAGCGTATCGAGTCCTGACGTTTTCGACGTGCTAATAAATCCCCGGAACGTGCAAAAAAGACTTTGGTCCACCATGCCGGTGCGTGTGAAGGGGGTGTGTGAGAGGCTTTGTTAGCCATTCCCTAAGCCTTTCTCCCGAGCGCACTGGAGAGGCCATTTTAATGAATGGAGTCCTATCTATTCAGAGGAAGGGAGAAGCATAGCTGCCTGTAAACCTTATGTCGGTTAACAGTAGATTACAGTAGACTTGGGTTGCGTTTAAAGTGTTCGCGCATTGCTAGGTTAGGAAATAATTTATATAGGCGTTAATGGGCGTTAAATGTAAATGTTTCTGTCATGCCTTTGCATTTCACAAAATGGAAGATGAATAATTCCCATAGTCAACAACTCAGGTGCTTCGCTGTCTTCGTTTTATTTAAGGTGTTTAGTTAGTGCAGTAGTTTAGTTTTTCATGACGGCATAGTATACGTAATTTTAATTTATTTATTCTCTTTTTTTTATTTGGAAGGCTGGGGGCGGTTCTGTGAAGGTGACTAATTTTGGTTGTAATAATACATGAAATCATTGCCTTAAAGGGTTGTGGAACTTAACCTACTGAATTGCTTGTAATTGACAAAGAACTCTTTTATAGGACTAAAAATATTAAAGTGGTCTAAGTGGAAGTCAACCAGCCTCCAAGATGGCCAAAAGTGACCCAGGAAAGCCAAAGGGCAAAATGTCTGCTTATGCCTACTTTGTGAAGACCTGTCGTGAGGAGCACAACAAGAAAAACCCTGGTGTTTCTGTCAATTTTGCAGAATTTTCCAAGAAGTGTTCTGAGAGATGGAAAGTAAGTGCATTTTCTTTGTAGCTAAAGAAAAGGCTGTATTTAAAGCATAGAATCATTTGCATTTATTAGTGTGTCTGCTGTATATTCCAGGTTATGTCTCCAAAAGAAAAGACTAAATTTGAAGACATGGCAAAGCAAGATAAGGCCCGTTATGACCAAGAAATGATGAACTACAACCCAGGCAAGAGGGGCAGAAAGAAGAAGGACCCTAATGCACCTAGGAGGCCACCGTATGTGTGCTCCTGCTAGTAAATAGGATGAGGATATGTAACGAAGTAACATTTTTAAAATAAGCAATCATTAGATATCTGTGGTTTTTAATATAATCAATGCACTTTCCTTTTCATTTCTTTTAAAGGTCGGGATTTCTCTTGTTCTGTGCTGAGCGCAGACCCAGTATCAAGGCTCAGAACCCCAGCATGGGTATTGGCGATGTAGCCAAGAAACTTGGTGAGATGTGGAACAATATGTCAGACTCTGAGAAACAACCCTTCCTTTCACAGGCCAACAAACTCAAGGACAAGTATCAGAAGGTGAGGTTTGACCTAATTCTGTTGTGAATGTAAATGGACAGAGATTAGCTTAAAGTCCTTTCAGTCTGTGGGTCATATGGTAGTGTCCTTAGCAAGGCAATCCTAGTTCAGAGTCTAAGGGCTATGGCTTTTACTGTTACTGACTACCAGTGACCTCCAGCTGCCAGTGGCTTGTGACGGTCCAAGCTGTTTCACTGTAGAGGTAGATGAAATAAGCTTTTCCTTTCTTTCAGGACATGAAAAACTACAAGGCAAAGGGTAAAGCAGGCAGTGGGTCGTCAGCAGGCAAATCAAAATCCAAAGATGACGACGATGAAGACGAAGAGGATGAGGAAGATGAGGATGATGAAGAGGAAGAGGAGGAGGATGATGATGACTAAAGGACTTTGCAACTATCCTGTTATCAGATTAGGTATACAATCACTGCCAGTTTGATTTCAGATAAGGTCTGCCAGGTGCTAGCTAAAAGGCCATACTCTTAGCACCCACGGGGATTCTCAATCTGTGCAAGCTAAGATTATTTTCAGATACTGGTTTTGCTTATGCTTCCCCCCACCACCAACCTCTTAAGTGTACTGCAAAAGAAGGGGTATATTGTCTTTGCTATTCAGCAATAAGTATATGGTTGAGTAAGAATATACATGTTAAGCTGTTTAAGGTTGTGTGTTTCTATGTGGTTCTTAACTTAGAAATTCCATTTTATTTTTCTATTCTCCCAGCTTCAAATTGCACAATTCAAGGTTGGTAGAAAGGAGTAGCAAAAGTCAGGGTTTTGAGTCTTGGTGAAGATTTGCCAGAGGCTGAATAGCAGTCAGCACATTTCCACTATGTAATGCATTGAAAGCTGTTTGTCCGGTGTTTTTTTGAGAATTTCGGATAGACCTATTGAGCCTTTTGTGTGGGCCTTGGCTTTGCCCAGAGGAACGTTTAACACTTCTAGATGCATAAAGCCCTTATTTGTGCTTTGATTTATTTGGGTTGTTTTAAATGCCTAGATAACACTGTGATTTAAAATGACAGCATTTTTAGATCTAGTGTGTGTGATGTGACTTATGTAATAATGTCAAATGCGTGAGTGGTGTTTGGATTAAAATGGTGTTCGCTTATTGATTTGATGCTGTTGTATGGATATTTATGGTAATAAAGTTATGTTAATGGTGCCAGACATGATGTGGGTAATTCATTCAGCATGACCCTTAAAGTGCAGCACTAGATAGTAGTTATTTTAATGGTATTCATTGGATATACTGGCCACTTTTAGAAACTCCTGCTTTGTAGGTCCACCTTGCCATAGTTGGAGCAGTTGTCACCAACCCTCCTGGAGATCTACTTTCCTGCAGAGTTTCTTTTCAAGCTGCCTCAAGAACTTCTGAAGACGATAATGATCTAGAGCAAGTGTTGCAGATTGTGGTTGGAACTAGGCCAGGGGTGCACAACTCTGGTCCTGGAGGGCCAGTGTCTGACAGAGTTTGGTGATTTTTTTTTTTTACCTGCTCAAACACCTCATTTCACTCGCCTGTTAATTGCCAGGTTTTGTGGGTGTGTCTGAGTAGGGAACTACCAAAGTTTGCTGGCCCTCCAGGACCAGAGTTGTGAATCCCTGAACTAGACTCTGCAGAAAGGTAGATCTCCAGGACCATGGAGTTGGTGTATCCCAGGGGTGTCCAATATTATCCTCCAAGGGTCTGTGTGGTTGCAGGTTTCCACTCAAAATGAGCTGGAGCATACCTGATTCCACTTGTTTAATCTAGTGTCTTCAGACTGTCTTCAAAACATGTGAAGAGTCCAGCAGAGTTTGGTGGTTTTTCCAACATTCAGATAATATCTTATCAACAATGGTCCTGTGATCAGAGACTTACCAGTGAATTGAGCAGAGCATGAGAATC
Organism: Colossoma macropomum; assembly: GCF_904425465.1. Classification (NCBI taxonomy): domain Eukaryota; kingdom Metazoa; phylum Chordata; class Actinopteri; order Characiformes; family Serrasalmidae; genus Colossoma; species Colossoma macropomum. The sequence continues at coordinate 27,935,302 of NW_023494800.1, forward strand.
CATGGGTGTCTGTAATTGTAGACCTGTTTCTGATGTGGCTGGTATGTGTGAATGTAAGAATCCCTGACTTTCATGCAACAGCAGCAATGAACCACAAGATGTCACAAGAGCTTTCAGCAGAGGAGCTTGATCATTATCAGATGTCTAATACTCGCAGGTATTATTGGTGCATGTATGTGACAGAGAACAGCAATGTTGATACACAGTGAATGTCTCTCATTTTCTTGTCCTACCACCCACCACCACCTGTTAAGCAAAGGAAATTAGAATTTATTAGGCTAGGCAAAGTCATTCTCATCTGCCAGTGTCTTATGTGTTCATTCTTTAAGTGGCTGCAATCAACAGCTGTTTTTTCGTTTCTTAAACTGTCTGTTGGGTCCCATACCTAGTTATCTAGCTATAGATTGTTGACCTCTAACTTTCTCCTTTTTTGTCAAAGAGCTAGTCTTTTCCAATAGCCCCTGGGTGGATGGTTGTGGGTTTTTTTTTTGTTTGTTTTGTTTTTGGCTGACTGACCATTCTGCCTGCACAAAGCATGCTGCAGAGCTTGTAACCCTGCAGCACTGGATTTCTTGACCCACTCAAACCAGCACATCTGACCCCTGTTATATTCCTTTCATAAGCTCTGAGTTTTTTTCAACATCTTGGAGATTCTTGACAACATATCTCCACCGCTGCACCAGATTGAAAATGATCAGGTGAAATTGGGTCATTCATGTGGTCAGTGTGTTTCAAGAATGCTTTTATATATCCAATGTATGATTTCTTTGCATCATATTAGGAATTTATAAGTAAGTAAGATCAGAACAGTAAGAACGTAGATCTAAGTTACGACGGACCCTGCTCACTGTGAGCATAGAATCATAGCTCCTCCAAAAACACATCTTTATGGATTCAGACTCTGGTAAAGACAGCCAGGCCTTGCTATAATTCCATAGCTGTGGTGGTTAAGGGTGCAGCTTGTGCCGTTCTGTCATTCTCCCAGCCAGTTATCCGTGTAGCACATTCCCCATAAACCCCTGCTCTCATCTCATTCCCCTTTGGAAAGGTGCTGGCCTTCTAGCCTCCTCTCAATCCTCTCTCATAAGTACAAGCACACAAAATCTGCCTGCAGTCTTAAAAATAAAGGTGCCAAAATAGCTTCTCATTTTATGAATGAGATGTGTGAGAACCTTTTTTAAGTTAACAGAACTGCCACATAATGTAAAGATTCTATACCAACTGAGAGTTACCTAAATGCTTACATTCAAAGCAGCGAGCCCTTTGTGTTTTTAAAAATGTATTACAAATTTAATGCTAAACTAGATTTGCCTTTCCTAAAGGAAATACAGTCCTTGCGAGGCAAGAAAATATATTTCTAAGGAGAGAGTGACAGAATTCAAATGCAATTTTTAGATCTAGCAATGTGCAGTAGGAGACGCTCAGCCAATCAGCTCCAAAGCCATTATGACATAATCAGCTGTGGAAGTTACCAAGTATATATGGAATTATGTACATATTATGAACTGTTGGGGTGCAGGATCCAGTATTTAAATTCCTACGTAGTGCACCATGTAGGGAGCAGGGAGTCATTTGAGATTCACCCTCAGTGGGAGAAAAGGGGTGCCGTTGGATTGGTGCTAAATAAGACTCCGTGCTGATTTGGTAACCAAAAAGTATAAAGCAAAAGTTTCTGCATTAAACAGTGCAAAAACTGTGCATATGTTCCACTGTCATACAACAAAAAGTTAAGAAGTTCATGAAATGGCTGCAGTATACAGCAATGGACGACCAAATGTTCATCTCCTCATTCAGCAGTCCATGGTTACTTGGGAACGATACCACACGCTAAAGGAACTATATTTCTTGGCGGAATACCTATTTATGTTGATTATTTTTAATTCAAACTTTTTTATAAAATCATATGTTATAAAATCATATTTTATGTTGGCCGCGTTGTTCTTAAGAACACCCTTCCCAGTGATAAAATCGCAGTAATGCATGGCCTCTCATGGCTTATTGCTTTAATATACAGGAGTAGCTGCTGTGATTTTAATACTGTAGAATTCACACTGTCTCAATATTCCATTATACTAGTGAACACATTTTAACTAAAATATTTTTTTAAAATATCAAAGTTATGAAAATTAAAAATTACACATCTCTCACTGGCATTAGCTACAAAACGAAGGTTGAACGGAGTCTGTACATTAAGCAGTTTGGGCCGAACTGATTGCATTAAAACAGAAAAAGCACTGTAATAAGTGCTTGCTCTGCTCTTGCATTGTAATGTACTAAAACAGCTACTAATTAAATTCATTTTGTACACAGGAACAAAACAAGCAGAAATATCACTTGTCTTCCTAGACCCTAGACATGATTCTAACGGCCTATTCTAAGACCTATAGCTCCAGTAAATAACAGTCCCCAGGTCAAGAAGCATTCAGACAATAAAAAATTCATAATGAGCCTCAACTGCAGCACTTGTGTGAGTCACCTGCCTTTAGGGGTCACGCTCTGGAATTGATAGCCTGACGCTCGCATAATGTGAACCGCTCCCTGCATATTTTACACAATGCAAGCAGAAATGAATGCAGGGTGATGCCGTTTCAATTGTGTGCCAGTGGATTTGTTGCAGTGTCTCATGCCAAGGCTATTAGCAAAGTCGCAGTTGCAGAAATTACACCTCTCGTTTGTTGGCCGGCAGCAGCCTACTGCACGCTGCCTATTCAGCAGGTCGCTGTAAAGGCTTAATGTGGTTTTATGAAAAATAATCACTTCACAGCTCCAATGTTCATATTCGGAAACATGAAGCTGGGACTGTTTTTGTATTATTATTATTAACAATGGAAAGATCCCTTCACACGTCACTCAGTTCTGAAATGACAATTTTCAGAGTTCTGTTGACAGAACTGGTGATGTTAGTTATGATAACCCTGACAAAGATCAAACAGATTTTTTCCCGCGTCTGTTGCGTTCTGATACCGACCTTTACATGCCTTGGAACTACATGTGTAATTCATAACTGGCTCAGCATAATCTCAGGCACGTTCCGTTTAAATAAACATGCTGCTTGCGTCCTCCATCCACAGTGAGGATTCAGAGCACAGAGGCGCGAAGACTGTGCAAATTTGAATTAGCTTCACAGTGAGAGGAAACATATCCATCAAGGCCCGGCAGCAATTAGCCCCAATCCCATCTTATTCCTGCGCAATGCGTTCAATGGAACTAACGCCTGTTAAGGCAAATGGGACTCGGACTGGAAAAGCAACTGAACGGTGACTAATTGAGACCACGCTATGGCTCTGCAGCGGCGCCGATGCAGAATTTTAAGTGCATGTGAGGGAATTCAGATGGAGAACAAGGGGAAAAGTGGAATGGAATTTACAGTAGTAACACTGCGCGTGCAAGGGCTGCAGGCACGTGGCGGGTGAGATGTTTGAATCTTACCAGTGTGTTGCTTAGGTACCATGAGCTCGAGGGTCCAACTCAGTGGCTGAGAGTTTAATTTTAAAGGTGGCCTGATTACAAGTTTGGTGGTTATCTAGTCTTATGCAAGCACTGTTAATGCTTGATAGCATCAGACTTTGCTATAGGGAGGCTGACAACTAGCCTTGACAACTAACCACAACACAGGATTGCTTAAATTGTATTTAGCTCTCTACACTGTACAAGTTGGTGTAATTTAACAGTGAACACTGTGACTTTGTGTATTTTGTTCATTTGTTGCACTTCCACTGCAGTCACCTTGTCTATGCATCACACATTACCCTATTGTTGATTGTTTTGTTTATTGTTTAGTATATTTTATTCTATTATTTATTTTACGGCAATAATCTGCTTCTGTTCATTTTGCTCTTATTTGCTCTTTACTGTGCTTTGTACCACTGCAGTAGAAGAATTTCTCTAGGATTAATAAAGTGATCTGTCTATCTATCTATATATCTAACAACACAATTTACAAAAACATCCTTGCTGAAAAAAGTTCATTAGAACCATGCCAGTGAGTAAACATAACTTATAGTTATTATAGTGAAATGCCAACTGAACTGACTTTTACAATGAATATCATTTGTTGTAATTTTCATTATATGAATAATTTGTTATAGTTATTGTAGTTTCAGTACTTTTCTGCAGTCGTAAAAGTAGTATTACTGTAAATGTTCAGGATTAGCTATTTTAATACTGTAGAATTACAGTACAGTCACAGTAAAATGTCATAGTAAAATACTACTTGTTTGTAGTACTGTACTAGCAAGTAAGCATTAAGTAACTTACAGTAATTGGTTTACAGTGTACTATAACAACTGAGAGCATACTATAGTGGGTACTGGTAAATTAACCACAGGCCCACCTTTTACAGCACTAGGCCTAAATATCTAGGATAAATGGCTAAGGCCGCTGTGTTCTTGTCATTTTTGTGCAGTGCTGACCTTCGTTTTCTTTATCACAGTCAACCATTACAGCTTGCAAGGTAAGGTATAGTCACCAAGCTAAGTTCCAAAATCTTGAGAAACAGTTGAGAAAGCTAAAGCTGTGTCTATATGTCACCATTGTATAAAAGGTGTTGTTCTGTTTGCAGAATTGGTACTAACTGTTGGTGACTGATGGTGGCATGCAGTCATATAAATGTTGCCATAGTGATAGCTTCTGCCTAAAATTGATGATTATCTAAAAAGAGTTTTGGCATAACAAACTCCATTGCTGCTTGTTATGACGTAAGTTCATGCTCTGTAGTGTTCTTCTGGTTTTGCATCGAAATACGTTCTATAACAAACACAATTCAAAATAATGTCATTTTGTTAAAAAGCAAGTAGAGTGTGAGTATATTGAACCATTTAAATGATGGGCAAAAACAATCGTAGGTCATAACATGGCTTTTGAATCAAGAGCCATTTGAAAGCAGGAAGAGTTGAGACGGCTGATCTGACTCATTGAAAGGAGCTAGAATTCCCATCAGTAGTTAGAGGGAAGCTGGGAGGAGAGAGAAGGAAAGAGAGAAGAATGTAGTATGCAGTAACAGATGTTGACAGCATCACACTGGCCATCCTCATGTGCGCCCTGCACCTCTGGGGCTGTCCCTTTGTCTGTTCCTTTGACACGGTGACACTCGGCCAAACACGCAGTCCCCCAGTGCACCCCACCGGCTCTTGCCAAAGGTCAAACAAACATGCTCCGGTGGGGCACCATGGAAAAGGCTGACTGTAAAGTCTCCCACCCCCCCCAGAAAAAAGCACATAAATAATGGAGATGGCTTATGTAACCAGGTTGTCAGCCAAGATTCCTGATGTTGTTCATGGAGAGTGGGGGGTAAGGGGAGGTGAGCTTATCTCATGACAAAGGAAGAGGTTGTCAAAAAGATGTTCTCTCTCTACATCAAACCACAAGCTTGACCTGTGTTAAGACGAACAGCTGGAGGGTTAAAGGAGAGATGGGTATTTATTTCAAACGTAAGGACAGTACAGTTAACAATGGCACAGGTGAGCATGGCACTTTATAAAGTGATACAATCCTAGTGGCCTTGCTTTTACCCAGATATCAAAAAGGCACAGCTGGCAGTCCACTGGTTTTTTGCTCAGTTTTTTGCTCAGTGGCCCACTGGTGGTTAAGCAGAGTATTAGGCAAAATGCTACTTTTTATCACTCATTTTCCCACTCTCAATCCAATTGACTTATTTTTCCCTCACTTCTTTCTTTTTCTATTTTTGTAATTTAGTTTAGTAAAAAATGTTAACAGCAATATCATAATAGCTGGTTTTACATCTGTAACCAGTCTTGCACAGTGCCAGAAACAACATTTTCAACAAAGACATTTTATATTAGGCCTAGTCATTATTTTTTTCACTCAATTGTTTATATTATTTGTCTTATTTTATTTTTCAAAATAAAAGCATGTGTGCATTTAAAATGAAACCCTAGTTATACATTGTATGCAGGACTGGGTGGTCCAATGGTGGACCAACAGTAGCATACATTCAACAGGGTGCCAACTTTATTAAGCCAGTGGACCTACAATTGCTTGCTATCTCCTTTGGTTTAAGCTAGTGTTTAGACCACATCCAGCTCCACTCTACTGTTATAATTGGCATTGCACGCTAGCATTAGTTTTCTGAGCAGGCTAACTACTTTACATGAGGCAAATGTAATTCTGGCTAATCGATGTTCCACTGGCGAATATTTGGTCGAGAAAGACTCAAATCTGAGGGAGCAAAGTGAACAGATAGATGAAGTTAAAGAAAGAAAGAATCTGACGTGTTCTGTGGTGTGTTCAGCTAGCTAGTGCTTGCTAGCTCCAGTGCTGTCCTAGTCAGCACTGCTGGATTGATGGTTTATTGAGTGATGAACTGAAAATCTTGCTTGCTTAATTTCTGCTTAAAAAAGCTTAATAATGTTACTGTGGGAGCTAAGATCTTTGATTAATTAGTCTTCTAATGTTAAATCATGCATGAGCACATTCAGAACAGAACTCACATTGCATGCAAAAGGCTTATTACAGATTGCTTCCTTGGGGTAGCGATAAAAGGAAATGTTACTGAAATGTCAAAATTGCCTGTGTTTGTTTCCTTACTCAGCATAGTAATTTGTGATGCTCAAAAATAAATCAATGGATTTTCAGCTTTGTTAAGATTGTTTTTATCAAAACAAAAAACTAGCAAACAAATCAGTGATATCAAAGTACAGTTCAATTTAGAATTTCAAACTTATAAAATGAAACAATAGAAAAGCATTAAGCATTCACCTTTATAGTAGTTGAAGGGAAAAAGATGTTTGGAACAAATTATATATATATATTACAGAATTTGAGGATCACAGCCAGCCAGTATTAGTTTTCAGCCTTCTCCCTTGCATACAGACATTTGTCCAGATTCTCTGAGTCTTTTAATGCTATTATGTACCGTAGATGATAAAATCCCTAAGTACTTTGCTATTTTACAGCTATTTTACTCATCCCAGAGAGACTCAGCCTCTCTGGGATGCTCTTTTTATACCTTTTCGTGTTCCTGACTTGTTGCCAGTGAACCACCAGGTGTTTTTTTAGTATTACACAATTTTATCAGTCTTTTGTTGCCCTGTCCCAGCTTTTTTAAAACATGTTGCTGGCATCAAATTGAAAAATGGGCAAATATTTTTCGAAAAACAGTAAAATTCCTCAGTATCAACATTTGATATGTTGTCTTTGTACTATTTCAATTAAAGATAGGGTTTAAATGATTTGTGCATCATGGCATTCTGTTTTTATTTACATTTTGCACAGCATCCCAACTTCTTTGGGAATGGGGTTGTATCTCATAGATTATGTTCTGTACAGCTCTTTAGACAATATATCAGACACTTAACAGTAGCACTCAAGGGCTGAATGTTCAGACGACTGGTTTCAGCAAAGGCACAGAAGCTACCTTTTGCATGAATGAAAAGGGACATAAATGACCCTGACCGTATCTTTATAAAGGGATAGAAGGTTGGCTGTTGAATGGAGCAGGCTGTCTGTGGTCCTAGTGCCCACTTAAATGGTTCCATTATGTCTCTGTAAAGAAATACTTCCCCAGAAAATGTTAACTATATTGAGCAGCCTAAGCTAAGCAGAATACTGCTAGTTTTAATTGGCAATGTTAGCATTTTTGCAGTTAAAACTGTCTTTTGGAAGAAACCACCTTTCAATTATTTAAGCTTAAAATGTCCATTACCCATATGGAAAAGAAATACATGATCTTTTTTCATATGTGAGATATTTTAAATCTATTTTTATTATCTATTAATCTATTATCATTCCAAAATATATTTCACCAAAGTTCATAATAAAATTTTTGGTAATTTTCATATATTTTCAAATGTATGAACTTATTCAATTTCAGGATATATTTCTGAGGATTAGATGTGAAATAATCACTTGCAAAAGAAAGAAAAGTCAAAGAAAATAATTGAAAAAAACAAAAGTGGAGTTCAAAAAGATACGTAGAAAATGGGACCCCTAACCACTGCAAGATCTGGTAGACCACCGACACTGTCACTATCAGATAAACAGTACTTAAAGCTTTCATCTTCAAAAGGAGAAAATTAAGTTCCAGTCTTGCTTCAGATCTGAAAAAATCCACAGCTGTTTCTATCCATTCTCCTGCGAGAAGACGCCTTCTCACTCTTGCTTTGGGTCTAACACGATGTGTAGATGTCATGAAGACATCTCTGAGAAATACACAAAGAAAGACAATTTGCAAACCAAGCAAAGAAGCTGCTGGTGTTCTCAGAACAATGAACTGACCACCCCACAGTCCAGACCTCACTGAATGTGTTTGGGATTACTTGGACTGTGAAAAGCAGAAAATGCAACTAACGTCCATGACTGAGCTAGAGATGTGGAAAAATATTCCTGAAGATTTTTCTGAAAAACTAAAAAGCCAGTCCTCTGAAAAAAAAAAAACTATGTTAGTTATATGTTTTCTGCTTCTGCTGTAGGGGGATCTCTGGCTTTTGCACAGTACCGTATATCATATGAAATAGTTTTTTTAAAGTTAGTTGAGTAGCCAGCAGAATAATCTTTTCTTGCACTGATTTTCATGTACAGAATGAACAGTAATGTGATCCTGCTCCTGATGTTCTTGTCTTCTGTAGTAATTCACTAAAAAAGACATGCAGGACACAGTAATCTATAAACAGTATGACTATGATGAAGGACAGAGTGTGCCACAAACACACACACGCACCCTAGATTGCAGGTGTATCACTTTGCCAAAACAGGATATGGAGATTTTATGGAAAAATAGAAACTGCAGATTCTCATCTTAATGCAGGAGTGCAAAATATCCACTGGATATGATAAATGACACAACCGGATATCAGTATCAGTACCACAGAATTTAATTCAATTTAATTCAAAACCATGCATCCAACTTATCATTCAAAGCTACTGACGGCACCACTATGTCACATTAAGTAATATCTTATCATTCCTCTGCCACCTTCCATAGTCAGGAATGGATTCAGCTGTAGGCCAGAAAAAAATAGAACATTTCACCTATCTGTTGAGATAGGGATCTGCAAATGAATATTGCATGCGACGGGAGGAGGACTACTTTGATAAGAACACGAGGTGCGATCCCATGGAAATATGGCAATTCCACGGTTAAAATGAGCTTTGCTGAGAGCTGGGAAGCTTACAGGGCTGGTACTTTCAGCTAAGCCCTTCTTAACAATTTCAAACTGCTTTCACAGAAACTCTTAGCAGCGCCGCTTAGCCGTAATGCTGACAGACAACGTTGTGCATATTTTCTCCAAATAGGCCTTAGCCTGAGAATGACATATTTTCCCTGTCAGAAAGCCTTGTGTCTTCTTTTGTGGCTATTTCTTTATTATTTTTTTATTTTGGTAGACATCCTGAAATATGTGTCACGACAATACAGAATATCACATTGTTGTAGAGCCTGAAAGAAGTTCTGCTTGGGTTTTAGATGTGCTGAGAGAATTATATCAAGAGTACTGGACCAATTAGTGCAAATCACACAGTTGTCAGTAACAATTACATTAATTAGTGATGTATTCTTATTTAGCATGTGACACAGGCTGCAGACGCAGCTGATTAAGTGTTTGACAGCTTACCACTGTGGAAGAGTCTGCTGGCAATCTTCATCTAAATTGTAGAATTTTATGCCTGTTCAGCTTGATTACTGATAGATCCTTGACTCAAATCTGACTCCTTGAGTTGGGGGGTGGGTAACAAGGATCTTCAAGTTGTCCTACAGACCCCCTCAAGCACAATGAGGCATGTTAGAGCTTTGCATGTTTGTGGCAGTACATTTGCACACTCATGTTAGATTAGATAAAAGACAGATCTGACTCTCAGATCTGTTGGAAGTGAAGCATTGAGTGTGTCCACATTTTTGCCTTTGGAGATTTGCTTTCAGTTTTTAAAACATATCTGCAAGGGTATTTTTCCACACCTTTAAGGTTCAATCTTAGAAGTTGGTTCCATTTTTATGCTTTTCTTGAGCCCAAACCCATTCAGTAATGTTGAGGTCTGGGCTCCAGCAGCTTCGTTTGAAATGCAAATGTTCTTCATTTCTGTCTGTTTCCTTTTCTTAGTAACACAACTTAGACTGGATTCTAATATTTGCATTAAAGGAATATTCCAGTGTAATCTCTATTTGTCACATCTGTATTGTACAGTCAATTACTATGAAGAGTCATTTAGATGTGTTTCCCGGTACTCAGTAAAAGAACAGAAACTCCATAAACTTGGAGCTCATTTACAATTTACAATTACCAGCCAGTGGGCATGTGCTGATGATGTCTGTGGTAATTGAATGCATTCCACAAATGCAGCAGACAGAGTATTCCTTTAATATGTACTGCAAAATATAAACACAGTGAGATGTCAGCCAACCTCACATCTTTCATTTCATAATCACAGCACTCCTATGATCAAGTCATTACAACCCTTAAAAAATACAAGAAGAAGCAATGGTAAATAATGTACCCAATTTGTTGGCAAGACAGTGGTGCTCACCAACAGGCCCAGAGCAAACACCCAGATACAGTGGATTTATTACAACCGCTATGGCCATGAAGGGCTAGTTTGCATGTCGTTGCCATGGTTTTGGGTTCTTTAGGCTTTTTTTCCCCAAATCCTATACATCACTCCTGACTGTGTTCATGGCCTCCCACATCACCCCCCATTGCTGTATGCTAATCACACACCTCTCAATTCAATATGCCGAGGCTGCTGCATAAGCTATCAGCATCGCACTTCAATAGCCAAAGCACATGAGTGATCATCTGTCACTAGATTATTTTCAGTGGATTACAGGGTGTCAGTGTCTCACAGAGACTGGCTCAAATTCACTGAGGACAACATATCAAGGTCCATAGGAGATATGCAATTTTTTTCTGTGTTATTGTTATGAAGGTGTGAATTCATTCATTTTAGGTAAGAGCTAGAAATATATGGGCAAGTTTGAACAGCTGAAAATGTATGAATGATTCTTTGTAGTCATATACTTAAAGATGATACCACTGGGTCAAGACTACAATAGATTAAGTTTCTATTACCAAAAGAGCCCCCCTCTGACTCACACACATACACACAGATTGTGGCTGTACTCATCTGCTTGCTGTGCTGAGGTGTATATGTGTTTTTAGGGGGGATGTGTAGAACATGGCACGGCAGCTCAGCCGGGTGTGTGTAATGGCTTTATCGATCACGAGACCCTGAGCACAGCCGTGTCTCTGTCATCACCCTGCGTGATTGCTTTTGGACCTATCCACTCCTCCTGAAGGGGCTTACACACACACACACACACACACACACACACTTGTTTTAATACAATGTCAGGACAAGGAGTTATAAGTCATACTAATGCATTATGTATATTATATTTTGACTATATAATATAACGTTGCTTATTCATGTATTCTCTATTGTTGTAAGTGATTTTATCCATTGTACGTGTTTGTGAATGTTTTCATACATTTTCAGGGAAATAATAGCCTAACTTGTACATTGTAATTTTGCTCACTGAGGTTAAGTTTAGTGTTAGATTTATTATGGGTTATAATAATAAATTCAAATTTAAAATTTAATGTCCAGTCAAAATAACCATTAAGTACAAGTTATTTGTATGTTTGCAAATAAACATAAATACAATCAAAAGTAACCAAAACTTCTTTTATTCAAACAAGTAGTTAATTTTTCAGGTTAGAAGAACAGAAGAATACAAGTTTGGTTTCATATGTCTACTTGATGTCAGACACATCACACTGATTTGTTAAATTGCACCACCAGCAAACCATTAGTTCAAGCAGGCCATGAAGTCAAGCTCAGGCTCCAATCTCAAATTACCAGCTGTTATCAGCTGATTTCAATTAGCTGATGGCTCAGATGTTGGCTTGCTATGCATACAACTGGCTAAATTTGTTAGGGTGCTTATTTAAGCTGCTTTTGTCTGCCCATTCTTGCGCTTCCTCTGCAAGCAACTTTGCAACCCGCCTCCACCCCAACTCTTCCTTCATGCTATATCTGATTAACTCTCTGTCATGTTGTCATTGATGCCTGCTCTGTTCTGGACCCTAGGGGGGTCTTTCTGCTGCTATCCCTCTCTTAGGCTTTCCATGTATGCACATGGAAGGGCAGGCAGGTCTTGGAACAGAGACATAATGCCAAATATAACTTACTGCAAATGGAAACATGTTATTTTCTTTGACAAATTAGGCCTGACTCAACTACAATTAACATTTGAAAGTAATAAGGAGAGGTCTGGTAATCGAAAAATGAGTGCACTGAAATACATAAAATCATTACTTATTGTATGAATAATGCTCACTGACCAGATAAATAGCTTTTTTACAGGTATATTTTTATACCTGAGATATTTTTCCACAACGTTCCATCTTAGAAGTTTAGTCTTAGAAGTTGGTTGTAGTTTCTGTGTTTCTCACAGTCCGAACATATTCAGTGTTCATGTCAAGATCTGGACTCTGGAGTGGCAGCGGCTTCTTTGTTTGATTTTTTGTTGTATTTCCTTTTCTCAGTAAGGGCTTCTTCACAGCTAAACATCCTTTCAGACCTATATTTTTGAGTTATCTTCTTAAAGCAGAAGGATGAACAGAAGCACCTGTGGATTTTTTCAGATCTGAAGCGACAGTAGAGCTTGATTTTCTCCTCTCTCTCAAAGATAGAAGTTTTAAATACTATTTATCTGATGGTGACAGTTTTGGTGGTCTTGCATGGTTGTTAGGAGTCTGATTTTCACTTTTCAACATCAGTTTTGGAAACTCCTGTTTTTCACTTATTTGACTTTCCCCTTCAGTATGCAAGTGGTTTATATCTACTCTCCTCAAAAATATCTCCTGAAAAAAGAATAACTTCTGATTTGAAGAGAGAGTATGTAATATATTTGGACAGCACTTTTTGTAAAGATCATAATCATAACCCAAGAGCATGAAGTACAAGAAAAACCTCCCAGTAGCAAGAGAAAAATACAGTAATCATAGGGGTCCAAGCACTATCAGCTTCCATTAACATCATTAGCTTTTGACAATTATTTATATTCAGTGTCTTACACGGCTCTCAAGATACAAACTTCTCATTGCTTCAAGTTATCCTTTGCTTCAGTACAAGTGTCCTATGGCAGCACTACATTTTTCAAGACAATAGCAATAAGGGACCAAGCACTATTTTAGGAAATAGTTCACAACTTTCAATTATTTTGATTATTGAATAATAGAATAGAAACTTAATTCACAATACATCCTCCGTTCGTCATTCATTACAAATGTTTCATTTGGTTATAATCAGACAATTGCTTATGTAATTGTAGCACTTCAAGTCAGAATAAGCCAGGTCACATCAATTTGTTCAAATAATGCTGCCACACTCTGGTTAAAAGTTATGATGTTTTTAATGATAATTTACCTTCAGACTCCACAGATTGTTCCAAGTGATTTTGAGGTGATTTGAAAAAAAAAATCAAAGAGTAGCAAGCAACAACAACTGAACTTTTTTTTAAAAGATATGAATTTGCAAAATTGTCAGGCTCTGTGAAAAAAAAAATCAGAAACTTTCTGTGCCACAAGATAAATATTGTAAAGTGTATGACGGTATGTATGTTTGAAGTCATAATTTGCATTTAATGCTGAAGCTCCTTCTGGTGGCCGGAGAATACACTGCCATCCTTGATTCTGTGGCTAAGATGTGTTTAAGTCCATAATTCCAGTTCAATGCATGCTTGTGTGCATGCTTCCTCAGGCAATTGTTTTGTACAACATTTCCAAATTTGGTTATTATCAGAGAGACGGATGGATTTATAGCCGCTTACGTCAGAAAATGCATGAAATTATTTATTTTTATTCAAAGGAAGAAAAAAAATCAATAAGACTTACTCTCATTTTTTTTATAGTGCCACCTCATGGCCAATTGAGGTCAAACTTTATAGGCTATTAGAGAATGAGATGTGTACGCATCATTCAATTTGTGTAATGATTGGCCAAGGCTAACCCCACCAAAACACTGTTAAAATCTTATTGGTCTGTGGTGGCCATATTGTCAAATGATTAAATTGTTCTTAAATTGTTAAATTGTTCTTATCACCTCACTTATGAAGTGGCCTGAAGGTGCAGCATGCAAAGTTTCAGCTCAATTTGCAAAGCAGTTGCTGAGAAACACATTTTTGGTTATTATAGTGCCCTCTATTGAATATTTGGGGTCACACTTGGAAAGCTTCCTTTAAGTCATATGGTGCATGAGGCCTTTTAGTTTCATGAGAATTGGTCAAAGCAATCCCGATCTGTAACCATTTTTGTGAATTAAGCTCCACCCAGAATGGTTTAATTGGCATGTGGCAGCCATATTATGCATAAGTGTCAATATTTTTTGGACAAGTATTTAGCGTTGGGATCTTGCAGATAATTTGATATCAGTTTTATGAGGATAAGGTGAGTGGGACAAGTTCACAAAAAAAAGGTTTTTCAAAAAAACGCAAAATATGTCATTTTTTTCTGGTGGATGTTTTTTGTTTAGTATGAGTCAAGAAATCAGTAGCACCAAGATTTATGTCTGTAATCCTCTTGGTTTAGGAGGTATGGACCAAAGACATGTAGTTAAAAACTGTCTGTCTCACTGTAAGCCATGACATATTTTTTATCCAAGATAAAATTAATATCCTTATCCTTGTTTTTGCTCAATAATACCACCTCATGGCCGATTGGGGTCAAATTTGATAGGCTATTAAAGATTGCCTATGTGGACAGGTCATTCAGTTTTCATGATGATTGGCCAATGCCAAGCCCTCCAAATGTCTGTTAAAAGTTTATTGGCCAATGGCGGCCATATTTGTACAGTTATTGAGTTGCCCGATGATACAGCGTGCAAAGTTTCAGCTCAATCGACCAAGTGATTGCTGAGAAACAATATTTTGGATATTATAGCGCGTCCTATTGAATAACTAGTGTCAACCTCTGTGTACTTCCTCAAACAGTATTAGACTCCCACGTTTCTTGAGAATTAATGACACCTGGGCTTAATAAGGGCTTAATAGACACCTGGCGGCCATGTTGTTTAAAAATATCCAATTCCTGACCTCCAAACTGACATGAACAATTTGAGACCAATATTGTGTAGATATCTTAAAAACTTCAGACTAGTAGAAAATGTAGGCGATAACTTACAGTGTCTTCTCCCCAATCACTTTTAGGGCAGAAAAAGAAGAAGAAGAAAGGCTTGAGTAAAAACAATAGGGTCACTTGCAACTAAAGGTGCTTGGATCCCTAAAAAACCTAAATCAAGATTTAAAAGGAAAAGATGACTGTCACTTGGAAAGTCACTGATAAAGACTGAAAATGCTGTTGAATTTATGCAAAAACAACAAAAGCAACTCATTTAATTGCCTATTTTCAGGGAATATAGATTATGTAAGAAAGCATGTGCAGACCACCAGAGACTGATTTGCTTTAGCTAGCGGATTTTTGGATTTCAGACTGGATCAGTTCCTGCAATCTGGCTGATTCACTGCTAATCCAAAATCCAAATCCATTTTTTAATGCAGGTTATTGTAATATACTTTCACAAGCACTGGACACAGTCATGCGCCATCACTACATATAACATTTTAATCAATATTTTATTAAATGGTCACTTGAATACACTGATATGCTGCTACTTTACTACTTCGCCTTTTCAGTGTCTTTCTGCCTCCCCCCCCTTCTCTCTCTCTCTCTTTCTCTCCCTCCTCAGAAGACGCAGCATAGGTCTTATTCTCTCACATGCCAGAGCTCTGAGTAGCATGTGCTGCAGCAGAGCATCGCTTTTTGTGCTCCTGCAGTGATGGCTAATGACTCTCTGTCAGTGCTGAAGATCAATTGAAGTTAATGAGGCAATGCGTCCCTTCACCCACCCCAAAAGCAAGAACGGTTCTTAAGCAAAACAGATTAATACCTTTTCTCTTTGTCCTGATGTGATAATACTGATGCTAACTTAGATTATCAAGTAAATGTTGCAGAGACCATGGGTGCAAAAAATAAAGAAGACTGTGATTTTTGGTGGGTGGCACATTACAGTACAATAGTTTGCCACTGGATGCATAGCATTTATTACGAAACCACTGTTGCCTTAATTGATTCATTCTTTGACAGGAACATTTGTTTGCCATGCTTAGCCATCACAGCCTTATGTCTGCAACTGAATGTTTACAAACAGTTAAGGTCTAGGTGAGCTTAGGTCATATCTTTTCTGCTATGTAATATTAGAATTCTTGTGTATATTTGTGAGATTGGGTTGGCTTTGTGGTAGGGCCTGCCTACGCTAATATAGTGATCGTCAGTATGCACATGGTTAGTGGCCCGTCAAATTAGAGTACTTTACTAAGACACACTTTATAGGGATTTATAAAGATACAGACCTTCTCTTAAAAGATGATTTGTTGCCCAATTATAAACAAACAAACCCCCAATAAGCACATGTACCTTGTAACCCAACGTACATTTAATGTGATGTATTTATATATCATATTATATTTATATATATTTATATATATTTCATCTCATCTTTGTCCAATACTGTGAGTTTTGAGCCAGTCCTGGAAGGATACCTTTTCTGTAGAACAAGCAAGGAATGTGTTAAAATATTCACAAAATAGACACAAGAATGTGTAAATTAATGACCTATATGACAGTGTTGCACAGGATTTAGATATTTCGAAAGATGCTGAGCTAGCAGCTAAAATCTGAAACAACACAGATAGCAGTTAAAAGAAATACTTGTAAATAAAATATGTAGTTTATGCTTTATTTAATATCTTTCTTGCAAGTGTATAAAAATATATCTTAATATCTTAATTTCCACATTTTTATACTAGCCACTCTGTATGCTACGTACAGGCCATGTAAAGTGAAGTTGTGCAGATTCTTCAGATTTGTGTGAAGATTTTTTCTATTCCAACTGAAATTTCTGTTACTTGATGGACTGATCCCACTCTTGTATGGAAGAATGCGTAGCGCAAAACAAAATGTCACTGAATGACCCCTTAAGACTTAAAGTCTTATTAATCAATTAATCTTAAAACGTGATATTTAGTAATTACTATGAATTATTTGGCCACTACTATAAATCTAACATGTAAATTACTTATCTTTCTGATTCAGGAACTTAAGTGTGGGCCCATGTTTGGGCCTTTAGGGTTTTTGGGGTTAAACTTCACAGATATTTTAGGAAGTTCATTATTAGCTATGAAGGTTGCGCAAAAATCTTTGGTATGCTTACAGTACATGAGTGGATTGATTTGAAAAAATGCTGAGTTGCATACTTAGCCTTGTGATTCAATCACACTCATTTTTTCTTCGCAATCAAATTAGGAACATGGGGTTGTTTGGAAAATTAGGACCAGTGACAACAAAGTATTCCCTGGTCTGTCATCTCTCAGCTGGCAGGGAGCCATTTATATTGATTTCTTCTCAAGCCCCTCCATCCTCACATTCCAATGGCCTGAGAGGATCTGAAAGCTACTGCCTTCTTTGAGATTGCTTGTTCCATGTTCCATTTTTTTTTATTCGCACAGGGCATCAATATCTTCTTGCCTTCATGCCATGTCTTTAAAATGATAGAACTCTCACAAGACATGCCACAATTCATTTAGAAATAGCATCCAGCTCTTGTGGTTCTGCTAACTTTGTGTAAGGTCCATAAAATATATAGACAAGTATCGAGGCGCTCAAGAGGTTCACTTTATAAACACACATATTTTGACAACTTTTTTTTTAGGCCTTCTAGGGTGATCAAGTAAGCGACTGCAAATTTGCTTGTGCTAGTGCAAAAGTACATGCTTCACTGGGATTATCATACAGATATCCAAGTTAAGATTTGATTTATTGGAGACACAGCAAAGAATCACTGATCAAATTGAGATGATTATCACAACTGGATGAGGAGCTGAGAAAAGATGAGCAAAAGAAGAAAAGAGGCTCAACTCGTTTTAGCGCTGCATAATATAGTTTGGTAATTGCTTTATTAACACAGACATCATGGACTCTGTAATGCTGATATCACAGAAGAATTTTATGTCAATGTCAGATGTTCTCCACAACAGCTCTGTGGGTGTTATGACAAATCAAGGCATTCATGTGATATAATAAACAAAAGTCATTGCAGGCCTGTCTTTAACTGTGTCACTTTAAAGGTTCCAGTTTTTAATTTTTTTTTACAACATGTAAAAATGCCGGCAGCCCTTTTTGTTGTGTGAGCATTTCATTATGAATGGATCAACAGAAATAGTCCAAAATTACTTGGGATGAAATCCTGCTACATTAGCATACATTACAGTCCCAGGGAACATAATGTAACAGTGTTTCCTAAACACTGCATTTGTTTACTTAGGTATTCAAATAAGCCATCAAAGTGAATGTTACACTTCATTTTTGACACCTAATGAACAAGGCTAAAGTGATGCTTTGCATTTTTTCAGATCTGAAGCAAGAGTGGAGCTTGATTTTCACCTCTCTCTCTCTCTCTCTCTCTCTCTCTCTCTCTCTCTCTCTCAAAGATGAAAGCTTTAAGTGCTGCATAACTGATGGTGACAGTTTTTATGGTCTTCCAAGTCTTAGAGGGTTGTTAGGACTCCCATTTTTCTCTATTTTTAACTCCAGTTTTGGAAAGTCCTGCTTTTTCACTTATTTTCCTTTAGCTTTTTCTACCCATATACAAGTGGAACATCATGTCTAATCTCCTCAAAAATATCTCCTTTGTCCATTGTAGATGCACGAGAAAGAAATTTTAAGCTAAAGTGTGTTTGGGTAGTTAAGGTGTGTTTATGTGAATGTTAGTCTCTTTGAGGGGAAACATAATTTCAGTGGTTCCTTTGGGAACAGTTTTTGTTGGGAGGACACATGAAACTGTAATGTTGGAAGGATGGAAGAGTTAAAATGGCAGTAGAACACACAAAACTACAAAGTAGACAAATTAAATACTGATAGATTTGATATCACACTAAAAGTGTGCTAAGTAGGGCAAAAATGTAATATCATGATACTTAAAAGTACAATATGTCAGTATTTTTTTTTTGACACCAGTTAAGTTGGATCACAACAAAGTGCCACACCTACATAATACTATCAAAAACTATTAAATCCAGTGATTTGTATTCAACATTTCACATAGTGTTTTTGAGTACTAATGACAACCACGATGTGCTAAAAATAATGTGACATAATTTATCATGGTAACAATACATATTGTCATATTGCCCAGCTCTGTATTATACTAAATGTTGGAGACTTTGGTGTAATTTTTTCTAAATAAATATTTCTGCCTTTTTCTGACACTGAAGAATGTTTCTGTTGAATGGTTTGAAGCTATTTTGACTGGAAATTATATAAATGCAAGAGTAGTCTTTTACTGTTGCACAATACAGTATATGTATATTTCACAATTGGAATATAAAACAATACATTTACAAAATATTGTTTGTCCAAATCATGTTTATTTAATTTTGTATATGACTACCAACAAGACCTCTGATACAACTATACTATATAGCAAACCTTTGTGCACTGCTCTGTGTCACAGTGTAATTCATGCTTGCCTTCTGATATATGTAATATCATCACTAGGGTAGGAAATATCTTCAACTAAGTGCTAATACGAAGTGTCATGACCTTGATGTATCAGTGAAGTCTGAACAGCAGATAGCTCACCCCATGTAAATATAAACAAACTGAAACTGAATGTTTTTGATTAGTTTTTCAGGGACATCCTGAGCTTATATTTCAATGCACAGTTCATACAAACATGTGAACACATCCTATACCTACTACAATTTAACAATCACATACCTACAAACCCTTTTCAGAGGCAATTCTGGAGTCACTGCGACACACCAAGCTCAGCAGTGAGATTTTCTTTCTGCCCTTATTTTTTTCCTCACACTCTTTTGACTGCGCTGCTCTGTCTGAGGTTTCTGTGCCAGGGGCTGCTTGATATTCCTCTGTTCGACGAGTCCTCGGAGCCTGCGCGACGAAAGCACAAGATTTTCCGACGTGCCTGTGACAGTCTAAGCCGATTGTCGCAGTGTGCTGCCTGTGTCAAATCCTTTACAATTCCCACCCCGTCACTGCTGGGTGCAGCTTCTTATGTCTCTCTTTCTCCCTTCTCTCTCACCACTTAAACTCAGCACTGCGATTCAATAGCCTTGTTTTGCTCCTTGATGGTGTCCTAACCTTTGCTTTCTAGCCTCGGAACTTCGTACTAGAAGGCTTTTCTGTGTTTTCTGGTTTCTCTCACTGAATTTCTGAGTCTTCTTCTTGGCTTTAATCTTTAATTAAGAAATTATTCAGATTTAACAGAACTTTTATATATTATCTTACAAAAATAGAGATGTTTTGTGTATGATTACAGAAACAGAGTGGTTCAGTAAAATGTTCATCAGGCTTGAAGTCACCAACGCTTGTCCCATGGTGGCTCCCAAGAGTCCAGCATCAATCTACACAGTGACCCTGAGGGTCCACAGCATGAAGAAGCCATTAATGTAGATGTAACAAAAAAACAGATATATACATTATGAATGACATAGCTCATGGCCACATGAGGAACCTACCAGAGATAACAACCTCGGTGTTTTACAGATCCTAAAGTTACCACTAGGCATTTTATAAAGATCCTCATTTGATGAGATGGTTAAAGAGGTTTCAAAATTTCTGAACAATTCAGCCATTAAGACATCAACAAAGTCATTCTGAGTGGCCTGATATGAAATGCTCCATTCCAGAGAACTTACTGAATCAGAATTGTTCGTTTACTGAGGTGATAGAGTCCAGATATTTAGATTTTAATGCCTTTAAAAGCTATCTCACAGATAAGTATTACATGAACTGTTTATGAATACATTGTCTGATAACTGACATATTGTTTTATGACAGGTTTGTGGAGATTTTGGTCCAAATTGTTTTGTTTTCAATCCATTCATGACAGAGCAGGGCAGCGTAAGGCAAAATAGTTCCGGAAGAAAACGTATTTTTTCAGATAGACCACTATTTTAACATTATTAACATTACAAATATTAAAACAAAAAAAAAGGGGTAAAACTAAAACTACTGTAATCCTTAAATAAGTATCCAGTATAAGTCAAAGCATATAAAGAGCATTCAAAGAAAACAGGCCTCCTCTCAAATACCACATAAATCAAAAAATGCTAAGGAGAGAACTATATTCAGGAGTGCACTAGGTCAATGTCAAAGTCAATGAGCAAATTGGAAAACAGGTTGACTGCATGGTATCTAAGTGTTTTTACCTTATATTACATATGTCGATACAATAAGCATTGGGAATTAACAATTGAACACATTGTACATTGGCAGTGATAGTAGGAATACATAAATAATTTCCTGTATGGTTCTACTACAGATGTGCATGGTAGAATCTGCATCACTTTTACACAAACATAAAGCAGACAAACAAGTGGAATGGAGACATGGTTGATGTGCTGGCTGCTGCTGTGTCTGGAGAGAAATGTTATGAACCGACACCTAATCATCTCGGCGTCTGTGTGTGTTTTTAGAGGTGGGCGTCTCCCAGGACTGCTGTTCTGTGTGCATGTGTGGCGATGGCAGCAGCGGCATGTGCACACATGCGCACGCATTCATCAGGCTCTTATCCTGTACGCTTCAGCATGGCTAAATGAACAGTGCTGAGCGCTGCACGCCTGTCTTGCTTTTTGGAAGGGCTGAGTTGATAGCTGGCACGCACCTGCACTCTAACAGTCATACCCACTGAGCCTCTCACCGCATTGCAATGAGACAAGTGCATGTGGGGGGGAGAGAGAGAGAGAGATATGCTCTCCCCCATATGAAACAAACACCACACTAATGACGGCTCCAATGTGAACCCCATTCACCGCATAATGAGAGCGGTGTCAAGGGAGAATTAGGGTGCAATTCGAGGAGACAGCATCTCAAGGGTGCATCTCACCGGTGGAGCGCCTCGGAGACGAGGAGCGGCCGCTGTCACATTCAACAAGGTTTTAAGAGAGTGGGAGAAAGCGAGCTGACAACAAGAGCAAAAAACAACCTGATGTGGAGAAGCAGAGGAAGGGAGGAGGGAGGGTACTGGGGGGATGCTGCATAGAGGGAGGCAGAGAGAGAGAGAGAGAGAGAGAGATGGGGGAGAATAGGGGAGGGAATGAGAGTAGGAGGAGGGTGAAGCAAAAGGGAGAAAAAGCGAGAAAACCGAAGGACAGCAGGATGAGAGAGCTGGAGAGGAAGACAGAAGGATAGAGAGAGAGAGGGAGAGAGAGAGAAAAAGAGAGCCAGGAGCAGCATTGAGACAGACAGAGCTGGAGCCACAGACGCCGCTACGGAGACCACACTCCATCCGGCAACCATGACAACCAAGGCAAGCGCACGCCGAGCCCCCAGCCTTCTCCTTCTCTGGCGCCAGTGAGGGGGCTATGAACCTCGACGTACTGAGGGAACGAAGACTGCGAAAAACAGCATAAGAAAACATCAAAAAAACACTCAAGAACAGCCTTACCCAAAGGATACTTATCCTTTTTTATTTTTTGCTTTCTTGCATTTAATTTCTCCTTCTTCCCTCAGTAGTGATGAAGAGGTATGGGGGTTGAATGGATGGAGCTGTCTCCACTGCTGATTGTGAGGGTGCGCTCCCCTCATTGCTTGCGAGAGATGCTGAGAAGCTGTACCCAGGAAACCCTCCAACCTTGACCCAGCAATGGAGTCCCTGAGGTGGGCTTGAAACACCTCCACACCCCATCCCCCTCATGTTTCCCTTTGGGAACAAACAAGCAGAACTACTGCCCCCCGGACTGGAAAACCAACTCGTCCTCCTCAAATTGGCGGAGGAGCCCAAGAGATGAACGATGTAAAGCCAATGGGCATCAGGTGAGTTCACTCTGCTAACCTTTTACCATGTCTACCATTTTTGCACAACATGAAACGTGTAATTCCCAGAACTAAGATTATATATGCATCGCTGCACTATGCAAATGTGGCCTTTTAGTAAATATTTCATTTCTAAGATCAATTGACAGTGTTTAGTGAGCTGCATCAATATATATATGAGTTTCAATGAGGCAGTAGGGAATGCTAAATTGAATAGATAAGAGGAAAAACATAAAAGCAACTTACATTACAGTTTGAAAATGAAAAAAAATGCCAGCAACCCTCACAACGAGTACATCAACAATAAGTGGATTTGATGTGATTCTCTGGTCAGATTTCAGCTTGCACCACACTGCATCCTCATATTCGACCAAACCCAGAGGGTAAGCTGAGAAACTGAAAACCAGCATCTTTATCTGCTGTTTTGCTACTCCAACCCTGACCATTCTTTCTAAGGCTTGGGAACGGACGACCCCTCTCGCGCCAGCACTTGTCCTCAACCTTTTCAAAGGACACAAACACAATTAAGTGCTGTACTCATCAGTGACTGTCAACAGGTTATTAACAGTGTAATGAATCTCCCATGGCAGAGCTTGCTAAAGACCACTCAGGCACCAGAAAGCCTGGAGCCTAAATTTATGGAGGTGTACAGGACAGATGAGTCCCCTCTCCATTCATTAGCAATATATTTCATCAATTAATGTTGCCTGAAGAAGTCTTCATAGAGCATCAGGACTGTACTGTGTGCAGTTACACAAATCCACAATTAAAAATCATTCTCCTTTTATTCCAATTTGTTGTGTATCTATAATTTTGGAGAGATTTGAAAAGAACGACCACTGGCGTGTAACACTTTGTCAAAAAAACACATTTTTATTTCTCTAATATAGGTGGTATCATAATATAGCACTGGTATTTCATGTATGTGTGAAGCCCACTCCCAACAACAAATATCCAGCAAATCATGAAAGTTTAATGCATTATGGAATAAAACCCTTCATATTCTACAATGCACTACAGTGCATTCTACTGTATTCTTTGTCTCTGCTAAAAACTTAAAAAAAAAAAAAGGTTTAATCAGCAAATTCAAAATCACAGTGCAAAGTTTCAGAAATGTACTGCTAAAATGTCAGGGTTGCTATCACAGCAGTGCCACAGATGAAAAAATGTAACAACACAGCTGTGCACATATGGAACTAAGGCCTGTGAAAAAATGCATCTTGTGTTTAGAGGCGTAATTCTCATATAAATAGGTTGAGCAAGCACAGCTGTTAAACGCTGATTTACAACAGTAACTGTAGGCATGTGAACAGTTGTGCAACTGGATGAGTATTGGTTGTGGGCTACAGTCTTTCCTCATGGATGAACTCAGGTGTGCTTTGATGTACCACCTGTGGCAATGCACCTGATACAGACACATATAGACTTCTGTTCTGGCATCATCAGCTCATGTGCACATAAAGTCGCATGTCGAGGTAGCATTAAAAATTCTTCTCTGCTTATGACACATTGCATTTCAACGTTAGATCGCATTCAATTTTTCTTTTCATACGCCAGGGCACAATGGTGGAATCATCAAAGTGAGGTCAGCCATCACAAGTAGTGATGCCACTATTACATAATCTACTCTTCATCTTAGTTATTATCCTGACCAAAAGGAAACTGTCCATAAAGAGAAAACCCTGTCTTATGTTTTATGGATTGTTTTCATATTACATTTCCACTTTTTTTTTTTTTTACTGTGTCTGTAGATTTTTTTAAACATCTCAGGGGAGCGAAATTAGAACACAATAACAGAGTGAAACTGACACTCAGTTATCACTCCAAGTGCTTTTGATAATTGTATCATTAGCATTAACAATGTATGCTGTGTTGGCTGATCTGCAATATCTGACACTCCCACTCATTGCGCTATCTACAGAGGCCAGAAACATACACCATGTGTCAGGTGGTGTAGGATGACAAATGCCTGGAGGATGCAAAAGTGCAGTAGGTGTATACTTTAGATATACACAGAACACAATGCAGGTGCAGTGCAGACTAACTGCTTAGAGTCCTTTGTCGCAAGAGGGTGAAGGATGACTGGGGCATGCACCTTGACTGTTGACTAGTGCCAGTGCTTTGGATAAATCACTACCATTGGTCTCCTTGAAGGGATGGTTACGAAATACGAAAAAGGTCCTTACTACCTAATGCTACTACAGCTCTGGCTTCCTTCATTGCATATCTTATGATTATCTTTGGTAAAACTTTTCAGCCCAGTAGGTTTTCTTCTCCTGACATCACCTTGCTGGCTGCGGTCAAAGGCTAAATGATAATGCAGCCTTAAACGGCGCATCCGTGGTTTGCCTGTCAGCAGGAGTGATGAGGCCAGTCTGGCTAATGACGCTGCTTTGTGGTGAGGAGCATTAGCTGTGTACTTGTAATCACTCACCATGAGTCACTCTGAAAGAGCAGCGGGCAAGTTTTATGTAAACAGCCTATCCATCCTGTCCCCCATTGCTGATGCTCTATGAGGGACTGCGTCACAGGTTGACTCTACAGGGTTAACAGTGTTGGGTAAAAAAAACACAACAAAAAAAAGAGACAGAAAAAAAAAATTCCCCACATCACATTCCCTGGCTGACTCCCCTGTGCTCTAGTAAACAGCTGCCACTACCTAATTAGCGTCTCGAATGGAGTGCCTGCACCATGTGTTTCGAAGGTACTGGCAGCAGTGCAGCTGCCATGTAGCTTTTACTTAATATTACCTACCCCAGCATTGTCTGTCCGGCTTGTCCTATTCCTCCACAACCCCACGTTTGGGGTAGATTTGATGAAAGCTATCAGCAGAGAAGCAGGTCTCTGGTGGACTTTCTTTGGGATGGCACAGTCCTGAGTCTTGGATACCTTAATGAGGTCTTTATTTTGATATATAAACTGTTCTTCTTCCAACAACAAACAAGCAAACACTAGAAGCTAATAAAAAAAATGCTTATACTGGAAACAAGCCAAAACAGAGATAAGACTTCTGAAAAGAGGTTTGAGAAACTGCATTGAATGCCAAATACGTGTCAGTGACTCACTGGAATTAATTTGTGGGAAATGTATGACAAGCATAATATGCAGAACTGATTGTGCTTAAATATATATGAAAAAATACCTTTAGAAGGGCTTACATCACATTGCTTGTTAATAAAACAGTTTGATATAGCATGCAAACACTGTTTCAAAATGTACCATTCACTCACCAGTCAGTAATGATGATGTCATGAAAACCAACATATTTACATATATCCACCTATTCAGGCTACAGCAGTTTAGCCCCATGCAGTCATGTAAAAGTGATAAGGAGTGGTTCAGCCCAGACTCCTTTTTGAATGAGGCACAATATAGGACAGCCAATTAGAACAGAGATAATTTACATAATTCAGTCTTAGGCCCTAATCAAGCTGGATTTGTTTTCCTAGAGAAGGTCTGGTAATATAGATAGACAGGACTGAAACTTCATCATGTGGATGTTTTACATCAGCAATACAGATATCACACTCCTGAACAAGAACATGTTGTGTAGGGCTGTGTATTGGCAAGAACTTGGCAATATGATACGTATCACGATACAGGGGTTACGATTGAAGATATTGCAATATATTGCGAGTTTTTAAATCTAATTTTAGGAAATCTATCATAGTATTAAAAAATGCCACCATATGCATAAAATCTAAGTATATGTAAAAGTTTACTTTTTATGTAATCATAACAGTGGGATCTGCATTTGCATTTATCACAGTCCCTGTAAGATCAGACATCATAGCACTACTTTATGTGCAATCTGAACAAAGGAATTAACATTTTCCTATATCAGTAAAAAAATTAAAGGTTAATTTTTGCCTCCTTGTATAAGTTGGACACAGCGATGTCAGTAATGTGTTGTCGGGAGGGTATGGTGTAACAAGGCTCCATTGTATTCACCAGCTTGTTCTGACACATTGTGCTGCCTTGTCCAAATGTCTTTTTTTATAGGTAGCTCCGTGTCTAAAAGTATGACATTTTGATAGCCTAAATCATAAGAAGCTGAAGTCAGCTTCCTATTTGAATTTTCCCATTCCACCTTATACGGTGCAGCAGTTATTATTACAATGGCCATTGCACACTGGACATGCCGTGAAGTGTCCAAAATTTGAAACCATTGATTTTAATGGAGGTGTGCACACCAGTACAAGGTGTTCTCACAATTTGTGCTACCCAAGTAGTCCTACCAAGCATGCGCATTACTACAGCATAGTAACTTGTGTTTTTCATGTTACTTCAGGCTTTCTTCAAGTCTATCATACCGACTAATCTTAATATTGCCACTTTTTCCCTGATAAGCTGATTTATGCTATCAAAATATCCTAATTATTCTTTTAATGCTGGTAACACTTTCTGATAAGGGTGTTCAGACTATCAAACTATTCTGCCTGTAGCTGTAATGTTGGTAGCATTTTCTGATGCAGTGATTTAAGCCAGGGTTTCTCAACCACCGGGCCGAGGACCGCAAGTAGGCCGCAAAGCACCCCTTGGTTGTCTATGGACCTATACTGAGGGGGGCCTGTGGTCTGTATTAGGCCTGTGATGGCACTTTGTCATAAAAATCAGTAACAATGACTTAACAGTAACAGTGACAGTTAACAACATTAATACAAGCCATTAAGTTTTGTTTTTTTGTGGGCCTTTATGCTTTCTAGTGATGAACAGGTGGGCCTTGAGGTGGAAAAGGCTGAGAACCTCTGATTTTAGCAAAACATCCTTCCCTCTTTTAAATAAGGAGTTACATATAAATTTGCGCTATGGTGGGACGTTTTGACAAGGCTGCACAATTTGTCAGAACACCGGTGCTCCATTACTCCTAGCACTGCTCACTTTCTCAGTGCGTCACTGCGCGCCATGCAGCATTTGAGATCACAGAAAGCCACAGTACATCACATGTGACTTGAAATTTACATAGAGAAAGGCAGCCAGTCTAACGTTAATTTCCCAGTTTTTTCAGCTTGTATCTGTCAGCTCAAGAACAGCCAGTCTGTGGAGAAGCAGCCACGGATGCCAATCGTGATGAGTGATGCTTATAACTTTATGAACCTAAACCTGACGTTTTTAAGCTCACCCTGCCAGTGTGGTGCCCAAGTTTCCAGTCACGGTATTAGCAGTGTTATTGGATGAATCACATATATCACCGATGTCAATCAACAATTCTGGAAGGACCCTCTAAAGGCATATGTACATATGTATGCGCCTGCCTTTTTGTAAATATATTTGTAAACAACGCAATAAAGCTCGCACACACCTGAGTTAAAGCATTGACACGTTTCGCTGTTTACTGTACTGGCTGGCATGATACTGAAAATGTGCTAACTTGCTAACTCTTGCCATGGGTCCTTAGGAAGTGAAATCAGGACGGGGGTGTGAGATTAGGCTTCACACAGGCATTCTATAGCAGTTAGCTACTCTGCTACGTGCGTCATTCTGTAGTCCTCGTTATGCCCATATTGGGAACTCCGGGTCTAAGCCCCATTTCTCTATGGCCAGAATGAATAGGGTTTTCGAAAAATCGCCTCTGTCGCACCTTGTATTTAATAAAAATGTTCAGAAGCCGATACGTTTTGTTCTGTGTACATTTTTCTCCCGAATACCACTGGATCCTCCGAATTACGAGGTCGTAAAGAGCTATAATACTAATATTGCTACAAGTGAGCTAAAGCTTCTGCTACACGAAACTAAGACGGGCTGTGCCGGTGTTACGGTAAATTCAGTTCCCCCTGTTCCCCCCTCATTGCGCATGTCGAAATCATGACGTCTTCAGTCGACGCTCCTCTGCAGGGCTTAGATAGGCTTAATTTGTTTGGTTTTGTACCGTTATTTCGTCCTACTCCTCGCGGTAAGCGAATTATCACGTTGTTTGTAAAATGACTTGTAGTTAAACACGTTTTAAAGTATAAAATGTGTTGTTAGCAGATGTTTTAATGCTCAAACACTACGTGGGCTATCTTGCTAATGCTAGCTTTGGCTCCGTTTTCAACTACTCCGAGTAACAGAAGTTAGATTCATTGTGCCATTTCTGATTTAATTACCGTACATGCAGGCACATTTTGTTGTTCAGACTTAAGTTATTTTTTTATTTTTTACCCGATTTTTTCTCCCCAATTTAGTCGTCCCCCAATCACACGATGCTATCAACGCTAGGAGAGTGAAGGCTAACACAGGCTTCCTCCGAGACCTGTGAAGCCAACCACCGCTTCTTTTCGAACTGCCGCTCACGCGACGTCACTGGACAGCCGAACGCGCTCGGAGGAAAGCGCCAACCGCCAGATCTGTTACGTCAGCTAACAGACGCTGACTAGCATCGCGCGGAGTGATGGGGGAGAAGGAGGGGCCATCCTATCCACCCAGAGAGAGCGAGGCCAATTGTGCTCTCTCGGACTCTCGGCTACGGATGGCTGTAGCATCACCAGGGATCGAACTCGCGATCTCCTGATTATAGGGCCAACGCTTAGACGGTTGCGCCACTCGGGAGCAGGCTTAAGTGATTTTTAAGGTGTATTTATGTCCCATATCCTCATCAGTCTCACTAAGTTCTGTAAATAGGTTTGAAACATTTGTTGCTGAAATAAATAAACTGCATTAAGTTACACAGCACAGTAATTAGTCTGTGTTATTATTGTTAGACTACGTATCTCAGTGCACCTAGGAAGTTGGTTTCCCTGTAGTCTTTGAGACTGAAGTCTTACTGTTATGGTACTAATGTGACTTGTCTTCACAGTAACTTTTATTCATATTTTATAATCTTTAGAACTGAGAATACAGGGGGCACATCTTTAACCAGAGCCTGAGAAAAGTGGTTTCCTCTTCTATATTGCAGCTGGAGTGGATTTAATGTACAACAGTGATGCTGATAATCTGTATCTGTGCATGATCATTTCACTCAGTAACTTTTATTCATATTTTATAATCTTTAGAACTGAGAATACAGGGGGAACATCTTTAAGCAGAGCCTGAGAAAGGTGGTTCCCCCTTGTATATTACAACTGGAGTGGATTTAAAGTAGAGGAATGATGCTGATAATCTATATCTGTGCATGATCATTTCACTCAGTAGCTTTTATTCATATTATACAAACTTTACACAACAACACAATTATTATAGTACTTTTATAACCTGTTGTAATATAAGGGAATGATAGGATTATCATAGTACCTTTATGCCCTGTTGTAGTGTAGGGAAATGAAACCATTTACCAGGAACACTGATCAAATCCCAGTTGTTTACTTCCATTAAACATGGTAACATAGTAACAGATAACATAGCTGTATCAAGAAACATTACAGTGTAGTACACCTCCATGTAGTAATCATTCAATTTGAGAAAAATGGTAAAACATATCTTTTTTTCATTTAATTAACTACAGTTTAAAATTTTTGACCTATTGTAGTTACTGGGAGAACAAAAAAGCAAAGAAAGCATTATAGTATATTAAACTGATCCTAATTGCCAGTTTTTACTGGAACTTACTTTTTTTAGGGGCGCTGGGTAAATCTGTTCTACCGTTTAGTCTCTGTATAAAACAATATTAATGGAAGAAGGAGTTGGAGTAAAATAAAAATAAAAACAAATATAATAGTGCATTAAATCTTTAAAAGCTGTAATCGACTAGTACACTGAGACTGCTGTTCCATCTGTATTCTCAGTGTAAAGTAGGTATAATATTAATAAAATTTACTGAGTGAAATGATCATGCACAGAAATAGATTATCAGCATCATTGTTGTACATTAAATTAATTCCAGCTGTAATATAGAAGGGGAAACCACTTTTCTCAGGCTCTGGTTAAAGATGTGCCCCCTGTATTCTCAGTTCTAAAGATTATAAAATATGAATAAAAGTTACTGTAAAGACAAGTCACATTATTACCATAACAGTAAGACTTCAGTCTCAAAGACTACAGGGAAACCAACTTCCTAGGTGCACTGAGATACGTAGTCTAACAGTAATAACACAGATTAATTACTGTGCTGTGTAACTTAATACAGTTTATTTATTTCAGCAACAAATGTTTCAAATCTATTTACAGAACTTAGCGAGACTGATGAGGATATGGGACATAAATACACCTTAAAAGTGCCTGCATGTATGGTAATTAAATCAGAAATGGCGCAATAAATCTAACTTCTGGAAAAACTGAGCCAAAGCTAGCATTAGCAAGATAGCAACAACACATTTTATACTTTAAAACATGTTTAACTACAGGTCCTTTTACAAACAACGTGATAAAAACTGAGCCAAAGCTAGCATTAGCAAGATAGCAACAACACATTTTATACTTTAAAACATGTTTAACTACAGGTCCTTTTACAAACAACGTGATAAAAACTGAGCCAAAGCTAGCATTAGCAAGATAGCAACAACACGTTTTATACTTTAAACGTGTTTAACTACAGGTCCTTTTACAAACAACGTGATAATAGGAATAGGACGAAATAACGGTACAAAAACAAACGAATTAAGCCGATCTAAGCCCCGCAGAGGATCGTTAACTGAAGACGTCATGATTTCGACATGCGCAATGAGGGGGGAACAGGGGGAACTGAATTTACCGTAACACCTGTGCTCTGACAAGTTGTTGTTCCTTATCAAAATGTTCTACCGTAGCGCATAATTACAGGTATACCCGTAAATAAACCTCTGGGTGGGATATTTTGATAGGCTGAAACTCCTTAGCAAAAATGCTATCCGTGTTAAAACTACGAGGCTGAATTTAGCTTCTTTTTTCGCAACTTCTTGTTTGAATATTCCCGTTCCACCTTAAATGGTGCAGCAGCTGTGACTAGCTTCACAAACATTAGCAAACAAGACAAAATACTGACCTGTTAGTTCGGTGAAATAGCAAAAATAAGTTAATGTTACTCAGATTTTAAGCGTAAAGAGTGAAACCTCCTCATATTATGCCTTTCAACCCTCCATGAAGCTGAAGTCAGCTTCTTTTTCGCCAGCTTCGAATTTTCCCGTTTCACCTTAAATGGTGCAGCAGTCACTGCTGCGCCATTTAAGGTGAAACGGGAAAATTCGAACCATTTAAGGTGAACGGGAAAAGGCGAACAAAAAGCTGGCGAATGTCCTGAGAAAATGTCCTCAGAAAAATGTTACCAGCATTAAAATAATAATTAGGATATTCTTATAGCCTAAATCAGTTTATCAGTGGGTCAGCAGTAGTATTAAGATGAGTCTGTACTGGATTAGCCTGAGTGCAGGTACGTTTGTAGATCTTTTGAAATCAAGCTAAAAGGAAAGATATATCGTTTTTCAGTGAGTGTCAGATGAAAAACAGAGAACTGCAGGGAAACCTGCTGATTTTGTTCTGACTTCTTTTCATCTGCCCTCAGTCTGTAAATGGAAATGTTTACTGCCAAAACTTAACGAGGCTGTCAGTCTAATGACGTGAATTCAGTACGCAGTAGCTTTAACTTACATGCATAGATATACATACCTAGATGCCGCGTTCGGGCCGTCCAGGCACGTCAACGGCGCCGCCGTTTTAGGGCGGTCAACATCGCTGCTGGACTACATTCAGTACCATTACAGAGCGGCAGTTTAAGAAAGATACTGTCCAGCATTATACTATTTCAAGAATATTGCACTCAGAAAGTGGGATAGGATTATATAACGTATGTAATGATGTGATCAACGCTCATGTTTGTGTGATGCGTATTGTTTGTGTGATATGTGTAGATATGGTCTTGTGGTTTGTGAGGCACAGAGAACCTGTTGATGTAATTGTTTTTCCTCTGGTTTTATATTAATCTTATTTCATTTAATAGTTTATTCACGGGACCTTAACTTGATGTAGTAGCTATTTATTTACGATGATGGTTATTACTTTGTAGCTAGGTAAATTATAGCATTCCTTAGTCTGTGTAGATATTCATAATCGATTAATATTAGCACCTTAATGCACAAAGCTTAAGTTAGCTTATTTACCAGCTTCTCGTTCGAATTTTCCCATTCCACCTTAAATGGTGCATCAGCTAGCTTCTTGTTCGAATTTTCCCATTCCACTTTAAATGGTGCATCAGCCAGCTTCTTGTTCGAATTGTCCCGTTACACCTTAAATGGTGCAGCTTCAGGCATCAGAAAGAAGCTGGCAGATAGGAAGCCAATTTTAGCTTTGTCCTTCTTACTGTCTTTGGGGGTTTCTTTTGTTTTTATGTGTATTAAGATTAGAAGTGATTCACACATTAATGGATTTGTTGATGGGAGATTGTGTTTCTACCGGAGCTCACGCTAAACTCGTTTTTTAACGTCAGGCGCAGACTTAATACTTTTCTGTTGGCCCAGACGGATAATTAGCATGATCGGTTATTAAAGAAATAAAAGCTACAGAGAGCAGTCCGTGCAACCTAGATTAATCTATGTCTGAGGAGTATAACAAAACACATTTGGTGAAAATTGGTTGAGTAATAAGGAAGTTGTGGCCGATTCAATCCTGAGACTCTTCATCTCTCAATACAAGTGAATTTGTTCACAAGCGAATCTTGACCGCTCCAACATGGCGGACGCGCAGCCATAACGACTCAGACAGGCAACAACAGGCAACGCGGCATCTAGGTGCGTATGTCTATGCTTACATGTAGCAATATTCATATTTCAACTCTTTAACGACCTCGTAATTCAGAGGATCCAGTGGTATTCGAGAGAAGAATGTTCACAGGACAAAACGTATCGGGTTCTGAACATTTTTATTTAACACAGGGTGCGATAGAGGCATATTTTCGAAAACCATATTCATTCTGGCTATAGAGAAATGGAGCTTAGACCGGGAGTTCCTAATATGGGCATAAGAGCATGGCGCCGACTACAAAATAACGACACGACTACAGTGGTCTATGAGAAGCGCTGTCAGTGTTGCTATGATACGCCTGACAGCGGCACGAGATCTAAAAAACGGCTCCAAGACGAACACTCAGACAAACTAGCTATAAACTTTACAACTAAGTGTGTATATGTAGTAATTTAGCTAGCTGCTAATCCAGCGTCCCCCACTTGTAGTTGTACAGCCCCGGTTTGCTGATTGTAACTCGTACAGTTGATAGAGATTAGATGAAGCTGAAGTTAGCGTTTTATCATTTAAGTTACCGTTCTACCTCAAATGACGCAGGTCCTGCCTTCAGACGCACGTTCGGTCGGTAGCGTTTAAATGCGGCACTAATTAAGGTGGAATACAAATTCCAATAGTTAGATAATTCAGCCTTGTGAGATTATCAAATGAAGTGCGACGACGTGGTGCTGCTAAGTTTAGTTATTCAATTAACGTTAGCATCATTCGTAGCACATTGTCTTGATTGTGTCACATTTAAGACAAAAGATTACCTTATTCCTAGGTAAAACTAATCCAGAGAATAGGGCTATGTACAGTAAAAAAAGTATTTTTAATCGCAGGGCATAAAGAGAGGTAGGAACATGGTCATGTAACAAAAAACATAAAATCACAAACGTTATAAGTGGACCTCAAAGGAAGCATGAAGGATATGGGTTCTTTAAGTTTATTTTGCAACAAAACTAATTTTGTATTTCAAACACATTTTACGAATATGTAACATAATGTCTTTGTTCATAAAATGCTGTCATTCACTAATTAACCACCTAACAGTTGTATCATTGGTTCACCTAAATATTTTGTTTACGCTCAATAATAACTCATTCTCTTTTTTTGAGCCTTTTCAGCCTTTTGAGCCATTGGGAGCTTTGCTCTCCCTGGCTGAGCAGGTGGTTTGTAACACTAGACTGTTGTCTGGTTAATCTGGGGCAAGAACCCATGATGAGTTTTGTCAGACTCTAGTAACCTTGTGTAGTCCTCTTAATCTTAACATTGAGGTCATTTAAGAAGAAATTGCAAGGTGATGGCTAATGCTAATGTACCTACACTAAAGCTCAAATGATTTGTTGACAATGTTGAATAGCCTTTGCGTCAACTCTGGAAAAAAGTTGACAGATCGACCTGTTGTTTACCTAAAAACAAAGACACTCCTTAATGCTCTATAATGTTGATATAATGCTTCCTGTTGAGTATTGCACTCTGGTATAATGACCTTGTAGGTATGTAGGTGCGATGTGGCTTCTGTTGGTTTGTGGCATCATGAAAGAAGAAGATTTTCAAAAATTGCATAAGTCAATAATTGAAACATAAACAAAATCATTCAGAGTAGTGTGATGTGAAATGGTACTTTTACAGAAACATAGTGGCTCTGAATTTTTTACAACCGTGGTGACAGGAACCAGGGGATTCATGTCCTACAAAAATCTGTCTACAGCACAAATATAGCCCTTTAATTTACTCATCCAAAATGACCAGTGAACCTATATGTGACTTCTGAGTTTGTATATGTAATCTTTATAATGGTAAAATAGTGGAAAATCTGTAAAGAAAATGTGCTATTCTGCCTTGCCTATACCACTATACCATGAATGGATTTTTTTCATTTTGTCAGATAGCTTTTAGAGGCATCAAATTCTTCAGACTTCTGGTTCCCATCACTACTCTTGAGAACAATTCTGACTCTGTAAGTTTCTCTAGAATGGCATATTTCACAGCAAACCATTCTGAATGACTTTGTTTACATCTTAAAAAAAATGACGTTAAAGTAACATTTAATGTGTTTGAGAGAACAGCAGAGAGTAGCCAGGCCCAAAAGAGAGAAGTACATGGAGGCCCTACATTATTAATCCCCTCCTCTTGTCAGGAAGCCATTGCGTTTCACTGCTGAGAGGCAAAAAGACAAAAGAGAAAAATAAATAGCAGCGTGCAAAACCAATGTGATCTTAAATGTATGTTCTGCCAAATGCCATGAGATTACGCAAGTTAATCAATGAACGCATATGCTCCAGAATATTTTGCTGGGATTGTGGAGGGAACAGTGGTGCCAATGCAATATGTCTCTGCTCCATTCTCCCTCTCCTTCTCAGACAAAGGGGAAAACACTATGCCGTGATATCTCTCTCTCTCTCTCACTCTCTCTCTCTATCTCTCTCTCTATCTCTCTTTCTCTTTCTCTTTCTCTCTCTCTCTCTCTCTCTCTCTCTCTCTCTCTCTCTCCCTCTCTCCCTCTCCCTCTCCCCTCCTTACAAAGTAATGTTCCTCAGCCACTGCTTATGGCCGCGGGCAGGGGCCTGTATGGCTCACTGGGGGTTTTGCTGTTCCTTTTCTTCAAATGAGTAATTCCTCTAGTTGAAACACATACAGCGGCATTGCTCTACCCACACATACACTGCTCTTAGTGAACTGGTACTCGTGCTGTGTCCAGGATATCTTTACAAGTGCACTGAATCAGTCGCATTAACCCTTCCCTGTATCAGATCTGCACTACCCACGCTTTCCTGAGCTCATGGATTATCACTGTGCTCTGCATGGTGCTTGTGGTGCTTGTTAATTTGTACCTTTATTGATACATAATAATTTAAACAAACAAATTCAACAGCATTTTTCTTTTGCAGAAAATGCTGAATCAATTCTTTAATATAGCATGAACAAAGAAATTGTACTCAAAATTGCCTTATCGAATTGTCATCATTATAGCCTAAAATCTGATCATTAATACAGAAAAACAGAGAAGGTGATTTAAAGGAAACACATATGATTGCATACAGTATATGAAATAATAAATAAACTTGCAGAAACATTGCTATGCAGAAGTCAGAGATCACCTTTCTTTTATTTAATTGTCTGCCATTAACTACAAGTTATTACATTTTTTAGAAGATATTTGTAAGGAGATCAAAGAAAATATGTGTAAAAACCAAGATTTTCTAAAACTGTAGCTTCTGAAAAAGAAATCCGCAGGTGCTTCTGTCCATTCTCCTACCATGAGAAGACAACGCAACACTATGATGTAGTTGTAATAAGGGCAAATGGTGGACACACTGAAAAATGTAACATTATATTTAAGTGTTCAAATTTCTGTGTAATTTTCTGTTCAATATATGTTTACTGCCTTTTCCTTACACTGAAAAATGAACAACTTGTTCTGAATGGCATTTATTCATTCACCTACCAAATGACACCATTAAATGTATTTAATTTGACTAAATGTACACTCTGGAAAATTTAAAGTAGCTTCTGTAGCAGCTGATCAGAGTCAAAAGCATTAGTCACTATGCAGCACCACGTGTAAGAAGAAAAGCAGCTGTAAGTAAATGCTATAATCATGTCTTGTTAGAGTAAACATTTAGTGTTGAGGTTCACCTGTATCACCAGTAGCTTCAAAAAAGCTTGCATTTTCATCTGTATTTGACCGCTCAGCACATAAGATCCACACACACAGAAAAGTAATCAATATATACTTTAATGCTGTTGGCAATACACATTACCAGCCATCATGTCAGGGATGCAGGTCAGGCCCACAGAACCTGTACTCTGTATTCATGAAACATTTGAAGGCTGCTTGCAATTCTGTTTATAACTGCAAGAATTGTAAACAGCAGAATCTGCTTGAATCAAGTATTAGTGTGTGTGTGCTCAAGTATGTGTGTATGCACATCTGTATGCATTTGTTCTCTGACCTCACTAACGAACTCAGGAGTCAGTTCAGTCCACAAACATACTGAATAAAACATGGGCCCATAATTCCCTGCAGAGGTCTTGTTCAGCTTTTATGAGACACAGAGGGATGTAAAACACAGACAACAGAGGAAACACACTAATGCGCTGCTGTTAACAGTTTCACTGATCATTCTTACATAATTAAATTCTGAAACTCAAACTAACACCGATTTGTCAAACAACACAGTATCAAATAAAAGTTTATGGTGATACCATTGACAGAAGGTCACAGTAAAACTGGGCTGTTTGACATTTGGCACGCTCCAGCACAGAGCCAAGCCAAGAGCAGTTAAACACTGAATCGTGCTTCCAGTGGCAGTATTTGTTTTACTGAGAGGAAAAAAGGGTTACATTTTGAATGCGGATATTAAAGTCAATCAAATCCATTTTGAAAGTGATTCAATGGCAGGACATTATTGGTTTATATCAGGCCATAACCATCAACTGAATAGGCCTGTCACAATTATTGCATAATCAGCTGAACGCAATTATGTGAGCTGATCTCAATTAGTTTCACAGTTGTTAGATTCCACAATCATATGTTTATGTTGAAACAAACAGAATGTGAATTGGTTTTGGGTTTATCAGTTGGGTTGCAGCAAATACATGTAAATAAAAGAAAGTAAAAACACTTTTATTGAGACACGTCAAGGCTCTTATGAAAACAACTAAACGTATAACTTCCATCTTGGTGCTATAACATCTATAGAAGGCAGCAATCAGGAATGTAGGTTAATTGGAGCTCAAAGTATGTCCATCACAGAGGCTACTTTAGGCTTCTACTTTAATAGTTGCAAAAAGAAAATTCAATTATTCATCACAGTTATTTATGGAGCAGTTAACTGTCAGCTAAAATTTCATAATCATCACAGCCCTACAACTAAAACAATCTTGAAATTGTACGTATTGTATTGAAGTTAAGGGGCCATACACGGATTAACCTAAGCAGCCGAGTCCTTTAACTACCATGGTTCTTCAGGGACCCCATACAGTGCACAATTTTGCTCCAACCCAATTCATAACACATAGGGGTTTAGCAAGAATGTAGACCGTCTGGGGTACTTGAGGACCAGTCTGAAAACTATTGCTTTATTACGCTAAACAGGAGGGGAATAATCTGATAGATAGCTTTGTATTGTGCCCATATTATCCATAAGACTGGATGGATTTCTAATTACATTTTAGAAGCTTGACTGGAGCTCTAACCTTTGGTTTCAGAGATGCATTTATACATATTTTAGAAGTACAGATGTGTACAGTGTCACCTAAATGTTATGCTCTTCCAGAGTAAAATAAATACAGTCGTATGCAAAAGTTTGAACACTCTTGGTCAAATTAAATGTTTTGTTGATTTTTAAGTGAAAAGTTAACAAGTCCTCTACAGATGTGTTAAATATGCCCATTTTAAGCTAATTTTAGTGCACAATTTCTATTCATTTGCTAGTTTAACATATTTCAAAATATAAAATGTAACTTTTCCATAGGCCACATTGTATGTTGTATTTTTTTGTCAAATTATATAAACAAATTATGTGAACAAATTATATAAACAAAGCAAATAAACAGTAATTGTGCATTATTATGTACAGAAGCATGTTCTCTGTAGAAGATGTATTTGTTTCATTTCACTTATAAAATCAACAAAATGTGTGAAAATTTTATTTGACCGGGAGTGTCTAAACGTTATTTTTTTGCACATGACTGTACATCAGCGGTTATCTGCCAGTAGCAGTACGATTTTTGATATAGCTGTTTTGACATAGCTGTGGATCTAGCTTAAATGTTCAAGTTTATGGGTGTAGTAGGCATTTTTATTAGGCTAATATCAGAGTTCTGGTCAAGTTACAGTTAGGTCATCAGAATACATATGAATGTGCATCACAAACCATGTAACCTTGATGTTTTTTTAGTTAAATGTTATAAGTTAAAACTTGGGCCTGTTGGTGCAGACAACCATGTATTTCCAGTACAATATCAGTCTTGTAAATGTGTCTGGAGGATGCAGAGAAGGCAAGAGTAACAGTAAAGAGACACTGTCTGCAGTTGTATAAGCGAATTAGATCTGGTTGATTAACTAAATAGTGGTCTTGAGTACTTTTAAAGGAAATGAGCCTTGCTTGTATGTATATTCTCTAAAGAGGGAAATTCAATTCTCTAAAAAGGGAAATTCAAATGATGTCCTGTTTCTTGTTAGGTTTCATGCATGTGTGTTAATCTAATATCCCTTGTGAGCATGTTCAATTAATGAGAACCAATGACTGGAAAAATGGGTTTCCTTGAAAGCGTCATAGCATTCAAGAACAGTAGAAGAAGACAAAATGTAGATCCTTCAGCCTTGACTTTTTTTTTTTTAATTTGAACACTCAAGAACTCAGCACAGCTCCTTAGTGGTAAACCTGATGCACTGATCTGTTCATGTAAGCCAAGCAACAAAATTTGATTTATACCAGTGTGTTTCTTGCATTCGGACATGAGGCATTGACACAGGAGTGTTAGGGGAGGGGTGATTCAGTTAGGAAAATGCAATAAGGCTAATACTATCTCACAGTAATTCTGTTATATATATGGAACATGTTTCTTTGTATTACTTTACTGAACATAGAAAAGTATAGAATATACAGAATAATTATTGAACAGAGCATTCAGTATAAACTCTACTGCGTACTTGGTTTGGTAGATTGGTTTTGATTGTTGTGAATCATTTATGTAAATGCTATTGAACACAGTCTTGATTGCTCTCTCTCTAATGCTTCAAATGGATGTGAAGGAAAATAAACAGAATGGCAGAATTAGAACTGCAGCATGTTCATGGATTAATATAACCATGACTTTAGAAGGTTAATTATTCCAGCTAAAATTATATATATTAAAACTGCCATGGAAAAAGGCAGAAAAGACAAATAAGGTCCTTTTAGACTATGTAGTTGTGTAATTTAAAAAAAGACTAAATGTTCTCTGCTAAGCACAGCATCTATATATACTAATTAGGCATGTGCCAGAAAACATAATCACAACAATTGCTTAAATCACACACACAAACACACACAGCTTCTAAGCCGCTTATCCTTCTGGTTTGCGGGGGGAGCTGGAGAACTTTCGTGATATTATAACTGTTGTTGTTTTTTAAACTATATCTTTAAAATTATGTTATAAAGGTCATAAATAGCAGTATATGTGTGCAATATTTCCAATAAAATAATGATTAAAAATAAAAAAATAGAAAAACACATAATGATGCTCACTGTGTATCATTATCATTAAAGACTCTCAGCACTGAGGGCTAAACTTAAGAACCCTGCCATATAACACTGAGACCTTTTCCAAGAGCTATTAAGCTGCTCCAGCTTAAAATAAAGCATGAAAAAAACTACTAGTATCTGTAACACTGTTAAATATCATATTATGTGGTTCTTCATATAATCATCATGAACATGTCATGCATGATATGGAATCTTTTGTGTTCTTAGTTGCTTTTATTTATATTAAAAAAAAACACCCACAACAGTAATGCTAATTTATACTAGCACAAATATGAGGTTCTCTATGATGTGTTAGCATCAAGCTAACGGCTAATAGACTTTTGACAAATGGAGCTTGTAACAGACATTCAGATAGCTTTTCTTACTTTGTGTGTTGTAGGTTTACAGTTTGTAGGTTTAGTTTGACCTGAGTGTGGCATGAGTTTTCACCATTTTGATGGTCTGTTTGCTCCTCCTTCTGCTGTGCTGTGGCTGTGTTTGTTGTGATTGTTTATAATCACTGCTCAGAGGAGGGACTGCATCACGTGATCAGACTGAAGGCCAACCTTCTCTTAAGAGAACAGTCAGTAACCAGAGAAGAAGAGGGAGAGCTTCATCAGCAAGGGTTTTGTTATTTTAAAAAAATTAAACCGTTTAAAAGTGCATCACACAGATTTTCCTCACCTCTGGAGGACAGTCCTCCAACAAAAACAATACTTGTTCTTGCAGAAAAACTTCTTCTGTATGTCAGTTTGACAGCCCAGCCCCAGCCAACCATCTCTGCCATCTTTCTGCACTCAGTTCCATGTCCCCAGGTAGGAGCAGAGCACATGGTCGGGGTGTGGTGGAGCACCCCTCCCCAGGCATCTATTTGAAGTCAGGCATGCATCATGAATATGGATGGGCTTCCTGAGGTCACTACAAGCTGAACTCTAGAGACAGGAAGAGCCCCATGGAGGAATACGTGGAGTCCCTCCACATGATACAACAATGAAGCAGGAGGCAAGATGGCCTCATAGATCCGTTGCCCAGTGTGCCCTTTCATTCTTCTGTCAGTTTCTTAGAGGGGGAGAAAGAGAGGGGGCCAGCACGCTTACCGGGATCAAACACAGAGCTCCTTCAAACGTTTGTCCGTCCGTTTAATTTAGCCTTCTGGGTGGAGGCATCAAACAGGGAAGGCTGAAGAAGTGTGAAAGTGAGTTGAACAATAGAGGCATTTCCTCTCAGACTCATATGAGTACAGATCCAGACAACAGTCCATTTTTTTATGTTGAGATTTGAAGATCAGTGTGATACGTATATGTGAAATGAATGTCCATGGCTTGTTTTTGAGACATGCTAGTCATTCTGCAAGGGCTTGATTTAGTATTGGGTTGTCAATGAAACAACTTCAGAAACATCCATTTATTTAGCATACAAACTGCGGTTAAAATTCATTGTCAAATCTTTGGGTAACATTTTACTTGAACCACTCTGCGTATATGTTATGGCACATAGCATGAGTTGTCATATTTTGTTTCTTAGTATAACAGTGTCATGTTACCATTACTGGTAATTGCCCTGACTGATGCTATAATGTTTGATAAATGTACTCAGTTGTCATCAAACATTATGACATCTGTCATGACAATTATTAGTAATGGTAACATGATGCTGTTAAATTACTGAAGAAAATGGGTCCTGACAACTCATGACAGCATATCATATCTGCCATTTTATGTTTATGGCATGGTTATGTCAGTATTATTTTGCAGGGTTCAAGTAAAGTGTTACCAATCCTTCTTTCCTTTTCAGACATGCTCTTGAAATCTAACGCTGTCTTCATTTAACCTCTTCCTAGCTTGCTGTAACCTTGTATAAGCCAGTGTCAGTGAGTCCTCATGAACCCCATGGCCCAGCTGTACTACAAGAAGGCGAGCTACTCGCCTTACCGTGACCGCATCCCACTGCAGATTGTGCGGGCAGAGGCCGAGTTGTCGGCTGAGGAGCGGGCCTACCTGACCGCAGTGGAGAAAGGCGACTATGCCGGGGTCAAGATGGCCCTTCAAGAGGCCGAGATCTACTACAACATCAACATCAACTGCCTTGACCCCTTGGGGCGCAGTGCGCTCCTCATTGCCATTGAGAACGAGAACCTGGAGGTGATGGAGTTGCTGCTGAGTCACGGCGTCCATGTGGGCGACGCACTGCTTTACGCTATCCGCAAGGAGGTGGTGGGAGCAGTGGAGTTACTGCTGTCCTACAGGAAACCCAGCGGTGAGAAGCAGGCGAGTAACAGCATGTGTCAGTGTACAAATGATGAATAGTGATGCCATCTGTTCTATTGCAGCTATGCAGTAGAAAGGATCAAGCCTTAGACATGATGAGGCAGGCGCTCACCAGCAAAGCTGACCGGCCTTCTAGTTGAGCCCATATCCATAATGCTGACAGTACGAAGGTGCAGCAGAAGGAAAATGAAAAACTGTAAAGGGGTTCAATATCAGAAGGCTCCTCCGCCCTCAAAAAACTCATCTAGTATAACATTTTCCCTACTGTGAAAGTGGAACACTGGACAGTACTCTTTGAGACTCTTCAAATCAATTTGCTTGCCTTTCCTTCTCAGGTTTTTTTTCAATGCCTTTTTTTTCCACCATTATTGTTATGCATGGTGGTGCTTCTGGC
Source organism: Colossoma macropomum (assembly GCF_904425465.1). Classification (NCBI taxonomy): domain Eukaryota; kingdom Metazoa; phylum Chordata; class Actinopteri; order Characiformes; family Serrasalmidae; genus Colossoma; species Colossoma macropomum. The sequence goes on from NW_023494800.1 coordinate 27,978,647, forward strand.
AGAAGTCCTGAAATTCATTTGCAAGGTTCTTTAAAGTGAAGCGAAAGGCTCAGAGATCAGGGCGAATGTCATAAAGTAGCCTTTGAAGTCACTGTAAAATGGCATCCACTATACGCTTTCTCAAAGTATTCAGAAATCAAAGTCCTGCACAAGACTTTGGTATTGAATGTTGAAGTGCATTTAAAAAAAGCTAATATTCATATGTGTTATTGTATGAATGAGTCTGAATAATTTAAATTGATGCTGTTAGCAAAATGCTGTTGTCAAAACATCCAGTACATGCTACCATTCAAATATTTGAACTTATCACTCATACTAATAATTTCTGTTATTTTATAAACAAACCCAGTTCCAAAAAAGTTGAGACAGTATGTGAAATGCCAATAAAAACAGAAAGCAGTGATTAATAAATTCTGTTTGACCTGCATTAAAACAAAAACACAATATTTGATTTTCAAAGTTCCATGGGTGGCAAAGAAAACAAACAGATGTATCCTCAGACAAATCAAGCCACACCTCTCACTCAAAGCTCAGAGAACCAAACTGAAGAGAACCAATTTTATTTGGGGCATATTCTGACAAGAGACAATCATAGAAAAGGCTATTGTGGTTGGAATAATTAAAGGTAAAAGAAGAGGATGGCCAGCAACAAGAAGGATAGTTACGATCAGAGGAATTATGAGCCAGCCATTCAGAGGTCTAAAAACCCAAACAGATTATACAATATTCTGGAAAAACACTACATATGGGTGCCAAGAGTCAGAAATGATGTATGATGGCACTTAATAATACCTTATAAACGTCATTGTTTTTTGTAAACATATAACTTGCCATTTTTCTTTGAACAGCAACAATATGCTCATTCCAAATTTGATGCCTGCAACACATTAAAAAAATGTTGGCACCAGAGTATGTTTACCACTGTGTTACATCACCTTTCCTTTTAACAACACCAGCTCTAGTTTTGAAATGAAATGAAATGGGATGCTTTTGAACATTTCACAATCTTCCTAGTCTTAATTTGCACTTGTCCCAACTTTTTTGGAACATGTTGCAGGCATTAATTTCAGAATATACATGTATTTACAAAAACAATGAAGTTGATAAGGTAAAATAATACATACCTTGTCAGTTCAAGATCAGTTTAGTTCAAATACAGGTCATAGTAGATTTACACATCACTGCTCTCTGTTTTCATTTGCACCTTACCTACTTACCTACTATTATACAATCATACAATGTAGGTGTAAACATTAGACACCAAAGGGGACACTGTATATCCAAAGGTTCGTGGACACCTGCTCAACCAACGTTTCTCCCAAAATCATGGGCATTTGGGGAGTTTGTCCCCCTTTGCTGCAGTAACAGCCTCTATACTCTTCTGGGAAGACTTTATAACAGATGTTGCTGCGAGGGACATTGCTGCAAGGATTTGATTGCATTCTGTGTTAGTAAGGTTAGGTAATGAGGTTGGATGATTAGTTCTGGATCACAAACAACACTCCTGCTCGTCCCAGTGTATTTGATGGTATTACATCACTTCAGAAAAAAACACTTCCAGTGCTCCACAGCCTAAAGCTGGGTAGGTTTATATCACTCTACCTGACACTGGCACTGGTTAAAGTGATGATATACTCATGTGGATCTGCTTCCAAAGCATACCATTTCATTGACAATGCTTTTATATGGAAATTATAAATTGTGTCCACACTGATTATATGTCTGTCTCAGTTAAAATCAGAAGGGGTTTCTGGATACTTTTGGACATATGTTGTACTTTTAGATGTTTTATTTAGATATTTTGGGAACATTTAAAGTTATTAAAGGATAAAAAATCTGTAATTATTATTAATCTAATTATGTGTCACATTATCTGCCTTGAGACTTGAGACGTCAGTGTTATACAACCTTCTCAGTGATTTTTGAATTACCTTTGCTCTGTTCTTCATTCTGGACACATTTCAATTTTCTTACATTTTTAAACAGGTTTGTATAAATTATTTAAATCTGTTAAGTTCCACAAAACTAGCGCATTAGAATTATTTTATCCACTGCAACCAAATTGATTTTACAATATTAAAAACATTTATTTCAAACAGTCAACTCTGTCTCTTGATTTGAGCTGTGGCAAATCTAGTTTCATGAAGAGTGCTTTTTTATCAGTCTGTAATTCCAAGCTGAAGAGGAACGGCACAGAGAATATCCATGGATATAGACATATATTTGAGCATAGAGACCACTTTGCAGATATTTCAGCATTTCTGCTATATGTGTGAATAAAGTAACATTCTCAGAGGTTTAAAGCCTTGTCCTTTTCTCATTATTAGGTGCCTGCTCTGATGATGGACACACAGTTTTCGGAGTTTACTCCTGACATCACACCAATCATGCTGGCTGCCCACACCAACAACTATGAAATCATCAAGCTCCTAGTACAGCGCAAGGTGACCATCCCCCGACCGCACCAGATCCGGTGTGACTGTGTGGAATGCGTGTCCAGTTCAGAAGTAGACAGCTTGAGGCACTCTCGCTCTCGGCTCAACATCTACAAAACCCTGGCTAGCCCCTCACTCATCGCTTTGTCCAGCGAGGACCCCATCCTTACAGCATTTAGGCTGGGCTGGGAGCTGAAGGAACTCAGTAAAGTGGAGAATGAGTTCCGGCAGGAGTATGAGGAGCTTTCGCAGCAGTGCAAGCTCTTTGCCAAGGACCTGCTGGACCAGGCACGCAGCTCACGTGAACTGGAGATTATCCTCAACCATCGCGATGACCACAGTGAGGAGCTGGACCCCCGTGAGTGCAGAGACCTGGCCAAGCTCAAGCTGGCTATTAAGTACCACCAGAAGGAGGTAAGCATAGTGTGTGGAATTTTTCTGACATCTTTATGAGAACAGAACAGTCTCTTTTAAATAGACAAAACCCTAAGACAAATTTTGCAAAAAAAGGAATGTCTGAGACATCAGAGTAAAGCAGAGAAGTTTCTAAATGATTGTTAGTGGCTGATGAAATACAGTGAAAGCTGAGTAACAAAACAAAAATGTACAACATAAAGGGAACCATTTTGCTGGCATTTGCAGCATTATGAGAATGCTGAAATACATAGAGTGTGGTTTCTGTAATAGTTCTCTAAACTGTGTTTACCTTATGAATAAACCAACACTACAGGTTTTATATTTCTGCTCTCAGAATCCCAAATACTTGTTACAACAGAGCTAAAACTTAATTTTACATAGTTTATGACTGTGGAAGCACTGCATCTGAAGTGTAGAATGACCTTTCTGCCTTTCAAGCATCTAATATTTGAAAAAAAAATGCTATAAAGTTGACAAAAGACATGTTTTGCTTTAGTGGTCTGGGTGATGTGGTTTCAAGCACCTTCATGGGTAGTAACATTTAGAGCTTGTCTTTACCATTGCACTATCACAGTTATACTTCTATATTTCCTAAACCACAAAATGTCAGTCCAGACATATTCAAAAATGATATGAAAGAAACAACCTGTACAAAATGAATATGAAAAGGGGCTGAATAAATGAGATGTGTATTTCATTCAGGCATAAGACACAAGAACTTGATGAAAGAGGTGGTCTTTTGCTGTTTACAAAGAGTGTACAAAACACCTCAAGGCATGATTCTGGTTAAAACAGATCATCCAACTTATTTCAGAGTTCAATGCTGTACTTTCAGATGTTCCTCTGTTTAGTGCCACAGGCACTATTCTAGCTTCCTTTAATCTGAACACGCTCACAAACACACACACACGCATTTCGCTTTTCAATGGGTGGTACTGCACAATGCTTTTCTGCTCTACAAAAGGTATTTACATGTCTTATGGCCAAAGGCCATAAGTCCAGATCAGATCATTGTACTGATACAGTGATTCCAAATGGTCATCTGAATGAATGATAAAGAGAGTGATGGAATTCTAGTAAAACCTGGCAAGGACAAATAGAGCACTGAGAGCATAAATTTGCACTCAATTGTATTGCACCATACTCTTTTCAATGAGGTCAGCTTTCTGCAGTGCACTTCAGTGGAAATGAGTTTGCTTTGTGTGCATATTCACACAAAATGTAATACATGAGTAGTGACAAACACAAAAGCGGTAACTTCTGGCAATGATAACAAAGGCCAAAACTACAATTGTATTCACCTGATAAGGGTTGTTCCACAGGACATATACTATGCTGAAAAAAAAATAAATAAAATAAAACCAAAAAACTTGCATTTAGTCAACACTACTCATTTTAAGACATTATAAGCTTATTTCTTAAAAATATGTATTTAAAACAAGCAAAATTATGTGGTTTCAGACTATGTCACTCACCAAGATATAACTTTCTGCAGTGTAAACCCAGCACTCTAATTAAAACTGAGAGAATTGCTGTGGGGAAAAAGAATTGCAAGAATTATGACCTGGTTAAGCAGAGTTTTCAAGAGGATTATGAAATGTTTGCTTAATGAAGCTAGTTACCCTTTACCAACAGCAGTTGCTTAAAGTTTTGGTTCAGACAAATTCGCTACAAGCTTTCTTTTTTGTTGTGATGCTAATGTTAAACCTAATCAGTTGCCTTTCATATTTGTCTTGATTTCAAAAAAGCCTAATATACTGATGTGTTACATAATGTCATTCATGCAAGTGCAGTACACATATGGCACTTTTAGCTTGTAGCTCAAAGGATATATTTAACATGTTACAACTGTCTTGTTGTTACAACTTTACTAAATTTTCCCTAGATTATTTTCAAGCAAGGTTGATTACTCTTTAAAGCCACCAGGGTGTACATGGCATCATTAAATGCGTGCTGGGCTGGAGTAGTTTCATCATAAAGAATTTTTTTTAAAAATTCATTGAATATATGTGAGTGCACTAATTTTGTATTTTCTGTACATTTATTTTCAAGAAGTACAATTTAGTGATTATGAATTTATTTATAGTCAGTTAATTTATTGCAAAGGAATTCATATGTGATTGAATGCTTCACAGTTCATTCTAGGACAAAGAATAATTTGTATATATTTCCATGAAAATGTATAAAAATAGTTTTAATAATTTCCTAACCCCTTAAATGGCCAGGACCCACCCACTGGCCCAAAGTTTTATTACATACTTCTGTAAACTTCTGTAAAGAACAGCTCTGCGTTGAGGTCCCTGTAGTTACTGTAGTTAATAAGCCTTAGTATGTTTAGTGATTTCCCTACTCTAGCACTCCAACTAAACCTGGTAATTAGCTGATGAGTTGAATCAGGTCTTCTGTAAGACAAAGACTAAACTGTGCAGGAATTCCGATTCCGATTCAAACCTGCAAATGTCATCCGGATCACATGGCACGGGAGTTTTCCCAGTCTGGCCAGTGTTATGGTAGGCAAAACAGTGGTCTACCTTACCTTCAACATGTTTCAGTACTTAGCTATGGATGCTAATTTCACATTTTCTGTATACATTGTAATAGTATTAACTAATCTTCCTGTCTTTTTCAAATACAGTTTGTGGCTCAGCCCAACTGCCAGCAGCTCTTAGCCACGTTGTGGTATGATGGTTTCCCAGGTTGGAGGCGACGTCACTGGGTGGTGAAGCTGGTGACCTGCTTCACCATAGGCCTGCTGTTTCCCGTCTTCTCCATCATCTACCTGCTGGCCCCAAAGAGCACACTGGGCCTCTTCATCAAGAAACCCTTTATCAAATTTATCTGTCACACTGCCTCATACCTGACCTTCCTCTTCCTATTGCTCTTGGCCTCACAGCACATAGTACGAACTGACCTGCATGTTCAAGGGCCACCTCCCACCGTCGTGGAATGGATGATCTTACCTTGGGTACTTGGTAAGCATGTCCATCGGTTTGCTTAGGTGTGTCTGTGTCAAGCCAGATGGAATATGTGAGTGACTGTTTGGTGTTCATTTACTACAGTTCAAATGATGGAGCATCACATTTCTCCAGCAATAAAGCCAGACTCTATGCACAGGAAATAGACTGCCAAGGCTTTATCACTATGATTAAGCAAATACTCACTCATGAATTATTGATATCATAATTTATTAGTTTGAAGACAAATGCTCCATATCAGAATAAACTGATGTAATCAAAGCTCAGCCACAGTGTTTTGAGGTTCACTGAGTTCCTTGGTGACGCAGAAGTAGATTCAAGTGTAGGCTTTTGGCATGTTATCAGAACTCCCATTATTTCTGGATGCCAGGTAAAATCTTCAGGTAAAAGTCTGTAAACATAACTTTCCAAAGAGCTGTCTTCAAGTTTGCGTATTATCCATATTTTTTATTCATTTCTTTCATGTCGATATGCCTGAACACCATTTCATGGTGGAATCCTTGCTCTGATTTTGCAGGCTTCATTTGGGCTGAGATCAAAGAGATGTGGGATGGAGGCTTTACTGAGTATGTCCATGACTGGTGGAACCTGATGGACTTTGCCATGAACTCTCTCTACCTAGCCACCATATCCCTGAAAATGGTTGCCTATATTAAAGTAAGTTTCTCTGACAAAGACTAGGTTACCTGAGGGGTTTCAATCTAAAGTTATAGCACTTCCTCTTAGATACCTCGTTGCCTACTTTATGTGCTCTCCGAAGTCTGCAGTTTTATCACATTTTCCTCTCTCCTCCTGGTACTCTGACAGTACAACAGCTCCCGTCCTCGTGAGGAGTGGGAGATGTGGCACCCTACGCTGATTGCTGAGGCACTGTTTGCCATTGCCAACATCTTCAGTTCCCTTCGGCTCATTTCACTCTTCACAGCCAACTCGCACCTGGGCCCTCTGCAGATCTCACTGGGTCGCATGCTTCTGGATATCCTTAAGTTTCTCTTTATCTACTGCCTGGTGCTGCTGGCCTTCGCCAATGGCCTCAATCAACTGTACTTCTACTATGAGACTGAGGCAGCCGATGAGCCCAACCACTGCAAAGGGATCCGCTGTGAGCGGCAGAACAACGCCTTCTCTACGTGAGTGAGGAGATCATCTTGAAACAGTAGAAGCTTCCATAATGTCTTTAACCCCTTCACCCTTAAGGCAGATGCAAAGAACTGTCTGTTTCTGCCATTCAATCTGGTTTTCTACATTAATAATGTGATTTCTTAGTTCTTTTGTTGCACTTTTTTGATATGTAAAACACATGATCTAACAAAGTCAAAAAAGGCATAGTTTTTTTTTTATTCTTTTGAATAAGCAAACATGTCCAAACTGATAATGCATAGGCTTATTGTTCAGTATCTGCTGTGAATCATTCTGTAATGAATCTATATATCAAAAAGTTTGAAGACACCCCTTTCTAGTAAATTCACCTATTTTAAGATGTACTCATTGCTTACAGAGGAATTCAGTTGCACTCACACATTGTCAATAGAATAGGAGCAGCCACACATGAACCTAAGGTCATCACGCCCAAGGTACCTGAATCAAGCAAAATAGATTTTTTAAAATAAGTGTGGCTAGATTTAAGTAACACAAATTTGATCTGATGTCATAATAATAATGTAAAATTAGCAAAAACTATCTTATAAATGTTATCCTAAATATTTTCTTAAAACCTCATCTGGTAGAAAACAATTCGTGAAGTGGAAAAATGCTTGAACAAGGTTTAAACTCAATATTAGGGAAACCTTGCTTTTAAAACAAAAATGTCTTTAAAATGGTCTTAAATCAATACTGTAATGCTTAAAATAAGATACATTTCTGAAAATACATTCTTAAAGTGAGGCAAAATGTAAAAAAAAAATGTTAAACTGCTGTACTAATTACAAAATGATGGAATACACATGCTTAAAAACACAGACTAGATTTGTCTGTATGAGATTAATCAGCTAGCTTAACATTTTGGAGCTCTCTTTAAAAGAAGAAATTTTAAGACAACTTTATGTGTTTTAGGAATGGAAAGTTTTTAAATGTTTTTAAAAGATTGTAAACCTAGACATCTGTCCACTTTAATTCTCACAATAAATAAAATTGTTTTGAAATTCCTTCTTCCATAGTGGACAGCTAGCTGATTAATCTTATTCATACAAATCTAGTCTAGTCTGTTGATCATTAAATAAAAAAGGAATATCAATTGTTAACTTTTTCAGTTTGATAGAATTTAATTTTTGCAGTTTAATGGCCTTATTGGCTAATGGTAAGAAAGCAAATACCAAAGAATCGGCACTAGCTTCATCTGACTATATACTTTTTATATGTCTTTTTTATTTTTATGTCCTGGCTTTCTTTGCTATGTAACAGAAAGTCAACAGGCATACAAAATGTCCCTGATGTTTCCCAACTTGTACGAAGAAGAATTGTTTAGGATGGTTTGATTCGCGACAGCTACAGGAGAGTTATTGGAATCGTGCATCATCCATCAACCCCTCTATACGAGAATACAATCTTCACCTCTAGGCTTTGCAACCACTGCAGGTTCAAAATTGGAGGAGATTTCGGTGCAAACAGAATGCATCGAGGCCTGTCTTGGGAGGCTAGCAAATTTGATTTTTTTGTAAACAAAAGCATTGAAAAAAAAACCTTTCTTCTCAGTCTTTCCTTTTGTTCAGCGTTCCCCGTCTTTTCATCAGCCTTCAGTGAATGATGATGTTGTGTAAGCGGAGGACAAATTTCATCTGCTGTTTGGTTCTCTATTTCCTCCCTACTTCCCCTATGTAACTAAAGTTTGCTTTCACCATGTGCATAAACATATTAAACATAGAGTGTCTTTTTTGTGATCTAAAAGCAATAGAAGATACTACTACTACTACTGTTAAGCTACTTGGATATGTCTTGTCACATAGCAAGTATGCACTGAAGTTCATTAAAATCAAAAGGGCGTATCCCTTCAGGCCTAGAGGGGAAAAAATTACAATATGATTCTCTGTGCACTGCAGTATTCCCATCAGTAGCATTATGAGCTTTCTTCTTAAAAAGAAGTAATCAGTGGTGAGTATGTGAGAGTGCGCATGTGCTAGAGTATGTTCAGAACAGAGAGAGCATGAATAGTGCCTCCAGTATTTAATAATTGAATTGAAAGGAAGAGTTTGATCTATCTCATACAGAACTATGGCTTGTGCACTTAAAATTGTTCCATACATTCTGTGTGTGAGGGGTACAGTATGAAACTGTCTGAGTCTTAATGTTTCTCTACCTCTCCCTTTTTTTCTCACTCTTTCTGTATCAGGTTATTCGAAACCCTCCAGTCTCTCTTCTGGTCTGTCTTCGGTTTGCTCAATCTATACGTCACCAACGTGAAGGCTCGGCACGAGTTCACGGAGTTTGTGGGAGCTACCATGTTCGGCACGTACAACGTCATCTCACTGGTGGTGCTGCTCAACATGCTCATCGCTATGATGAACAACTCATATCAGCTTATTGCTGTAAGTTATATCTGAGAATTACAGTGGATTTATCTATGACCGCGTTTACACCTGGTCACTTTATGCATCTTGAGTATCAGGATTATGTCTGGATAAGGCCAAGCCACAAAAAAATGCAAGTGTAAATGCACCTAAGACACATTTAAAACTGATACAAAACTGATCGCTCAAACAACTTCAAGAGGTGGTCTGAGACACATTTGAACCATATGTTATAGCAGTGTAAATGCATCTATCTCTCCAAGACACATTTGACAACCAAAACCCCTCCCAGTACAGCTAAAACGTCTCCCCACGCAGTATGTCACTGGGTAAATGATCCGTGTCCATGACCCCGTTTAAAGCGTCTTGAACATCGGGATTATATCTGGTTAAGGCCACATAAAAATGAAAGTGTAAATGCACCCAAGACACATTTAAAATAGAAACAAATCTGATCACTCAAACCACTTCAAGATGTGGTCTGAGATGCATTTGACCCACATGTTACAGTGGTGTAAATGAGAATTCCACCTAGAAATTGAATATTCATATTTTCTTTAACCATGAACTGATAATACAAATATAAGAGTGCATTCAACTGTTGTATGTGTTCAAAATAAATTTTGATTACTTTCTGTTTCTGTAAACCTGTAAACGTATTGTTTGCGCCCAAACCTATTAGCTATTTAATTAAAAAAACAACTTAGAAGGGATGTGGCACTGAAAAATGGATTTTCTCATTATAATGTACATGAATGACAAGCAAGGCAATGAGGCAAAAGGAATCTCCTTTAAATCCTTCACTGAATTGAACAGGTCTCTTTGGAGAATCATGTTCAAATGAGGGATGTGCTAGAGAACTTGAGTGCCAGGTACTTCTCCTGTTCCAGGTGTCAGTATTGGAATACTGAAATCACTGTTCGGGCATTCGTTAATCTGCATCATGGAAAGGAAGTGAGAACAAGAATTCAGCGAAACACTGTAATTTGGCCATAAAGTGCAACAGTTTTGCTTGTATTTGCGAGTAAGTAAGTGTATTATATTATTACCCTTTGCTTCTGGGAAACACAAATTTGAGTGTCACTTAACGTGACTACATTTTTAAGGACGTGACAGCAAATGCAGTTGTAACTAGGTTAACTACTAGCTAACTAAGCATATCTAGAATTAGCTAGAACCAAAAGCAATTAAAATATTTTTCTCTGTTTTCAATGTTACATTGACAGACTAACATATTCTCCCATCATCTGCTGCGAAGAAAAAACCTTGTGTAAGGCCATGAGCCTTCATCATCTACTGCTGCATCAGTTAGTTCTAGAGTAGGGGTGCCCAACCCTTGTTCTGGAGATTTACCACCCTGAAGATAGACATCCGAACACACCTGGCTCTAATATTCAGATGCCCCTGAAGCCCATCATTACCTGCATCAGGTTTGATAGATTTGGGCCATCTCCACGACCAGGATTGGGCACCCCTGTTCTGGTGTTTATTAACTCATCTGAAGAGGCAGCCTCCAGCGACCAAAAGATTTTCTTTGGCAATTTTTGAAAACTAGGACGTGTTTTCAAAGGCACGCCTCTGTAAGCTGCTAAATTGTCTGCTAAAGCTGCTAAATGCTACTGATTGTTACAGCAGCTAACACACATGCATAAGTTTACTGTCTGTGTATTATGACAAGTTAATATCTACAGATGAGCTTGAACTTTACTTCCTTTTGATTAACCCTCTGGGGTCCATGAATTTGCCCATGCATTAAATTCAGTGTTTCTTTATTTAATTCTCTATCTTTGCGATAATACAAGCACAGAAATACAGTTCAAACTTTCCCTGAATCTGTAGACTCTGCCATTTCAATTCCTTCTTATTACATGATTGTACATGACTTACATCTGGAGCTATGAGGCTATGAAGAGAGGTTGAGATACCCATCATGTCAGAAACCCTTCATTCTTCATTCAGTCGGCATCGAAGACGCATGAAATGGCATGCAAAGAGTTAACAGCCACTGAAGTGGCTGCAGCAGTTTTGGAAAGTAACGATGAAGGTAACAGAATTTTGATTTGAAACATATGGGAATCATGTTATTCATGTTATATGCAAGTACCTTTAAAGGTGAATTTAAGAAGATATACAAAAAATGCTCTTAGACCCCAGAGGGTTCACTGAATATCCATTCATTACAGGTATTCATTTATCAAAATTAGCCAGAATGCACATCCCTAGCTGAAATATTTTCATACAGGATTTTATGAATCTTTCTAGTATTTTCTTCCCATTTGTGGAATTAACTTATGTAAACCATAAGGAATGCCTTACTATAGACTCTGCACTCCACCTCAATCCATTCTATTTTTCATCTAGATTAAATATAATTTGCTCATATTTTGTTTACCTCTATTATAAATAGTATGTGCCATGACTCAGAAAGCCTATTAAGGGACTTCATGATGGCTGTGAATCACTGTAAGGTGTTCTGCATGTTTTCTATTACTGCCTGGGCTTAAATAGGCAGCATGAACCGTTAAGCAGGCTCAGATCCATCCTCTGCGGGAGAGTGTTTTGGGAGGGCTTATGTAAGCTAGAGTTAGATCGCCTCTCTCACCCCTTAATGTGTCTCAAATGGGAGCTGTTACAGTAGCTGGGTAAACAAACAGAAGCACGTGCATCATCATGCATAAATGATCCCATCAAGAGCTGAATAGGTTTAGATCCGGCACAAGAGTTGACTGACAAAAGCTGGCCTTTCAACGTCATCTCATGTGGCTTGCTGCAGTAGACGCTGACTCTTGTCTAGTTTTGAATACTGTCCTTTTCCATCCCCATGCAGGACCACGCTGACATTGAGTGGAAGTTCGCCCGCACCAAGCTGTGGATGAGCTACTTTGATGAAGGAGGGACACTTCCCCCACCCTTCAACATCATTCCCAGCCCAAAGTCAGTATGGTATCTGTGTGTGTGGCTGCACAACCGACTCTGTGGCCAGGGCCAGCCCAGGCCTAAGGAGCAGCACAAACATGAGAACCTCAAGGAGTTCACGGTACGGACTGGTTTGAATTTTTCTAGATAGCTAGAGATGGTGTGTTCTAGGCCAGGGTTTCTCATCAGTGGGCTGTGAAGCACCATCTAGTGCAGGAGTGCACAACTGAGGGGGGCCTGTGTCCAGCACAGTATGGTGGTTTAACTACTCCAACACAGCTGATTATGCTTATCTGTTAATTATCAGGTTAAGTGGGTGTGTTTGAGCCAGGAAACCTCCAATCTGTGCTAGACACCTGGACCAGAGCTGTGCACCCCTGCTCCAGTGGTACGTGGGCCTGTACTCAGAGGGAGGCAGTAATTCTTAGTGGGCCGGTAACATTACTGTGAGTCATAAAAACATAAGTGGAAAAAAGATGAAATTAATAATGAAAAATCTATAAATGAAACATTTTCACATTATAACCAATATAAATATTAATAGAGATGTACAAATAAAAACGTTGCAGTATTGGGCTACTTAAATATCATCTGTTTGAGACACACAGCTGCAGGCGTACAATGCAGACGGCTAGCCAGAGCTAGAGAAGTTTCTCAGGGCACTTTGTTTGGTGTGGACATATCACACCTTTTTCTTTAGTTCGCTCCGTTTTGCCATGTGTGAACACTCCACCTGTATTCGGGTCTACAACAAACAGCTGAACCTGTCCAAAAACCGCAGGTTGGTGTGCTTCCAAACAAACCCTGGTTCAGTTCACTGTTGATGGAAACATGTTGTGATCAAACGAGGGAATTCATTAGTAGAGATGGCTTTCTTTCTCTTCTAGAGGCACGTTGGCAACGTACAGTCAGCATAATGACTGTTTTAATGACTCTTTACAGACTCTCAGCACAAGCTGTTGTTAAAAACAATAGACATAAAATAATAGCAAAGATATGAGTTTATTTTTAACTCATGGATCACAGGTCATATATTTGGCCGGGCATCAGCGACCTGAGTGCTTAAACTCAAATTGCAAAAAGAAGCAGATAAGCGTAATTTATCATTATTGTTGATTGTGACAACGCTAATCCAAAAGCCTGGTAAATGGAGTTTGGTTTCAAATGGATCAAAAAAACTCTCAAAACTGAAGAGACATCTCAAGACCAAACAATTACTCTTTTGGGAAAGCCAGTGGAGTATTTTCAGTGAAAATACAGCTCCAAATCACAGTCCACATCTACCTCGTACATTTCTGATCTTTTTTTCCCCTTTTTAACATCCTTACAATGTGTCTTTTTAACATACCTGCAAATTTTGCAAACCTACTGACAATATGTCAGACAGGTTTTGTCTGTACTTTTGCCTGTTTTATTAGATAATAAATACAGTGCACAAACCACAGTGTCATACAGCGCACAAACCACATTTGCAAATCTGTTTGAGACCATTTAACAACTGGATGTGGATAAAGGCAAGTGTGTGATGCTTTAGGGAGTTCGCATGGTGTTAATTGATGGGTTGTTCCATATGGTGTTAGCTAGATTAGCCTTATTGCTCCAGTGCAAAACTAAGGAATTAATATTTAAACACTGACCATGTATTAGCTGACCAACTACATTTTGATTAAGGGCAAAAATGTGCAAATTTCACTTAAGGCCAATCCATAGCTATCATATACATCCAAAAAGAAGTGGGCCTGAGAAAACATTATTTATACTCCTGATTAGGTACTTTGTTAGAGTAACAAGCCTTCTTTTCACTAATGCCATGAAACACATTTTACAGATGCAATGCATCACTAGAACAAATCAAAGCCTTTACTTTAAAACTAAATATTTTTTTACATGTCTGAAGTATGTATTTTCACAGAATATTTTGGCTATTGTACCTTTTTGTACCAGCTTGTTGGTAGCTTGTTTCAGCTGGATTTTGATGGTCAATAGCCAGATTCTTGGTGGTCCAAGATTATCTGCGTCAGACACAAACAAAAACATACTCTATGCTATTCAACAGCTTAAGCATTTTAACTAGCTTGAGCTGGCCAGGCTGTTTTTTTCAGCAAGGACATAGAATGAGGAGGATATCCATACATTTGAATAATGCAGAAGTAAAACTAACTTTTTAGTTAAAGCGTAGGGTTTCCATCTGCATATTGGCTAACTGTATTCCTGTCTTTGTATACAGTTATTGCAGGTTTGCCTTTTTGTCTTAACTGGCATATGATAACTATATATATGAAAGAAAAAAAAACTTAAAAAGAGTGTACAATGTCTTTGAATGACTGGAATACGACAAGGAAAAATCCAAAGGCAGAAAACATGTTCTCTGTGCAAACATAGTTAGGGTTTTTTGCTAGGAGACGGTGCACGTTGCTTGTCCAGCCTCAAGTTGCCATAGGCCAGTGGCGGTTGCTAGGCAACCGCGCTTCAACCATGCCAATTCCCCTGACGTCTTCCCATCAGTTGAACTTCTCTGCTCTGCGAGTCGGGCTCCACTAGTTTTTTTCCTTCTTTTTTTCTTTTTTTTTTACGCCCTTCTCCTGCAAACTCGCTCACCCACGTTCTCCCACACACACAGCGTGCTGAAACACACAGTTTGGGTTCAAAAATCATTACGTAAGGCCGCTGGAGTTTATTTTTGAATTCTAAACTGGTGTTGCAGCGAGTAGAATGTGAGTGGTGCTTTTAAAGTGAGCAGAGGAGCTCCATGTTACTGGCTGATAAGGAGCGAGTCTTTTCTGGTGGTGTTTCTGTTGGCAGCAGTGTCACTTATTGCACAATACCAGTAGCCATAGTGCAGCTTTACAAATATTGCACAGATGGGTGTGTTTGTGTATTATGCATTGGGCTGGGAAATCATGTAAGTGTCATTACAAATTGCACGTTGCTTATTTCTGTTCAGTTGGTATGCATCCACTCTGCAAATAATACATACTACATTCTAGTCAATGTATGCAGCAAAGTGCAACAGAACAACAGAAATGTGCACATGCTGATTATTGAATGGAATTGAACTGTCAAATGGCAATGGTGATAAATACTGCATTGCTCACTCTGTTTTTTTTGTTTTTTTTTTTGGGCAGGAACGACATGCTGACAACCTCATTCAAAACCAGCACTATCAGGTAATTTAGCTGTTTCCATTATACAGTGACAGTTTACAGTGACATATGCCTGCCTGCCTCTCACCATGCTACATTATGGATTCTCTTAGGCTAACATCTTAGGCTAACATTAGAGTTTGTGTTAACATATGCCAACAGCTGACACCCAAATGAGCAAACAAGCAAGGGTGAGAGACGCATTAGGAAGGCTTTACATAAAGCCTGTGAATTTGAGTGATTTTATGAAGTGCTGCAGGATTTCATAATTGCATGCATTTATCTTCATCTTTCTTTAATGTCACTGTTTTAATGTGACACAAAAGAGAGTATAGAGTAGCATTAAGATTTACATAATGCTCAGTCATCATTTGTGATCATAAAAAGGGCAGTAGCCTACATGGTGGTTGCTCTAGTTAGTTCTTCTGCACTTCTAAGTCTTGTAAAAAAAAATAAATTGGAAATTTGTTTTGTCGTGTGTTGAAAGGCTAAGAATCAGGCTCTAACTTGAAGTTAATAGAATATTTTGACAGCAGCATTCAATGGATAATCCTCTCATGACAGAAAGCTTTATCAAAGTACTCTGGACGTGTGGATGTTTCTGACTCATTTCGTTATTGACAGGGAATATAAATATTGTGTTGTGCTTGCCCTTTTGCTGTAGTGTGTTTGAAACCTGTCAGTGCATGTGTACCATTTACTTTCCTCACACTATGTGTGCTAAGTGCTCTCTGCTTCTTTTGGATTGTCACAAAATCCTTTGGGTAGGGTGGATGTTTTTTAAAGTGACCCCTAGTACCTGATGTATTGTGCAACATCAGGTAACGGGAAACATTAAGAGACTCTAGTTTATTCTAGTATCACATTGGCTTGTCACAGTACCAGAATTTTCTCTTGGAAACCTTGGAAAAAGTCCTAATTATACATTTACCTACATCTGTAACACGACTAAAATTGTAAGTCATTCTGGTTCTGGATAAATGGGTAATGGCACTGCCCTCCATGCAGCAAACTGGGGTTTGATTTCCTGCTCCGGCAAGCACAACAAGCCAATAAAGAGTCCTTGGGCAATACATTCTCCTAACAGTACACACCAATACATTCACAACATGATTAATTTGTAAGTTGCTCTGGGTAAGAGGGTCTGCCAAATGCGTACATGTAAATGTACCAAGTGTAGTATCACGGCGGTTGATATCAAAATGATACTATGGTAAAAAATGAATAACGCCTCTCATTGTCAGATCACCTGAATGAACACAGGAACAAACACTGAAAAAAACACTCTTCAGATGTGAAATAAATGGCCAAAAGTACGTAGACATCCTCTCTCATTACATGGTTTGCCTGTTAAAGCCACACCCTTGCTACCAGGTGAATAAAATCAAGCATACAGCCATGCAATCTCCTTAGACCGATGTTGGCAGTAAAATAGGGTCAAGGGAAATCCTAATGCTACAGTATACAAGGACGTTCTAAAGCTTTGTGTGCCAAGTTGCTGACAGTTTGAGAAAGGCCTTTCAGCATGACAGTGCCCCTGTGCAAAAAACTGGTCCATCAAGAAATGGAGTCCTGAGTTCAACCCCATCCAATACCTTTGGGATGAACTTGAATGCCAACAGTGAGCTAGGCCTAATCGCCCAACCTCACTAATGCTTTTGTGGCTGAATAAAAGTGAATCACTGCAGCCATGTTCCAAATTCTAGTGAAAAGACCTTCCCAGAAGAGTGGAGGCTGATATGAAAGCCAAAGGGGAACAACTCTGTATTATTGCCGTTGGTTCTAGAATGAGATGTTCAACTAACACATATGGAAACAAGCTATATATATACCTTTTGGCCATACAGTGTACTTCATGTTGATCATTTCTAGGATTAAAAGGGCGTCTTTGTTAGTCTGCCTCTGCCCATCCAAAACAAATTATGAACAGTTTTATTTACATACAGGCAAATGTCAGCTTATTGTTAGCTTATTTAAAAGTAAACAATTAAGGAATTCAAAGTGTCGAAAGTTAGTTTTTTAATTGTTTACCGTGTTACAGTATTTAATATTAATTAATTATAATATTTAATATATCATGCAACACTAATTTCAGCTTAAGCTTGTTAGCATGTTCTTTGTGATAAAGCCAAAAGAAGTGCTGTCAATAACATAAAACGTTTTTTGTTTTTTACTTTTGTTTTTGTTTTTTTTGTGAAAATTGAATACAGCAATGGCGTTATTATTCAGGGCCTATAATGTGCATTCATACTTGCTGTGTGTGAAATTATTTGAGCCATAATTATTTGAACCACAGCAAAGAGCAATTGCTAGAGCCGTAATTTTATTAGTAAATATTATGTTAATATTTAAAAAAACTCACCATTGACCCTCCTGACTTTTTTTGCCAAATGTACATTTACCAAGCACTTTATTTGGAACATCTGTACATGTACTCATTCATGCAATTATTTAATCAGCCAGTTGTGTGGCAGTAGTGCAGTGCAAAAAATCATGCAGATACTGGCCAGCGGCACCAACAATCATGCCACAGTAAGAATCACTGAGATTACAATTGTGCAATTGTGTGTAATTGTGTAAAACTGTGGTGAGCAAAAAGGCATCTCAGAATGCACAAAACATCAAATCTTGAGGTGGATGGGCTATGACAGCAGAGGAATGCGTTGGGTTACTTTTGTCAGCCAAGAACAGAAAACTGAGACTGCAGTGGGCACAGGTTCATCACAACTGGACAGTTGAAAAAAATGGAAAATGGAGCCTGGTCTGATGAATCTCAATTTCTGCTGAGACACACAGATGGTAGTGTGAGAATTTGTCATCTCAGACTGGTTTCATGAACATCACAAGAAGTTCAGTGTTCTTTAGTGGCCTTCCCAGTCACCAGATCTAAATCCAGTAGAACACCTTTGGGACGGGGTAGAACATCCGCAGTATGAAATCTGCAGGAATTGCATTATGCAATCTTGTCAACATGAACCAGAATCTTACTTGAATATTTCCAACATATTTTGGAATCCATGCCACTAAGTACTGGGGTATGTTCATAATAAAGTGCTCGGTGAGTGTGTATACCTCTAATGATTATGATTGTGTGATTATTATGTGTTTAAAGACTGTATATTAAATCTGTATCTTTCGTTCCTTATGATTTAAACTGTAATTTATGGAATCCTGTACTGTGATCTGAAAGACAACTCTGTGTCTTTCTCCTCTTTACATGGCCAACGTTACTTTGGCTCCAAATGTCTAGAAACATGAGTGTTATTCTTCAGAAGGAAGAATCATAACGCTCCACAGTAAAGAGACATTAGCATCAGCAAAGTAGATTAGAAAAGCATATAATGTCCTGCTCTAATGTGGTTATGACATCATCATGTGGATTTGTAAGGTACAGTATACAGTGGTGTGAAAAAGTGTTTGCCCCCTTTCTGATTTCTTATTCTTTTGCATGTTTGTCACACTTAAATGTTTCAGATCACCAAACAAATTTAAATATTAGGCAAAGATAACACAAGTAAACACAAAATGCAGTTTATAAACAAAGATCTTTATTATTAAGGGAAAAAGAAATCCAAACCTACAGGGCCCTGTGTGAAAAAGTGATTGCCCCCTAAACGTAATAACTGGTTGGGCCACCCTTAGCAGCAACAACTGCAATGAAGCGTTTGTGATAACTGGCAGTGAGACTTTTGGAGGAATTTTGGCCCACTCATCTTTGCAGAATTGTTGTAATTCAGCCACATTGGAGGGTTTCCAAGCCTGAACCGCCTTTTTAAGGTCGTGCCACAGCATCTTAATCAGATTCAGGTCAGGACTTTGACTAGGCCACTCCAAAGTCTTAATTTTGTTTTTCTTAAGCCATTCAGAGGTGGACTTGCTGGTGTGTTTTGGATCATTGTCCTACTGCAGAACCCAAGTGCGTTTCAGCTTGAGGTCACGAACAGATGGCCGGACATTCTCCTTCAGGATTCTTTGGTAGACAGGTAGAATTCATGGTTCCATTTACCACAGCAAGTCTTCCAGGCCCTGAAGCAGCAAAACAGCCCCAGATCATCACACTACCACCACCATATTTTACTGTTGGTATGATGTTCCTTTTCTGAAATGCTGTGTTACTTCTACACCAGATGTAATGGGACATACACCTTCCAAAAAGTTCAAGTTTTGTCTTGTCAGTCCACAGAGTATTCTCCCAAAAGTCTTGGGGATCATCAAGATGTTTTCTGGCAAAACTGAGACGAGCCTTTATGTTCTTTTTGCTCAGCAGTGGTTTTCGTCTTGGAACTCTGCCATGCAGCCCATTTTTGCCCAGTCTCTTTCTTATGGTGGAGTCATGAACACTGACCTTAACTGAGGCAAGTGAGGCCTGCAGTTCTTTGTTGTTGTGGGGTCTTTTGTGACCTCTTGGATGAGTTGTCGCTGCGCTCTTGGGGTAATTTTGGTCAGCTGGCCACTCCTGGGAAGGTTCACCACTGTTCCATGTTTTCGCCATTTGTGGATAATGGCTCTCACTGTGTGTCGCTGGAGTACCAAAGCTTTAGAAATGGCTTTATAACCTTTTCCAGGCTGATAGATCTCATTTACTTTGTTTCTCATTTGTTCCTGAATTTCTTTGGATCGCAGCATGATATCTAGCTTTTGAGGATCTTTTGGTCTACTTCACTTTGTCAGGCAGGTCCTATTTAAGTGATTTCTTGATTGGTGATCTGAAATATTTAACTGTGACAAACATGCAAAAGAATGAGAAATCAGGAAGGGGCAAACACTTTTTCACACCACTGTATACTGTGTTTGACAAGGTTTGGCCCAAGAGTTGTCCATAGGATAAAAGATAAAAGACTTTTTTTGCACGTAGGGAGAGTGGTCAATGGGGAACTCTCACGTCTATGCTGGACTTCAACCAAACACAACAGCAAAGCCGAGACAGCTCCAAACCACAGGCATTTTGCCTCGAACTCTGAGTTATCATTCTTCAGTTAGATGGTGGAAATACAAGTGTAGTGAGGCAGAGGACACAGAACTCTCAGAACAAACAATGGTGTGCTCTTTTTTGTTCCTTTTTTCTTTAGTTTAATCTATTTGTGTGAATCATTACTCATTTTTATTATCATAAAACTGTTCTTGCTGGATAACTTTTCGAGGAAATCTGACAAGGGCATATTGGCATTGTTTACACCCTGCGTAAAAGATATATTTTGGAAACTGAAACATTTTTGGTAAACTTAGTTGTTGAATGAAGCTGTACGATCTTTTGGGTTTGCAACTGCTAGCACTACCTAGCCTAGCAGTGTCTGCTGAAGGGCTAACTAGACAAGCTTTGCAGCTGTTTAAATCAGTGTTTATTAACCCCTCTTACATGCAGCTCTGCAGGGTTTCAACTGCTCTTTACCTTAAAACACCTGATCCAGCTCATGAACTGATTACCGAGCCCTTCATGAACTGATCAGGAAATTTTTGAAACTGTGGTGCTGTGTTTTGATGGAAGTAAAATAGTAGCACAGTCTAAACACAGTGAAGAGTGAAAAATA
Source organism: Colossoma macropomum (assembly GCF_904425465.1). Taxonomy (NCBI): domain Eukaryota; kingdom Metazoa; phylum Chordata; class Actinopteri; order Characiformes; family Serrasalmidae; genus Colossoma; species Colossoma macropomum. Next base: position 27,999,564 of record NW_023494800.1, read on the forward strand.
CCACTGATTACTGCCAGCTATTAATGCTGCTGTGAGGTTTAATCACTACAAAGGGAATAAAGTTGACCTATCACAGTTGGCCATTATAGGATTTTATGAAGACAGTTATGCCAGTCTTTTCTTGTTTCTATCCACATAATCCCTCCTTGTCAGTTATTAAAACTGGCTTTCTATCTCAGCATGCTGGTTTATGGAGTGCTACTGCTCCAAATCACTGTCTTCACATTAATACAGTGAACTAACTTTAGTTATTTAAGCAGTTTAGTACTGTTACCAGCACTGTTACTAGTCTAGTTAGCCCTAGAGGACACAGCTAGTCGAGGCTAGCCTAGCTAAGAACTGCAAACTCAAAAGTTAGTACAGCTTTGTTCATTCATAAACAACTAAGTTTGTGTTTTTCAATGCCCAAAATAAGTAAAATCCTTTTATACATGTCGACACAGGACCCATAGACATGTGTTACATTAAAAATTTAAAAGGAACATGACAAATATTGATAATAACGTCAGATATGCCAGTATGCTCATAGCAGCACTCAGTACAACATGTTCCACTATGCTGAGGGCAGTCCGTGCTGAGTGGCTGCGTGCTCAGAAGACCTGCTATTTCAAATCAGTTGAGCAATAGTGAGTGCAGGTGAATGCCCTCTTCTAAGACCTGCCCCCTGTTAAAAAGTGGCAGAAGTCAGAAGCAAAAGAAAGATTTCAGAAGCAAAAGAGCAATTCCAGAAACAAAAATACGTCAGTAAAATCAGCAAATAGAAAAAAAAAACTGGCAAAATAAGTAAAAATGTATATGAGAATGAGTAGAAGTCTTTTTGAAAAAATAAGTTTGATTTAACTCTCATTATTTGTATTTGCAGCCTATTCTGATCATTTTGATAATTAATATTTTGTTTATCAGCAGAACAGAGAAAAGAGAAAAAAGTCAATATTTACTACTAAAGTCTGTCTATGGCAACTTTACTCTGTTTGACTTAATAGAACTGTAAGGTATAAACGTTAATAGCCTACACTTATTTTAACTGTCTGTGTAAAATAGGCTATAGAGAGTCTGCATTGTCCTACCATGTACATTTCAGTGCACAGTGTGGTTAGCCAAACTGCTTGATTTCTCTGCATGTCTGCATAGTACTCGTGAGCAGTGTGTTATTTTAAATAAAACAGCTTTACTGGACATTGTCCATAGACAGAGGTGTCTGTAGGGGCTGTGAACTATTATATACAGCTCATTTATCTTCCAAAAATTCCTCAAAAATGGTGTTAGAATATATTTTCCCTTTTCTTTGTCAGCATATTTCACTTTGCTGTGTGTGTGAACCCCAATGTATTTATTCTTCATGATCTCTTGATGGACAGTCTTTGCATCAAACATGGTCCAGTTCTTAGGTTCAAATAAGACGCGGCATGGAAATAGCTTTATTAAAATATATAAATGTATTTTGAGTACAATTTAAATTGCAATTATATTCTGCATTTTTTTTTTTTTGGGCCAAGGAGGCCAGGGTATCCTTTTTTGTCTGGCTTCCCACTTGGAATGCTGAACACAGTGTGCCAGACTGCTAGTTAGTTGTGATTGTATTGTCATGTGCTCTCTCACCGATTGGTCTATTCACTGCCACTGTTTGCTTTAAACTGCATTAAAATGGGGAGTTATTTTCCCATAATGCAGTGCACATTCTTTATTATTATTATTGTAAACATTGAAAATAAATGGAGGCTATTTGATCGCTGCCAGTGAGATGCATATTGTGTGTCATGAAAGTACCTTGAAATTTCCCATTCCCATTTTCCAGTTCCCTAAATGATTGTGCATGGTCAAAGCACACAACCTGTCATGTCCTTGGGAGCCAAGGACAACTTGAGTGACCTGTCTTGAAGTTTAGCAAAAGGCTTTCTGTAGCTTTTGGTAGCACAGTTTTTCATCTATTATCCCTTCTCAAATGCAGTCAGATATTATTCCCCACACTCAAGCGTGGTGTGATTGGTTTTGTTTGTCCCTAAGCAGGTTCAAGCTTTGTGAATGGGACTGTTTTGTAGAGCCACCACTGACTCGTCCTTTATTGAATATGCAAATTGATGCTAATGCATTCTAGTCCAGATTTTCACCTCCAGCCAACCCATGTCATGAATATGCCCAAAACTGTTTTTCTTCCTTCATAAACTAGAATTGCATAATATTCATACGCAAATAAGTACCCTCCCCGCCATCCCTCTGCCCCACCACCAGTAAGGAAGATTATATCACCTCCTTTGGGGTCTACGGAGTCCTCTGAAAATGTCTGCAAGGGGAAACGTGATTATTTTAAGAGTATCATATTCTGTGTCAGCATTCTGTTGCAGTAATGCTTTTGTGGTTGCTCGTTTTAGGAGGTGATCAGAAATCTGGTGAAGCGATACGTGGCAGCCATGATCCGCAGAACCAAAACAGATGAGGGGTTGACAGAGGAAAACTTCAAGGTTTGTCCTTTTTTCCCCAGGGCAAGAGCCCTAATATTTCCAGTGTTCACAGTTCTTAATGCTGCTTTTAATGCTTTTTACAAAGTATGTTCTTCTAAACTAAGACAGGACACAGAAGTGACTTTCCATAGTGGAAAGGATAAGGAACAAAATTGCTTTCAGAAATTATATACTGCTAATTCAGTGAAAACTACTTGGTTTCATTTTGTATTCTTTTAGAATTATGACTGTTATTTCCATATTAATATTCTACATAACACCTGATAAAGAAAAGAACACATGCTCTCGGTCGTAGTATGACGGACGCTAGTATTACCGAAATACTATCCGGGTGATAGGTAGATAATAATGCTAAAATTAAAATCAAGGTAAATAATAGGTAAATAACAAATGAATGCTAATGCTGATATTGAACTGTCTGCATGCTTGTTTTTGTGCAAGACCATTTTGAACTGAGCAGCTCTATGCTCTGTGGAAGCTGATGAGGGTGTTTTTTTGTTTTTTTTTAACATCAGAAACACACATTTCACAAAAAAACACTGAACTTTTTTTTGGAAGAAAAACCATTGGACTATGCCTATAAAGCCATAATGATATTTGTTTGGATGTTCCCAATGGAGACACTGTAAATGTAAAGATGCCACTTAAGGCATTTTTAAATCTTTAAAAGATTCTTGTTGTAAATGTTCTTGTATTAAGAGCTTTACTTTCTACCATTTTTATCAGATAAGAGATATAATTAGCATAATATGGGCTCCCTTCATTTCATTATGGGGGGCATTATGTCCAATTTGAAAGCCAGTTGGTTATAAACATATCTCTATTTCCCATGTCAAGTCTCTTTTTAGATGGACTTTTGCCTCAAAGATGGAATGTAGCTGCAAACCCTTAAGCAAGCCTCAGGCACCAGCTTAAGGGACACCCTATGCTCGCTCGCGTCAAAAGCAAAAGAGCCTTTGTCTGCAAGTGTTCTCACAGCCATGTTAACCTTCAAACCTTTCCATTAGATTTCAGTGGCAAATATTTCCTGTAATTGAATGCTGTGGGTTCGTGTGGTTTGCTCTGCGTTAATTGAATTCCCGTCTCTTTGTGGTCCATTAAGGAGCTCAAGCAGGATATCTCCAGTTTCCGCTATGAGGTTCTGGACCTGCTGGGCAACCGCAAGCCTCCACGTCGCACCTACTCCTCCAGCAGCGAGGCCACGCAGCAGGATGATGCAGCTGAAGTTGAGCAGGAGGAGAGGCGGGACAGGGACGTGAGTTGTGAAGAGGGAGCAGAGTTGTCAAGGGTCAGGAGCTCTGTTTCCTTCGCCCAGGTGGACAGAAAGAACCGCGAGAGTCAGTACAGTGTGTCAGCCCTTTTCCGGTCCATGGCAGGCATGGAGGAACCTCCTGACGATAGACCAAAGAGCAATGGCTTGAGGAAGAGCAAGTGGTCGCCCTCCTCATTTGTGAGGACGAGCAGCCGCCTACAGCGTTTTTCACGCTCCAAGAAGGACTCCTTGCGCCGCTTGGGCTTGCTGTTCCATCGTATGAATGGACATATGCCAGAGGCACGCACGCAGAGCCTTGGCGATCAGCCTCTTCAGCAACAGCAGCAGTCTGCCTACAGCATCTCGGACAGAGTTTTACAGCCGCAAACCTCCTGGAAGGACCCGCAGGCTCTGCCGGAGGACCGGGTGACAAGGAGCGAGCTGCACCTGCACACACTGGAAGTGGGGTCCAGAGAGAGAGATTCAAACCCAATGCAGTCCACATCTCAGCAGGCAAATGGCAGGGACAGTCTCTTACTCAGGCCCCCCGGCCACTCCTCGCTGCCTCCCCTGCACTGTGCTTCCAGCCTAACTGCCTCCAGCTCCCGCCTGCTGTCCTCCAATGAGGACCTTTGTCAGGGTTGGGTTGGACCCTGTGACAGCCTGGGTTCTTCCTATTGGGAGCAGGAAGAGTCTGTCACAACTCAGCTCTAGGCACAGACTCATTGGCTGCTTGAGAGTAGGCCATGACAATTGAGGCAATCCTGCTATGACTGTTTCCAGCCTAAAATGACTGTGTATTAACAAAACTGGCAATGGACAACACTCGTACATACAGTACTCAATATCCTTTTATTACTGAAAACTATGATTAGCAAATAAGTAGTCTTTACCTACTGTGTACAATATTGGGAATGTTAACATTTACGTTTTCTGCAATATGGGAGCGCATTTGCATTGATGACACAGTTCTAATGCAATGCTATTTTTTATTATATAAATGCATACCAAATTTCATAAATGTTCTTTGCAGCATAGACTTATAGACTAATATCCACATAGATCAACACATCACCCACATGCTACTGATTTGATAATGCTTCCCTAGCTTCTAAGTTGTGTCAAAAAAAGTGCTTTTATGGGTTTGAAAGCAAACTTAGCATTAAGGATTTCAGGCAGAGACACTAGTTAAGTGCACCCAAAAGTTACAGGGAAACTTTTGGATATGGTTTGCTGATCTGGCAGCATATAAGAGGTGGTAAGAAGCGTTGCCACCAGTGCCAAAGTACCCCTATGCAGAACATTGACATTTTACCTTTGATCCTTTACAGGTGTAAGGTTAGGGTTAGGATTAGAATCTACATCTCGGACAGAATCTAAAATCTGAGAACAGTTTGTGCTTAAGTTTCAGAACCTTTTTACAATGGAAATGATGAGAAAAAGCCAAACAAAAATAAGGGTAGATCTTTGTAAGTGAGGCCCTTGTGATGGAGGACAAATTTCTGATGAGAAAAGCTCTGAAAACTGCACTGAAATTTCATACAAAGTGCCACATTAAGAAATATGCATTTAAACAATAATTCCATGTGCATGCACTTCATGATGTCATTAAGGTGTTTACAGAGGAAATATGGATGTTTCAGCTGAGGGATAGGTTTTACCTAGTGAATGGCTATTATAGTGTTTGTCTTACTTTGAAACCTGAGCTGGTTTTGTAGATCCAGTTTAAGAAGCAACTGTGGCAGATGTCCCGGCACAAACACAAATTAGTCATGGACTAAAACCCTGTCCATGGACTAAAGTTCCAACTAGGCTTAATTTATGTCCAGAAACCTGACTTGTGTATTAATTAGGATTGTAAAGTGTATTGACAGGATGTCATTCATTATTCTCATTTCTTACTTTTGTTTGGATATTGCATTATGAAAGGATTTAGTAACATTTTCTGTGTTATGGTTCAGTAATATATTAATCTTACTTATGCGAATAAGTTGAACTGATAATTCTCAACTTCCTTTTTGGAGACTTTACGAATAATAACTTTGTTTTTGTATAAAATTATTTTTCTATATTTTTTCTGGGATGAGAGGTTTTTGTTACACTTTGCTTATGTCTCAAAGTGAGGATTTTTTTTTACTTTGATTTACAGAAAAGTTGCTTTGGTATGAATTTCTATATTGCTCAGCTATGATTACAAGAATGAAAAGAGGCCTATTAACTGACAGTCACAGCTGACAGTGTAAATGAAATAAACAAGGACATTAACAAGGTAACAAGGTTATTTTTTATATCCAGTTTGATTTGCATGGATAGCATTATTAGAAATATCCTTGAGGTTGTTGGTCAAAACTTGAAGTTGTCAAAATTTAAATTTTACAGTTGTCAAAGCTGTCCACATTTCGCTTCAGAACATCCAAATATATCATGTTAACACAGATAAACAGTGTTGTTATTTATTGTAATCATAAATGTGATGAATCAACATGACAAAGCCCAGGAATGCTGGAAACTTCAACACATTTTCATGTAAAAGAACTAAGTATTACAAATCAATGGCTAATGATTTCAAATTGGAAATGATCTAACTTCCTAAGCCTGTTTTATTACCACATTACTGAAAATAGAGACAGGAAAACTCCAGGAGGTGTCAATTTATATATTCAGATTACTAATGGCATCACAGAATTACTGTCCTGGTAAAAGCTTAACTCCATTCACATTTCAGCAGGCAAATGTGCTTATTTGTCCAGTTCTATTAGCTGCTTTACAAAAAAACTGTCCAGGACATTTAAGAAGTTTCCTCAGGCTGCTATCCAAGGTGCTGACTTGCATTGTAGGCCTCATTCACTCCAACTCTTTGCAGCGCTGTTGTTTTTTGGACCCCATTTTCCATCTACTGAATAGCATTTGAAATACCTTATACAAACAACTAAATGTGCTCAGGAGTGAACATCAGCACAACTGTATACTTAGAGAAACAATATTTGCCCTAACTCACCAGTATTAGTATTATTACAAGAAACCGCATTACTCAAAAAGTAAAAAGACTGGCAAAAACAGAAGCAAGCATATTGGGAAACTCTTTATTAGGAAAACATCAAAACAATATCCAACAGTATTACAAAACACAAACCATCAAGTGAGAAATGCAAAAACAAAAGAGTGAACACACCATAAATAAGTAATTTAAAAAAATAAATAAAAGGAACAGTGTTGGTGAGGCAGTGCTACAACAGAGGATCAGGCCCCTCTTAGTGATTAGTTACATACTGGGTGGCACAAAGTGTGTGGGGTGGGTTGGGGTGGTAATGTAATTAACATGAGGGTGGGATGAGGGACAGTATGAGGTATGGTGGAAACGTGGATGTGGGAGAGGCCCGGGGGTCCAGGGTGTGAGGTAGTGGTAGGTGGTGGAGAGCACAGGCACGTAGGGCTCGTAGGTAGAGTGGAGTGGGGGTTGGCTGCACTGCTCCTGCACCAGTGGGAAGAACACAGTGCCAGGGACTGCTGCAGTGGAGGGCTCCATAGCCAGAGGAGTGCCTGGAAAGGAGGAGGCAAGAGAGAAGGGAGGTGAGGGCAAGGGCAAGAAGAGTTGTGAAGCAGTGGGGAGAGGACAAAAGGACAGCAGACTACGTGACAAGGCTGAGGTGCAAGGTGAGAGAATGAAGGTATGCAGAGGCGACGGAGATGCGCTGACCGTTGCTGGCCGGCTCACCCTGAGGGTGGGGACATGAACGGGCAGGCTCAGGGTAAGGCTGGGGGACAGTGTGGTCTGGACTAGCTGCTGCAGCAGGAGTCAGGTAAGGCTGAAACTGAGGCTCCCCACCAGCCCCGGGCAGCTGGTACATCTGCTGCATGTGCACCATGGAATGCCAGTAACTCTGCTGGTAAGTCTGCAGGCAAAGACACTTAATTTTAACAAAGAAAGACTGCCTGTCAATAAGACATGTTTATATAATATTACAGCAAGTTCGGACCACACATTCTGGTTGAAAAGCCTGTTTGCAAGCTAACCAGAAATGTGAAGTTCTATTTCTTTACCATATTAGTGTCAAATTCTGGGTTCCTAATATAGCATTAAAGATGAACAAATGTCTAAAAGGACTTGATAGATCTCAGTCTGATCAGAAATGAGAGACTTATAGAATGTTTAAAAGACAAAAACTACTGATGGTCAATACAAAACCCTATTGAATCCATATTTATATATATATATAAATCATTACTCATTCTTCCTTTACATAACTACCTACCTGCACCCCTAAGTTGAAAAAATACTGGAGAACCTTGCAATCTGTGGAAACAAGATATTGTATTTGATCAAAAAATAAACAAAAAAAAGAAGAAGTTACAACACAGTATGAATGACATGTCGCTGGCTTGCTCTGACCTCTAGGCAGGTCATTGCCACTGGGGTCATAGGAGTAAGGCGGAGGTGGAGCCACAGTGACTGGTTCCCCCATCTCGTTAACAAACCATGGAGACACTGGTGGAAACTGCATGGATACAGCTAGAGAGCCAGACAAAGTATAGAACAGGACAAGCTTACACAAAAAATGTGTCTTGTCTGAATTAATCTATTATTTTTAAAAACACTAGCAACCTTGACACTGAAATCAAGGGTTTCTCCTATTCACCTTGGACCATAATCAAAACTTAAATGAACACTGGATCAAAACTGAAGCCTGCAGAATTAACCATGCAACACTGACCCAAGAACCTTGAAATGAACAATAAACGCCGATTAAGCACTCATGCTTGGCAAAGGTATTTTTATTTATGTTCTGTCTACAGAAACAGCACAATGAAGCAATTCTATTCCACCCTTATTTTAAAAATAAGAATTAAAAGTATAATAGCCTAACTACACAAACTTGCCCAAACTTTTCAAGAGAGGAAAACTGTCCCCCCCCTCACCTATACTTTTTTCAGTTAACTTTTGATTTGCAGTCCTGCAGCTAGAACATAAACTGACCACAAGAAACTACAATACATGGCCAAAAATACCTAGCCACCCAAATACACATCCAAACATGGGCATTGATATGGAGCTGTCCCCCTAACTTTACTCTGAGATTTGGCTTTGTGCTAAATTTTGAGGGATTCACTTCTATTCAGCCACCAGAGTATCAGTGAGGTCAGAAACTGATGTTAGGCAACAAGGCCTGGTTCAATGTCAGCACTCCATCTCAAAGTGCTGGATGAGGCTGAGGTCATTGCTCTGCTCAGGCCAGTCAATTTTTCCACACCAAAGCTGACAAACCGTTTCTGTATACATCTTGTTTTGTGTACAGGGCCGGCCTAATCATACTTAAACAGGAAAGCATTTCCCTCCAAAACTGTTCCCTCTTAGGTAGAAGCACACATTTCTTCAGAATATCACTGTATGCTGTAACATACAGAATTCTCCTTCACTGGAACTCATGGGCCTAGTCCAAACCATGAAAACAGCCCCTAATAATAATAATTACTTTTCAACGAAAGTTTACAGGTGGCACTGGGCAGGTTTTTGTGGTATACACCAAAGTCAGATTCATCACTCCAGAGAAAGTTACACTCAAGAGTCAAATGGAGTGTAGAGTTATAGATCATTCCAAGTTGACACTTAGAATTGCACACAGTGAGCTTAGGCTTGCATGGCCATGGAAATCCATTCAATGAAACACCAGATACAGGTCTTGTGGGAAGTTGCTTCCTGAGGCAGTCTGCAACTCTGCAGTGAGTTTTGGGGAAAAAAAAGGACAGATGGGTTTAAGGGTTATGTGCTTCAGCACCCAGTAGTTCATTCAGTGAGTTTGTGTGGCCTATCACATCACAGTTGAGCTGCTGATCCTAGATGTTTCCTCTTTACAATAACAGCACTTAGCGTTGCCTGGAGCAGCTCCAGAAGAACAGACATTTGTTTAACTGATGTGTGTATCCCAGTGCCACGCTGAAAAAGTCAGAGCTCTTTACTACTACAACCCATTATATTGCCAGTGTTTGTCTATGGAGATTGCATGACTGCTTCAACTGATGTGCCTGTCAGCAATAGGCGTGGATGGACCTACTAATTAAAATGGTGTCAACATACTTAAGGCCATGTAGTGTAATTACATTTATCATAATTTGATAATTTCTTATTATAAATTTATGACATTTGTAATTCAGTGTTAAAGGGGAATTTCCTTTTTTAATTTATGCATGACTGAATAATTGAGTTGTAAACAAAGTCATTCAGAAATATATGAAATTATGCACTGTATTTACTGACTGTTTACAGTGGTGGTGATAGGAACCAGGAGTCACAATGTCTACACTGCAAAATTTTATTTACTATCCAAAACAACTTATATGCAATTTTTAAAGCATAAAATGTTGGCAATCGGTAAAATAGAAGTATATAAGAAAAAAAGTTTTCTTTGGGTACCATTTTGCCTCACAGTGCTGTGTATGTACATCTCCACAGTTAACATTCTGAATTACTCTGTTTACATCTTGGCAATTTACCTACACAATGATTTAGAAAAATCAGAAGAATTTCCCTTTAAGTGAGTGACAAACCTGGCCTCCCCACTGTGTGCAGAGGTGGGGGCTGCCCGGGTGTGATGCTGGAAGGTTGTAAGGGATTTGGGGGGCTATGGGAACTCCCAGCTGAGGAAGAAGGAGAAGAGTTGGAAGTAAAGATGGCAGCAGGGGCAGAATTGACTGGCTGAGAGGAAGAAAGGACTGCTGACTTTACCACCACCTGAAAGACAGTATACATCAAAGACAACATGCTAAGCAAGCACAAAGAAATGCACCACAATAAACAGCTGTTATGTATTTCCCCATCAGTAGCATGTAAAGTGCAGTAAATAGAGAGCATGCCTGTTGTGAGTAACTGTAGGTAGCAATGCCCTCTTGTGGTGACCCAGCACGAGAGCCTCCCTCTTGAATGGTCTAAATGCAAGAAAACTTGGTAAGCATGTTAATGATAGGTTTTCTTAAACAGTGTGCAATAACATGTTCACTGTCAATGTAACTGACTTGTTGGCACAATGTGGTCAAAAAGTGCACAGCTTAGCTGAATTTTGAGGGATCTGTAAATAAGCATTATGCAGTACCAGGTTGGTGGTAGACTCTGCAGCAGCATAAACAGATGGACTCTGAAATCCTGCATCTGAAAACCCAAATCAGTAAAATAGATTCAATATCATTAAAGGAAATAAAAAACAAAGCTAGCATAGAACAGTGAGATATGTCACAAAGAGAGAGCTTAAAAAGATACACTAACCAGAGGCAGAAAAAATATACTCCTCTGAGTATTCACCTGTGGAAAATGACATATTGAAATTTTACATATTGCAGTGTAAATATGCACATTTACATGTTGTAGGCAAGGAAGCTACCATGGTCTCCAGCGGTGCTCCTTTCATCAGGGTCCTCTTCAGATGATGCTATGGGCTGTTTGCCAGATGGAATAGGGCTTGGGCCTTGTGACACCCAGTAAGTAGCAGCACCAGGTACCATAGTACTGGTAACCGTTTGTCCCTGCTGAGACAGACTGACGTTTAAAACAATACCTCAGAATTTTGATCTAATGCCTATCTGCAGCATATAGTGAATCACCACAGAAATTTCTACATGTTTCTGTGCCTTGTAAAAGGACAGAAACATGTTATAATAGGAATTAGTTGACTGGAATATTCCTTCCAAGAGATTTAAGAGGAAAAAAAAAATAACGTGTCAAGTAATAGTTACTTAGATAAGACAGAAACAAACCTGTATGGGAGAGAATGCATTTTCATCTGCTTCCTCCACTTCGTAGAAGGTCATGGTTCCTTCCATGTCCTGGGCTTCGTCTTCAGGCTCAGGCACAAAGCTGAACTGACATTCCTTATTCACCGAGTGCATCTGACGCCTACTTCTGCTGTACAAGAACAAATACACTTACAGTTGGCTACATGGCACATTTTTGCTCAAGTATTAATAGTTTTTCATGCAAGGTCATAATGATCCAGTCATCAACAGTAGTAATTCAGTGATCAGTATCTTGCCCCCCTGTCATTTTAACTGTATTCTTATGATAAATCAGAAGAATGACAGGATCAATTCCAGGTAAGATGGCCTAACAAACCTCTTCTGTTAGATGCCTAGAGAGATTCTCTTACCGTGATTTAAAGGAATAATTGTCAAAGCTCTGGTAGCAGCGTTTGCCAGCGCTCGGATAGTAAGCCACCTCTGGTCCAATGATATGTTGTCTATTCAGGAAACGTGCTGAGCTTCTGACCAGAACAGTGAAGGCATGGAGACAGCAGGAAACAAAAACAAAAAGGCACCAGTATACAAAAAGAGCAAGACACACCAAGTTGTCACCAAGGCTACAAAGCTGAATAGAAAGGTATTTGTGACAGTGTATGGCATTGTTAGTGGCCAACTTAACCTGGCATACACATAATATGGCACCAAAGCTTTCATGAGGACAATGCGTTTCTATACATTTCTAACCACCAAAATTTTTCAAGAACACCATTTCAATACCATGGATGCCAAATACCCTGCACCAACTGCATTATTCCCTTAACTTCATCAGAGTATATATATATACATATACATGTATGTATATGTATGTATGTATGTATATATATATATATATATATATATATATATATATATATATATATATATATATATATATATATATATATATATATATGTGTGTGTGTGTGTGTGTGTGTGTGTGTGTGTGTGAGTGGGGAAATAAGCAAGCAAGTAAATAAATAAATAAATAAATAGAGTCTGGGTGCTAAACTGTCCTGTCTGTAGTCAGCAACTGGTGTCCTCAGTTCCCAAACACTTAGTGTTAAAAGAAGAGGTGATGCACCTATCCCAACTTGATTGAAACGTGTCACTGGCATCAAATGGGCATATATTTTTCAAAAAAACAATTTTTTCAGTTTCAATGTTTGATGATTTTTCAACTAAATATACACGGTGTAAATGATTTTCCACATCACTGTGTTCCATTTTTAATTTACATTTTGCACAGCGTCCCAACATCTTTGGAAACAGGGTTTTACTTAAAAGGAACAATATGTAATATTTACTGTACTAAATCATATGTGATTTAGAGCCCGATGTGTCAAAGATTAAGGAAACAAGTTAAGTTGACTTGCTTCTCCAACAACAGTGCTACAGCCATTATGTTCTCCTTTGAATTTTCTGTTCCAGAGCAGATAGTGTTTTGGTCTGTGATCCCAACCACTGCCCATTTCCCAGATTGCAAGATATGAAACATACCAGCAGGCAAACACAGTTTGATTCAGCCATGGAAGCATGTAAGCCAACTGGATCCTGACCTATAAAGCCTCTGCATCCTTCTAAAAAGCTTCATGACCAGAGATATAGTAAAATGCAAGTTAATACTGGCTTAGAACCCACAAAGACTTTAAGACTGATGCCAAGTTCGCCAATTTTCTCCCGAACAGCTAAGTACTGACCTTTAGCCAAGGTTAGCCAACCTTAACTAATTTATCACAGCTACTAGTAGGGGGATGGTTTATGATTTGCAAACGTACACATTGGCTGATCAACTTACAGTGCAAGACTCATCACTTGCTATTGTCAAAGTTTAACGTTGTGCTTATCTGTTAAAATTTATTAGTTCCTAATTTTTCATTTTGAATGAAATGATGTTGAATTGCAACAGCCCCAGTCTTGCTCATTGGAGCGCAGCCCTTTGTTACATAACTCCTCCCCAAGCACACGCAGAGAGTATGCGCTACACATGCTCCAGTCTGTTTGTTTTTGTTCCTTGTTTTCAGCTGTAGATTCCCAATTATCAACACTGAAGTCAGAATCAGAGTCAATCAGAAGATTTGTTTGAAACACAGGAAGAAGCGCAATAGAGGATTTAAAAGGATGATTCAAAGCATACATTGGAGTGGATTTTGGGTCTTTCCCCCCCAAGCTAGTTTAATGGCTGATACTTATATGCACCCAGATGAAATCACACCGGCTAGAGAAAGTGAGCCCAGCTGAGCAAAGTCATGTGTGTATCATGTCGCTGTATTAGCCCTTTGTAATAAGTTATAGTTTGTGATATTAAGCCTGAAATCAGAGAACGGAGATCAGGTTAGACTGCATTTTGGGTCGTTTTTCGAGCCGGATTACTCCCTGATGCCTCGTCACACCTAGAGCTCACTCTGGCTAGAGAGGGCAGGGTCTGCTGATTGCTGTGATGTGCGTCATGTCTATAGCTTAAACCATTTTGGAATGACTGCAAGAACATTAGGGATTTCACCATCTACAGTCCATAAATTTATCAAAAGATTAAGTATCAAAAGAGGTCTAAACACAAAGGACAAGAATGAAAACTAATACTGAATGCCGTAGACATTGCACTAAAAACATATGCACCACCATCCTCTCTGACCTAAAGCCACCTTTCAAATTGTTTTTGGAAATAATGGACGTTATGTTCTCTGGACTGAAGAGGGAAAAGGACCATCCAGACTGTCACCAACCCAAACCTCAAAAGCTAGAGCCCGTCACAGTATGGTGTGTTAGTGCCAATGGCATGGATAACTTGCACATCTGTGAAGATGCCACTGAGGTGTACACATGCATTCTGGAGCAACATATGCTGCCATCCAGATGATGTCTTTTTCAGGGGCAACCCTGCAAGACAATGCCAAGCCACATTCTGTATGTGTTATTAACAGCATGGCTTCACTGTAAGAGAGTGCAGGTGCTAGACTGGCCTGCCCTGTCTCCCACTGAAAACATATGCAATAGAAGACAACTGAGAGAGGGAAGGGGGGAAAGGAGAAAAAATAAAAAAATAAAAAATAAAATATTCACTTTCAGGACAACAATTAGTGTCCTCAAATGACTCGTTTCCAAATGACTACTGAACACTGGTATAATAGGAAAGATGATGTAACACAGGAACACACTTGGAAGCACACCTACCATGTATCTAGGCCATTTTATCAGCTCCACTTTCCATATAGGTGCACTTTGTAGTTCTACAATTACGACCTATAGTCCATATGTTTCTCTGCATACTTTGTTACTCACCTTTACTCTGTTCATCAATGGTCAGAACCCTCACAGAGCAGGTATTATTTGGGTGGTGGATCATTCTCAGCATTGCAGTGACACTTACATGGTTGTGGCATGTTCATGTTGTGTTGGTATGAGAGGATCAGACACAGCAGTGCTGCTGAATTTTTAGAACATTAGTGTCACTGCTGTACTGAGAATCCTTCACCAACCAAAAATATTCAGCCAGCAGCGTCCTGCGGGCAGCGTCCTAAGACCTCTGACGAAGTACTAGAGGATGACCAATGCAAACTGTGCAGCAACAGATGAGTTACTGTCTCTGACTTTAAATCTATGAGGTGGACCAACAAGGTAGACCATGAGTGCACAGTGTTTAAAACTCTAGTAGCACAGCTTTGTCTGATCCAGTCATACTTGTGTAACACACTAGTATGTCACCACCACGTCAGTGTCACTGCAGTGCTGCAGTACCTATATAGTAAGCGGAGTGATACAAAGGCAAAGGACAATGAGTGTAGAAACAAGATAGGTGTACCTAATAATGTGCTGTGTGTGTGTGTGTGTGTGTGTGTGTGTGTGTGTCTGTGTGTGTGTGTGTGTAAGAACAGCACTGGGTGTCTGACCTAGGTGGTCCATATCCACGAGGCGGTCTTGGGGCAGGGTGTGGGCGGTAGTGCTCGTAACTGAGGCCAGGTGGGGGAGGAGCAGGAGCATGCACTCCAGGAGCACGAATAGGGGCCAGGTTCCCTGGGCAGGGCTGCAGGCGGGGGGGCAAGCCAGGCTGAGGCCGTCCATAAGACATAGCCATCAGCATCTCTTTACCTCTAGCTTTCTTCAGGAATCTCCGCCGTCCACGCAGCTCTGGGTCTGGTGCACAAGACACATTCATTTGAAAGGAAGCACAAACACTGTAGAAGAATGCTGATCCTACGGAAGACCTACCATGCTAATAATCTCAGTTATACAGCACAAAAAATACTAAAGACATCTGACATTATGACTTGCTGCACATTACAGGGACCATATCCTACATGTGTCTTGTATTTTATTTTTGGCTTGTGTGGTCCACTTATGGTGTTTATGCATGTACCAAAAACAGTTATGACTGATCATGTAAAAAACATTTTCCAACCTCCCTTTATCCCTCCATCTCTTAGTTTACTGTGATATGGACCCTTTAATATAACAACCATGCAAAACAAATACCGCCATTTTATTGTTTTTTTTTTTTTTATGAAATATTATTGGTAGAGAGAAGGAGAAGACACCTAGTTCTCCAGAATAATGTTCAGCATGGCTGTAGGAGCTGCCCTTTCTGCTCGGTGTTATGTTCCATGCTGGGACAGGATTCACTGGCTTCAGATTAGTCAAAGATACCAAGTGCCTAGAACACCAAAAACAACACTCAAAACCACTTTTTTGTCAGCAAAATATTAAAATCAGTCCTCAAAGTCTAGAGTGTCAGACTCCACTCCTGGTAGAAAAGAAGTTTAGAATTCTACCCCATCACATACCTGAATCAATTATTCGGCTCATGCCAAACTCCTTCACAAGCTCAATTTGGTTTGTTAGAGCACATGCTCCTGGGGACCCATAGTCTTGAAATACATGTTTGGGATCAACTTGTTACACTTTTGGTGTTGGATTGCGGCTAAGTCTGCTGCCAAAAAGGGTACACAACCTCTAAAACCTTTGAAGTCCTAAATTCCTTGACTCCAGGCGGTGTCCAATTCTGGAGCTCTACCACCCTGCACAGTTTAGCACCAACCCTGCTTACAACACATCCACGCTAACATCTATGGGCTAATGACAAGCACCCTACTTTGAGCACCACGACCACGAGGCGCTGGACTGGTTTGGAAGTCAAGTCCTGTTTGTTCCTACCCCAAGAAGTCTATGTTCCCACTCACATTTAGCCAAAATTTCTCAATCATCCCCAGACATTCTTGTTATGAGATCACTTTTGACCTTGCAACATAAGGGGACCCCCAGCACTGCACATTTTAAGTGTCTGATTTGACACACCCTTTTCAGCCCATCAAGCATTCTGCTAATGAGTTGATGACTTCAATTAGGTTTGTTAGAGGAGGAAAACATCCAATTCACTCACTGTATTAGAGGACCAATAATCTCTGCAGGTCTATGTCCCCTTAAGCACCAAAGTCTGACATCTCTGCACTTAAGTGGAGAATCCCAATCAATAATCCTTCTGGTAGGGGTGCACAACCCCAGGTCAGTGTCCAGGGCCCAGCACAGTTTGGTAATTTACCTGCTAATTACACTCATTTGTGAATTTCCAGGGTTAGTGCGTGTGTTCGAGAGGGGGAACCACCAAACTGTGCTGGATACTGGCCCTCTAGAACTGAAGTTGTTCACCCCTGCCCTACCGCATAATTTAATTCTCAACTAAGTTTATCATTAAACCTGTAATGACATGTATGGAGCTCACTTTTCTCCCAGCTCTTCAATAAACACAGTCACAGCGCTGGGGTGAGTCCCTACTTCCTGGATGAAAGCATTGTAGTACTTCCCTTTAGGATCCAAACGCACCTGACCAACAAAAACATGTATGATTACTATACCAAAACACACTGAAGACACTGCTATATAGTAGGGTCCAGTTTTCTCAAAACGCATTCTAGACAAAATCTCAACTACAAAAACGTACCACCAGTCATACCTGACACTTGTCTCCTAAGAAATACTGTCTCCCAGCAAACACCATGTAATCAGTCTTCTGGAGTTCTGGAATTCCAAAAAAAGAAATGCATTTAGAAAAGCCTAATGCTTTTTTTAATAACTTTAGTGGACACCAGTGACAGTGTTAAAGTACACAGGTGATCTACAGCATGGGGGACCAGAGGACACATTACCTATACAGAGAGACAGGCTGACATTTAAGGAGATTCAGCATAACTTGTGGTTAATAATATCACAAACTACTCACTTTTACCAAATTAACTGATTATTGTGGTGGAAGAAAAAAATGAATTTAAAACATAAGACTACATAGGAAAATTAATACAATCTTTTCCAAATACACAGTACTCTGACTTCATGTTGTTGGCCTGAACGATTGGGGGGAAAACACCTAAGAGTGATGTTTCACCAATACTGTGATTTAGAAAGATCCAGTGTCCTGCCCCCCCTCCAAATTCCAGATTTCAGACAGAGGCTTAAATACTGAACATAGTGAGTGAGATTGCTCGTTCACAAGCCCTACATTACAAGATTAGATTTCCCCACTTAAAACTTAAGATAATGTCGCATGACATAGTAGCAGCTTTCACAATTTGAAAGTTGCAATTTGAGTGCAGTTGTTATAAAAACAAATAACTGTTCGGCCTTAGTCAGTTGCCAATTTCTGTTCTACTGGAGGGACAGCCAATGGATCAAACATCTTAAAACAGCAACCATCAGTTAACCTTAATTCAATTTCCCCACTTTAAGTATGCATTTTCCCCCTCACCCTAAAACATCCAAATTGTATTCTCAGCTAGTTCTTATGCCTTTGAGTTGAATTGCATGAGTAAAGGTCAGGGAAATAAAGCAGTGCAGGGGATCCTCTTAATTTCTCATTAAAAAAGAAAGATGCCAATGACTGTCCATAATGCAAAACTAAAGCCTCAATAAAGTATTGTCCCAAAGATCAAATTTTAAACATTATGTTGTCCCATTTGGTCACATGGAACGTTCTATTCAAATTGTGGTTCAACTGGAACTGATTCAAGTCGACATCTAATCAAAATCACTTTCCAAGAAATAATGCCATAATGTGAGCGCAATAAAGTGGCCTGCATTCAATTGCCTCACCTTTGCGGCAGTCTTGCCAGACATCAAACTCCACATTGCGGTACACTTCAGGCTCTAAGGCTTTCAGTACCTTGTAGGGAAGAGCAACCTTTGCTGATCCATCAGGAGCCTAAAGGAAAGGAGGCCTATTTGTCACACATATGTATGAAGAATGGCAAAATCTCTTAGCCTTCATTCTATTTTTTGGCTTTCATTACTTTTTGGTCTTCTGCTCCAAATTTGGCTTTATCCTCAGTGCGGTTATGACCACCAAGCTCCCATTCCTCTCTACAAAAGCAATGCAAAACTTTAGTTACATTAAATAAATAAACCACACACACACACACACACACACACACACACACACACCTCTGTGGACCAAATCAGAACAATTTTTTATGTTTCACTGGAAAAAGAGGTACAGTAATAAAACAATGCAAGATGTCAGGCAGAAATACATAGCCTTGAATTTCTGTTTGTACATGTGCACACCTCAGACCCCTATCCTCAGGGGTATCATAACCAGCCTCCTCACTGCACACAGACAGGCTATTCCTGTACCGACGCCCCACCACTCGACACCCATCCAGAGCCATATGCAGATCCTCCTCTTCAATGCCCAGAACACGTGTGTACAACAATTCATACAAAAGCGCTGTAAACAAACAAAATCAAAGCTCCGTTACCACCATGATTCACCCCATTCACTCCACTTACACTTGCAAATGCCTAGAAAAATAGGGACATCTAAACATAACCATTATATACACTAACGCAGAATATATATTTTAAATATACTCCATAACACAGTCAGAAAGAACAGCCCAGGTTAGAGACTGTGGAACTTGAGATTTATGGGATTTGCCAAACTCACACTGGCACACTGCTGCATCCACTGGATAGGCCCTTGAGTAGACAATGTCATAATGACCATTGCTTGAGCAACAGAGCAAAATCTGAAATACATAAAGTACTTGTTAGGTCTGCATTGTACATCGCAGGATGAGTTTTTAAATACAATCTCAACTGTATACACAGCACCTTGCAGAATCAGCTCTCCATACTGAAGAACGCTGCCCTTCAGCCCCCCTTGCAAAATAAATCCCATAGGGCATTAAAAAAAAACTGCTGAAATATTGTTAGTGCCTCATTCCTGATGAATAAAGTTTCAACTATTACCTATAAGAGAACATATCAAAATATGCCTTGTTTAGAAGTCAGTGCTCAACCTTTTATTGAGCCAATCAAATCAGACACACCTCCAAAAAGACACTTACATTTATCCATTAAACATTATCATGTTTATGAAACTAAATATTTTTGCTACATTTTGACTTCTAAATGCACAGCTAGTTAATACTATGAAGTACATAGGTTCATTGGAGGGATTACATATTAAAGTAACTACAAAAATTAGTGCATGACTACACTTTTTTGTTTCACTGAATAGCAGAAAATGTATGAATGCACATCATTCACACTGCGTGAAGTAAAAAACGCAAAAGCGTTTTAAAATATGTCCTACTGAAGAATATAACGTTAACAACCAACTAATATACATGCAACATACACAGTAATGAATGTTAGTCACATTGTGCAAGCTACAAATATCAGCAAAACTGTCTTAAGTAATAAACTCTGTGTGGGTAAGTGAATGTACATCAAAAGCTTGGTGCTAATACAACACTGCAATCCCATAGAAATGCAAGCAGAAGTTACCATCACTGAAGTAGTGAAAAACTGAATAAACAAAGGCTCCTAAAAAACTGGAGACGCATCTTGACTCATTGAAGAATGGTTAAAATTAATGCTGGGTGTTACTGATAGGTGTCATGATGTTGAGTTTTATCACAAACTTATTCATTTCATGTTTTTGTGCTACAACCAACCAAATTCTGTGCCATTTCAGAATTAGATCAGATTCATACTTCTTCCAGCCTCCAAAAATTTTAGCTGATCTCCCGATATCATCTCTGAATGGTATCTGTATCGCTGCAGTAAGCCTAGAGCATTAAAATGTATTTCTAGCTGTCAAAAGCATATTTAGTCCTGTTTAACTGCAGCCTTTAAAACTTAAAAGAATAAAACAAGTATGTCTTAATAAAGATAATGTTATACAGAACCGTTAACACTCCAAGTACCTTTGGAGTGCACAAATGGTTCTTTGCGTGGTTAAGTGGGCCTTCTCTATGATTCAATATGAGACATTCTGTCCATATCATGCCACTAACTGAGGATTCTACTCAAGTTGGGAAAATGTCAAATTAAGCTGAGTATGCTCTCCCCTGTCTGTGTTAAAACTTAGCAAGTCAAAAAAGCACCTTACTGCCACCTTTTACAAAAAAAGCACCATCTGGTGGTAGAAGCATAAACCCAAGGCGCTTTTGAACTTCTCGCCAACCAAGAAGGTCTTGCACACCAAGGACTTGGCTACTGAGCTGTCACACTAACCAGTTCAATAAACTGAATAAATGGGAAACTTCAGTCAACCTCCCATTACCTTGGGCAAGCTGTCATCTTCTCCAATCTTGGTTGGCGGCTTCCCTGGGTATCTGTAAATGACAAAGCACCTCCTGCACCACACACAGGATATTTACATTACAAGATTCACAAAATTAATTATAAATTACACAGAAATTAATTGTTATTCTAGCATCCTCTGAACCCTAATAACTGCAAAAGCTCATATTGATGTTGGCATGCTTCACTACTGCAATGTTTTGACAAGCTGTACTAAGCAAAATAAACATACCTGTACATTAACAATATCATGCACCAAAAATTAGAGTTATTAGTTTCGTTTGCATGATTAAAGGCTTCTTTGCATCATGAAAGAGTTCCTCAGATTGATGGAAAATGCACTAAAAAAGGCTCTATATAGCACCAAAAAGGTTCTATCGTTACAAACCTGACATTAACAATAACAGAAGAACCCTTTTGGGTGCTATATAAAACCATTTTCTTTACTAAAGAACCCTTGAACTCTTTAAGAGTGTAATTTACCTGCATGTTTTTCCATAGTTTGAGGTATATGGCCATATAAGCCCAGCATACAGGAAATCTGGTCTCACGCAATTTTGTGCACACACTTTAGACAATTAATATTTGATTGTTCTGTATAATTCAGATTTGTTTTCAACTTTCTAGCCATAACGAAGCTCTGTGGTTAGTGCCATACTGATTTGCATGAAATTGTGTCTTAGTGTGCATGTAGTACATGGACAAAGCAAATTGCTACATGTGAGAAACAAGCCAAGCAATCACAGTGTCACTCACCAAAATTGAAAAAGCACTGGGCCTCATTCAAAATCTTCCAAGTTTTTTCTTAAATTTCTTCTTGATAAAGCTTATAAGAAAAAGTCTACATCGGTCTCATTACATGTTCTTTAACCGCAAAACTGTTCACACCTTTGTGCTCTTGATTGCGCATAGCCTCTGTTCTTACCTAAGAACAAATCCCAAATAAGAAAACATTGGTGAACGTCACAAAAAGAATAGTCACAAAAACTGCATAAGTGCGTTTTAAGAAGAATTTCTTCTTAATAATAATAATTGGTGAATGAGGCCCATTGAGGCCACTGTGACTGTCATTAGAGGAACAAAAGCTTTGATTCTGTATTCCTTGTACATGAAGATGCATTAGCAAAGACATATTTACTCATTGGGCCTCATTCACCAATACCTTTCCAAGTTCTTTCTTGAATTTGTTCCTGAGAAAGGTTCTAAGAAAAAGTCTATGCAGATTGATAACGTGTTTCTAAACCGCAGAACTGTTTGCACCTTTTGCTGTTCAGTGTGCATAGATTCTGCTGTTAACCAAGAAAAAAAATCCCAAATAAGAAAATAATGGTGAAGTCAGAATCTTGATGAAAACTGCATATGTGGTTTTTAAGAAGGAACTGCTCCTTAAGACTGGTAGGTAAACGAGGCCCATTGATCTCACCTTCCAGATTATGCTACAAGAGACTTTTTGACCAATCAGCTAATCACAGAACACAACCTAACCCTCTCTGACTGCCTTAACTGTGTTTGTATGTGTATTTAACTGTGTAGGTGAGACACACAGTAGCTGTTTAACCTTTAAATGAAGTAAACATACAACTTCTGCTTAGGTAGTAAATAATTTGTATGACTACCAGAGGAATATCACAGAGAGAAAACAAAAACAGATTAAACAGCTGTTGTTGCTGACGATAATATGAAGATATTTTATTGTATTGTAAAATTATGCCACAACATACTTTTCTGAGCATTGTACTTTAAGTAGCAATAAGATTCACAATGATCAACTGTATACTATAAATGTATAAGTAGTCCTGTTTAACTGAAACCTGAAAATTGTTCAAGGGTTCTTTAGAAAAGGCAACAGATAAATCATTATACTTCTAGGCAGTATTTTCTAAAACGTTGCAGTACTGGGGCTTCTTTTCTTTGAAAAAAAAAACTGCCAAAAACTAGCCAAAAGTGTCTTCCAAAGGTGGACTCTATGAGGATCCCCAAAAAAGTGGGTTGGCAAACATTGATTTAATTCACCTGAACTGTAAAAGAAGGTATAAAACACACACACACACACACACACACACACACACACACACACACACACACTAAAATCATAGACTACCTGTAAAGCAGAGACAAAGCCTTGATTTCCACTTGGCCTGCAGTTTCCTAAGGGCAGAATTGAAGAGCAACGTCACACATTAAGAGTTAGAAATCCTGCCAGACAGATGAGGTGTTCGCCTCCCTCAAGCATGAGCGTAAGCACACTGACCTTGGGATCCTCCAAACGCTCCAAATACTTCTCAAAAAAGCCTTCAACGAACTGCAAGAAATAACAACACGACCTTATAAAACGAACTGGCGTGACAAACGTTGACGACAAAGCCCAAAAGTTGACTTTTACTCACAGGTTCGAAGTTGCATCTGTTTGCCCTCATGAACTCGACGCAGTCTTTCCTTATTTTGTGATGGTAGTTCTGAGAGTAATAAAGCTAACGACATATAAACCCATTTTTAAGTATATTACCACGAACCCGAAAAAAACTGCTTTTTCTGGCAGACACTGCCACATATACAATGAAAATGCTGAAATTTGGCGTGATTGGAAAGCAAAACCAAACATTTCTTTTCAAACTAGCCGTTTTCAAAAACAAATAACCGTCTGCTCGACTGTTTGAATACCTGCTCAGAAACAGCTCGAAAGAGGCAGGACGCGTCTCGGGCCATCATCTTCCTGTACAAACCGATGCTGGCTAGGTACTCGTCCATGTTCACGAAATACTTCTTACAAGTTTTCTGCATGGTAGAGAAATCATAAATTAAAAAAAGGCGCAAAGCTTCATAACTCTCCACGTCCACGAAAAAGAGCATGTAGTTCCAAAGTTTCCTGTCGGATTCGGACAGAAACAGGTGCCACGGATGAGCACTGATTAATTTAAACCTGCAGCGCTGCAGTTCAACTCCCACGCTGTGTAGAGCTGCACCGGTGCAGGACAACTGCAGCACAAGCGTTATGGTTGGGTTTTTTCGTGCCTTTCAGCGATTTCAAATTTGAATTTGTCCACTAACAAGCGCATATGGCTGTTGCTAATATGTTAGCCGTAATTACACAGTTTATATTTTAGCAAGAACTTCTAGCTTCTAATTTTAGCCATGACAATTGTCCAGCTGCTATGGTGAAAAGCTTTTTAGATATTCATGACAGTAAAAGCGCATTTTAGGAATAAAAAATAAAAAAACAAAGGTAGGTTCTCTCTCTCTACCACGACAACTAAAAATTAAAAATATTTTTTTTTAAATTACAGTTTTGTAGATAAATATGCTTTTGAAAAGATTGTTATAAAATAATTGAAGACACGCTATCCATTTTGGTAACCCTTTCTAGTCTATATTATTTGATGCTCAAACGAAAAATAAAAAATAGATATTTTTAATAGAAAAATTGTATGCACTATAGTATGGGGAATTCTGCATTTAGAATGTTAATTTCAAAACGATGGCAATAGCAACATCTTAATATACTATTTTTATTATTATTATAATTATTATTAGTGGTAGTAATAGTAGTATTTTCTGTTATTGTAATCAGTGTGAAACATCTGAAAAATAGTTTCATATCTCCTCTGGGAGCAGTTTTTCATTCTTCATTTTCAAAATTTAGATGAACATCTAGAGCAGTATTTCTTAACCATGGTCCTGGAGGCCCACTGCCCTGCACATTTTAGTGCTTTTCCTTCTTTAACACACCCTCTTTAACTAAATAACAGGCTGAGTGAGCTGATTAGTTGGATCAGGTGTGTTGGGAGCAGAGAAAACTCTAAAAAGTGCAAGGCAGTGGGCCTCCAGGACCAGGGTTGAAAAACACTTATCTCGAGCAAAAGTGGGGAACTGAGGGCCAGAGTTGAGCAAAGTTTGGTGATTTCCCTTGTCTGGCACACTTAATAATTAACAGATTACAACAGATACAGACAACAGATTGAGCAGGAAAATCACAAAACATTGCAGGAATCCAGCCCTTTAGGACATGACTTTTTTTTAGTTGTATCAGATATGTTGGGAGCAGGGAAAACACTAATTGTGGAGGGCAGGGTGTACTCCAGGACTGGGGTTTGGAACCACTGCCATTTGGCATCACTGGAAGTCATTCTCCCAAATGGCTTTATAGAATGTCTACACAGAATGGCTTCATAGAATGTTTTGTTGCAGAAATTATTTAATTGAATTATTTTCTTTTCTTCAAAAATATAAGCGATATTGAGCGATGTTCTTCATTTGGCATCACTGTTAACAGCATACAGACATGCGAAACATTATCAAAAGTAAATTCTTTTAAATGTTAACATAACCGTCCTCAAATATGATGTGATTGACAGAAGTTCCCCACCATTAGCTAAATATTTTGTCGATGTTAACTATCAACATAGGTAATGTTGACATGTGACAGTAAATGTAAACATGATTATTGCAAACTGTGATGCCATTTAGCATCACTGGTCTGGAAAGTGTTGACACCAGCCAGTGGGCTGACAACCTAGGCCATGTTTGAGAATGTCCTGACTTGGTCATCATTTTTAATTTCTGTAGCTCATTTTGAAGACCACCTTCACAACAAAAGTAGTGATATGAGCTGTACAAATGACTGCAATGCTAAATGTGACTGCAGAAATAAGAAAATGTGCTTACAAGAAACGACTTGATAAATCTAGCATATGACAGGCCCAACTTAAGACTTAAGATTACAGTTTTGAACAGTAGATGGTGCTATACAGCAGGAGATGTAGACTAAACATCTGAACGAAGAGGGAAAGTTACTTTGAATTTGTCTTCAGTTACTTCTTTTTTTCTGCCATGTTAGGAATATTCTTTGTCATTGTCTGAAAGCTGTCGTGCCGTAATCGTGTGTTAACTAGCACTCTTTGAGCTGCCTTGTAGTCTTTAGTCTTAGTCTATTGATTAGCATCTCTGGCCATATTATTTAAAGTCTGCAACTGAATATTTGGGTGTTTTCTGGCTAAAACTAAAAGTAAGGATAGAAAATTTAAACAGATTAATGTCAGACTGCTTCTAAATGCTGATGTTTGCGCTTTGTTGATTGATTTGCACTGTAGTTTGATTGAATAGAAATAAATGATCCTATGACGGCTTTAATTGTGATTATTTGTAGGAAGATAGCTTAGATCATTTTATGTGTAGGTATCTTTTGTTCAGGTCTCTCAGATTACCACCTCCTTAAACTCATGCGACTTCCCAGGTGACATTCTATCACTAATCTAACTTTGTGTTGATGCTATTTACAGCAGAGAGTGAGACATGTCCATACGGCCTCACTGTGTTTTTTTTTTATCTTTTCTAACAACACCAACAACTAACAGAAAGAGCTTATTAAAGATCAAATGTGTTGTTTGAAAGTCTTCAGTAAATCAGGGTTCGTCTTAGATCTGCACTCCATGCCACTTTATTAACCTCATATGAAATGGTTTACATAACATATCAAGGGTTTGTGTAGACAGCCTATTAAGGAAAACACACTAATTAGAGGAAACAGGAAGGAAATAATCTACAGTGAACATAAGGGTTCTCACTTTGCTTTGAACTGAAAACACTTTATAGCGCTTAGCAGGCCTCTGTGTACACAGGAACAAAACATAGCCTATGTTGGGAGAGTATGTGAGATGCTGAAGAAAAAAAAAAACAGAAAACAGTGATTAGTAAATTTTGTTTTGTTTTTGTAAACACACACCCATTTCAAATTTGATACTTGTAACATGCTCCAAAAATTGGGAGAGGAGTATGTTTGCCACTGTTTCACATTACCTTTTTTTTAACAACACTTGATAGTTGTTTGGGGTCTGAAAACACAGACTGATCCAGTTTTGAAAGCAGATTTTTTGCCGTTCTTCCTTTATACAAGTCTTCTGCTGCACAGCTGTATGGGGTCTTCATTGCTGCTGTCGTATTTTATGCTACATAATGCGCTGCACATTTTCAATAGGAGACAGTGCAGGCAGTCCAGCACTCACATTCTCTGCTTACACAGCCATACTGCATGCAAAATGTGGCTTGCTGTTGTCATGTTGAAATAAGCATGGCCATCCCTGAAAGGAGCATAGAAGGCAGCATACGTTGCTCCAAAATGTGTGTATATATCTTTCAGTGCTAATGGTGCCTTCGCAGATGTGCAAGTTATCCATCCCATGGGCATGATAATACATGCCCATACTATGACAGACCCTGACCTTTGAACTTTATACTCGTATCAATCTGGATGGCTCTTCTTGTCTTTGGCCCAGAGAACATTCATAATTTAAATAAAAAATCTGAAAAGGTGGCTCATCATACTACAGTACGTTTCCAATGTGCATCAGTCTGCTTTACATGAGCAAGAGCCCAGAGAAGTCTGAATCCAGAGATACCCCGGGATTCTCTGAATCTTTTGATGATGTGTATCATAGAAAGTCAAATACCTATAATCTTTGCAATCGCTTGTTGACTAACGTTGTTCTTAAACTATTTATTTGCACATTTTTGGCAAAGTGGCTAGCCTACACCTGTCCTTGCTCATACACATCAGGCCTTTTCTAGATGCTCCTTTTACTATATCACCCAAACATGATTGCACTCAGCATGATTCCATGACCTGCTTTAAAATGTTTTTGAACATTTCACAAGGTTCCCATTCTTAAATTGCCCCATCCCTACTTTTTTTGTAATATGTTGCAAACATCAATTTCAAAATGAGCATATATTCACAAAAACAGTAACATTGCTCATAAATATATTTACACATTTTTCAAAATATGTGTGAAGTTTGTAATATTTCCATGTATGTTTGACATTTGTGTAAATACAAACATTTGACACGTTTAATCCATTTCACAGACATTTCATACATATGTGCATGTATTTCAGTATATTGACATATATTTGCAAATGTTGGCATACATCTAAATGTTCAAAAATTGCACAGTTAAATATATTTAGCACATATGTTTTAAAACTTGGGATGCTGTGCAAAATGTACATAAAAACAGAATGCAATAATGCGCAGATAATCTCAACCCAATAATTCAAATTGAAAATGGTACAAAGAAAACATATCAAAGGTTGAAACTGAAAGATGTTATTGCTTTTTGTAAAATATAATGCCCACTTTGAATTTAATTCCAGCAACACCTTGTCTTTTAACAACACTCTGTAAGCGTTCGGGAACTGATGAGACTAATTGCTGTAGTTTTGAAAGTGAAATGTTTTCCCATTTTTGTCTGATGTAGGACTTCAGCTGCTTAACAGTTCAGGGTCTCTTGACCCTTACTACGGAGCCATGTTGTTGTAATACAGAATGTGGTTTGTCATTGTCTTGCTGAAATAAGCACAGCCTTCCCTGAAAAAGATGTCACCTGGATGGCAGCATCTTTGCACCAAAACCTGTGTATATCATTCAGTATTAGTGATGCTTTCACAGATATGCAAGTCACCCACGCCATGTGCACTAATGCACCCCTACACCATCATGGATGCTGGCTTTTAAACTGTGCGCTGAAAACAAGCTGGATGGTCCCTCTCTTCTTTAGCCCAGGACACTTTTCCACTCTGCATCACTCCATCTTAAATAAGCTTGGGCCCAGAATTGGGAGGAGTTTCTGGATCCTATTTATATATGGTTTCTTCTTTGCATGGTAGAGTTTTAATTTGCATTTGTGAATGCAGTGATGAACTGTGTTCACAGACAATTTTTTTTCCAAAGTGTTTCTGGGTCCGTGCTGTGATTTCCACTACAGAGTTGTGTCTGTTTTTTAATGCAGTGCCACTGAGGGTGCAAAAATCACTGCCAGCCAATATTGGTTTTCGATTCTTGCATACAGAGATTTCTCTGGATTCTCTGAGCCTTTTAATGATCTTATGTACTGTAGATGATGAAATCCCCAAGTTCTTGGCTATTTTACAGTGAGAAACGTTATTCTTGAATTGTTGCACTATTTGCTCATGCAGTCTTTCACAGAGTGGTGAACCCCTCATCATCTTTACCTCTGAAAGACACAGCCTCTCTGGGATGCTCTTTTTATACCCAGTCATGTTACTGACCTGTTGTCATCCATCCTAATTAGTTGCTTCTTTAGCACCACACAACTTGCCCTGTCCCAACTTTTTCAATTCAAAATGGGTATATATATATTTTTTAAAAACAGTACAATTTCTCAGATTCAACATTTAATATGTTGTCTCTGTACAATTTTCAATTAAATACATGATTTGCACACCATTGTATTCTGATTTGCACAGCGTCCCAACTTTTATGAAAACGGGCTTGTATATTACACAAATTTTTATTATGCATGAATATATGTACATGTATTTTCCTTTCATATGAGTAATAAGGTAAAATGCTAAATATCTTTATACTCTTTTTGTTTACATACAAGTGGATTTACATCACTACTTTCTGTTTCTATTTGCATTTCACAAACTGTCCCAACTTTTTTGGAATTGAAGTTCGTAATTGTCAGCTAATTTACCAACCTATCAACTCTTTAAAAAATAACAGACTTTGTTGCATTATAATCCACAAGGTGGAGACACAGCTCTAGATGTGTCTCTAAAATGAGAAGATATGTTTTTATGGACTGCGCACAAGCTGTAAATCTGAACATCTTTCTAGAATATTGTTAAAGCTAACGAGGCCTGTGCACTTATTTCTAGGGTTACGAATGTTGTGTCTATGAAAGTGAAAAAGAGCTTTGCAAATTTGGGAATAGCTGTACCTAGCTATAAAACACTTATTTGTCATACATGACAGAGATCCCTTGTAGCTGGTAATTATTTAGAAGAATAAGCAAGTGAATTATTATTACTATCATTATTATTGTTGTTGTTGTTGATTTTTCCTCTTCTCCTTCTGCTTATTTGCATTATTATTATTATTATTATTATTATTGGATAGCAATATTTTCCATAATCTGTTATATCCTTCACTAACGATTGTAACCCAATAAACAGTTTAACCATTAATAAATTGCAGTGTGTAGATCAAAGCAATCTCAATTCTTCTGTAAAACGAACTGTTAGATTAAGCAAGCACACACCACTAACTGCATTAATTAGATAGCGTATTAATGAGGTTACATTCTCCAATTAGTTCTAACATTGCTGAAAGAAAAGTGAAACATTTCAAGAAGACTAATTGATTTTTTCCCCTTCTCAGGCTCCAAACACCTTGTTGCCAGATGTTCATTAATCTATGCAAGAACTGCTTAAAACTGACTTCACTCAGCAGGACGCACCAGATTTGGCTACTGAAAGAATTGGCAGTGGGAAAAAACCATGAAATTACTGAAGTATTGACCTAAAACTTTTCTGAATAAAGTCTGTTTGAGGAAAATTAAATTTATAATAACGACTAGAAACAGCTTCAGCCCAAGAATCATGGGAACTTATTCTCCACCTTCCCTTAAAAAGGACAGGGTTAAGGCAAACATTCATGTTATGAAGGCTGTTTTTAGATCATTTCATCCCTTTAAATAAATCTGAGGCTGATTAAAGCCAGATCAACAATGTCATATATGAAATACCTAGGTGAATATTTCAGTATTTGAAAATAGACACAGAGTGTTCTTGATGCTGCAATTCTAAAAATTCTACAGTTCTATTTTCACATAGTTTTGCGATGAAGTAATTCTATTTCCACATTTTTTGGTAAAAAAAAAATCTATTGTGATAATTTTTTGGTAAAATAACTCTATTTTTACATAAGTTTGTGGTAATACAATTCTATTGTCACACTGCTTTGTGGTAAAGTAACCAGTGTTCACAGTGCTTTGGGGTACCATTAAAGTCAGCCTGACATAAAAATGGACCTTTTTGCCTTGTTAGTTCTTGTCTCTGGTCATATTAAGCACAATTTATTATTTCATCTCATTTAAAAGACAAAATAAAATTTTTGTTGTTCCAAACCTTTGATCACAGTGTAGTGAGTTTTGCTTGTCTATAAAACTTTTTTTCTGATTTTTGATTACATTACCATGCACTAGTGAGCTGGGAAAATATTAGCCAAAAACGGAAAATATTTAGCCAAAAATGTTCAACCTCCCCCTCCTACTACTCCCACCTATCATTATACTCTCTGACAGGGTTTCACTCTGAAATATGTCACAATATGAAAAAAAATGCATTATGATTTTTGATCACCTAAATGTACAATGCATTAATTTCAGCAACACTATACCAAAAAAAACAATGCTTTGTAAAAAATTAGATGTGAAAAGTATTATAGGATAGTCTTTTCGTAAAGCTTGTATTTATTACAAAATTCAAAGTAGATATAGGTTTGTTTCTGAAATGCCAAGATTAACAGGGCTAGTGTTACAATAAAAATACTGATGTTTCACTATAGCATGTTAAACGGTCTACTTAATTCTGAAAGTTTTTTGCAAGATCATCACTTTTCTCTTTTGTCTTTAGTATTCCGCGTTCTAACTTGTTCGAGGACATGCAGCGAGACTGCGCTAGAGAAGGCAATGGTGTGATGCTGTGTATTTGCCTAAAAGGTCTTCAACACTAGAATCATTGTACTCTCTTGTGTCCCCCCACCCCACCCCCCTTTACCTAATGGATAGCAAAACACTCTGGGACTCAATCCTTCTAATGAAAATACTGCATTAATTTTATTTTGTGATGTGTCATTGTAATTCAAGAGATGTTTTTTAATCTTCAGATTGCCTCGGCACAAGCCATTTCAAAAATATTTGGCAGCAGCCCATCTTTCCCTACACAGGCGACGGCTCCTTTTTACTGAATGCCATTTGTCAGGCATGAGCATTAAAAGGCCTGCTTTATTTGAATAAACTATTCAGGGTCTATTTTCTAAAGGCATGGCGCAACATATGTAAATTACACCATGGGACGAAACAAAGTGCCCATGTGTAGGGTCCATATCTGAATGCGGTCCGTGTCTCAAAACAGTGTGCCTCCCCCTTTTCTCTTTTCATGTCATCTTGTCTTTATTGGCAGGTTGTATTCTGTTCTCTATTGACGAGGTAGTGCAGGCCCACCTTACCTATAACAGCTGACTTCAACAGTGTTCTTCACAAAAGGCATGATGATTTTTTTCCATATACTCATCATGTGGGCTTAATGTTGCAGGTTAAAAGTACATTTTGTGGTACTACCAGTTTAATTTTATAGATGTAGCCCTTTATTCAACATTGTCCAAAAGGGTTTTGCAGCACCCTCAGTCCAGACTCCTAATCAAGTGACTGGTTTTCTACCTGAGTACCCATGCTGAATCTAGTTAAATGTCTTGCCAGGGTACCAAGCATTCTGTGAAGGGCCATATGAGTGGAGGCCGAAATAGTGCAGACCATTAATTAGTCATATTGTCATCACAGAAGTGTCACACATCTTCACATTTTTTTTACTCTCTGTGACTCTTTAAATAAAACCAAATGCTGAGTGAAACCTAAATCATAGCCTAGCTCCTCTACTGTTTCTACTGTTTGTGTTTACTGTTAACAACAGAGTCAAAAAAAATTGTGTTTACCCACACAACTGGCAGAGAAACTGCCTGCTTTCAGGTTCTATGGTGTGATGGAAATTGGTACTCAACAAGTTAATAGACAGTACTCAACAAGGTAATGGATAGTTCTGGATTCAGATTAATATCTGTACTGTACCACACTGTCCATACAAACATACTAATAAACAGAGTAACATCCCTGATACTCTTATACCAGCACAACACATATTAATACTAATTTCACTACTGTGTGTCACTGTTGTGCTGAGAATGGTCACCCACCCAAATAATATCTGGTCAGTTTTGATAGTTGATAAACTGTGTAGCACTTAACAGTTGAGCTACAGTCAGTAATTGTGTGCCTACATTTATTGTGGCTGAGTACCTGATAAAAAAGCCAATGAGAGTAGATACAAGGCCTAAGTACCTAATAAACTGATAGCTCAGCACAAGTAGTATACAGTGCATACAAGTGCTTACAGTGCTAGAGAGAAATTCACAAATGCTCACATGTCCCTGGCTGTCATAAAAAAGACAAACATCTTTGTGAGCTCTAGATTAAGCCTGAAACATTGCCTGGTTCCACAACAAAATGTTAAAGACAGGTGATCTGTCGTAAGCTACAAGGCACAAGTTCACCATGAAAAGTTGCTGGCTATATGGCTTGTTATGCCAGAATAAACAAGTAACACTGAGCATTCTCTGATTACATTACTGCTTTATATTCTATACAACATTTGTATGTAATATCCATTTTTTAAATCAAATTGTGATGGGTCATCCTACTTAATGCACTCTTAAGAAAACCAACAGATTCACATGTACCCCACACTGCTGAAAGTGGGCCTGTATCTTCAAATGAACTGCATTTGAGAGCGGTATTAGTTGAAATTGAGACTTCCATATGCTTTACAGACATTGTGCTGACCGTTCCTGTAATAAGCAACATGAAGTGGTGACTGTAATGTGCCACAGTTGGATTACCAAAATGTTAATAATTATAATTATAAAAATAATAATTGTAACCACCCACCACTCCGGTTTGCCTCGGCAATAGCAGTGGTATAGAATAGAATTTGGCTGAAGAGTAT
Source organism: Colossoma macropomum (assembly GCF_904425465.1). Taxonomy (NCBI): domain Eukaryota; kingdom Metazoa; phylum Chordata; class Actinopteri; order Characiformes; family Serrasalmidae; genus Colossoma; species Colossoma macropomum. The sequence continues at coordinate 28,033,194 of NW_023494800.1, forward strand.
GTATCTGCTAGCAGTTTTTCTGACAGTGTAGCACTTTGTGTCAGTGTTGATTTAGCATTAATTGCATAAAGAAATGTTCAAGTCATTGGGGTATTAGTAGCTTAGTTACAACCCCATTTCCAAAAATGTTGGGAGGCTGTGCAAATCGTTTTAACCCCATATTCAGTGAAAATATGAACTTTTTTAAAAATAGAACAAACACAACATATCAAATGTTGAAACTGAGAAATTGTATTGTTTTTGAAAAATATATGCCCATTGTTTCAGAAAAGTTGGGACAGAGACATGTTTATCACTGTGTTGCATCACCTCTTCTTTTAACAGCACTCTGTAAGCGTTTGAGAGCTGAGGATGTCAATTGCTGTAGTTTTGAAAGTGAATTGTTTTTTTTTTGTTTTTTTTTAACAAAACTTTACCAGCCCCTTTCCCAACGTTTTTTTTAAACATGTTGCTGGCATCACATTCAAAATGGGCATATACATTTTTCAAAAAACAATAAAAAATTCTCAGTTTCAACATTTGATATGTTGCCTTTGTGCTATTTTCAATTAAATATTTGATTTAAATGATATGCACATCATTGCATTCTTTTTTATTTACATTTTGCACAGCATCCCAACATTTTTGGAAATGGGCTTTGGAACCAAATAATGGAGAATTGCTGGTGTCAGTATCTTATTTCTTCCATTTGACACTACTGTTATGTGCTTGGGGTAACCACTTAACTCTATGTTGCTGCTGGTGTACAATGGAGATCTATTGCAGGGGTTTATTGAACTGTAAATCTTGTGTGTAGTGTATTTTCTTTAAATAAACATGTAGTATCAGTATATACTGATATCAGTATCAAGAATAAGAATTTCTTGTTTAAAAAAAATGCACTGTTATATGAGCTAGATTGAAGAACACAATTTTGGTTCCAGACTTCGCCTTGACATCACCAGCCATCACATAATTCTGTTCAAATCCACCACCAGCACATCTGATTTAATTTAATAAAGAATTGATTAGACAAACAAGGTTGGATGATAACTACAATCCTCAGGGAGAGTGCATTAACATACAGAAAATCACTGCTTATTGCATTAATATTATTTGTATTTATTCTAATATTACTGCTCAGTTAAAGAACATTTTAAATCTAATTTTCTCAGGTGCTTAAAACCTTTGCATATTACTGCATTTCTTTTTTTCTTTTTACACTGATATGTTAACTGTATCTGTTTGAACTTTGTTACCCACATTTATATGATGTCTTTGATGTGTTTGTTAATATATATAAGCTTTGTCAAAACATCATGCATTATGCACTTTATTTATTACATTATTATGTAATAACTGTAGTAAGTGATTTTGTATACGTTTCGTAAGTCAGACTGATTTTTTATAATAGACTTTTAGTATTACAATCTTAAAAATAAAGATTCCAAAATGGTTCTTATCCTGGGCATATAGTGACAGGAACAAAAAATGGAATAGATCTTTTACATCATGTGAGAATACTTTAATCTTTCTAAAGGTTCTGCCCACTTGCACATCTGATCTACAAAAATGGTTGTGCACTGAAAGATTTTTAAGCAAATCACAAGTGGCTTTTTTGTTGGACTCCATTGTTGGAAGTCATAGTGTGATAAACCAGATATTGTTTCTCTTCAACCTTCACTTGCTGCTCTTCTTACACTGTTGATACAATTGCATCCACTATGTCGTATATACCAGACTTAAGTGTTCTGCATGGTGTTGCTGCAGCCAAAACAGTTGCATACTATAAGCAGTCGTTTAGGGTTAGGGCCCCTATATATATATATATATATATATATATATATATATATATATATATATATATATATATTATATGCATTTCTACTTCTCATGATCCAAGTAATCCCATACACATTCATGATGTTGAGGTCTGGGCTCTTGGGTGGCCAGTCCAATGTTTTAAGAACACCAGTAGCTTCTTTGTTCAATTTGCAAATTTCCTTTTGTGTATTTCTTTTTCACAGTAACGTCTTCTTGACAGTGGAAAGGATGGACAAAAACACCTGTGGATTTTTTTTATCTGAAACGAGTGAAGCTTGATTTTCTCTCTTCTCTAAAAGATGAAAGCTTTAAATACTGTTTATCTGATGGTGACCATTTTGGTGGCCCACTCTGTCTCCTGTTTTTTGTCTTATTTTCCTTACACTTTGCACTTCCTCATGCAAGTGGATTATTTTATATCTAATTTCCTGAGGAATTTCACTTGAAAAATGAATAACTTATGATGTCTTTTCAGGCTGACATTTGCACAGTACCTCATTACCTCATAATGACTTTGCCTCCAAAAAACATCAGCAAGAGTAATGCACATGCCATTTGAACACATAGTGCAGTTTATTTTATTTGTATTTTTTCCAATATTTTTTAAATTTTCCATTAATTGTATAAACAATTTGGACAATCCAGTTGTTGATTTTATTTCCCCTTTATATATTCAATTATTGTTTATTGTGTTTCAGTTAGTTAATTTGTTAAACTTTTCTCCTGATCACAATGATTAATTCTTTTTCACTGCTGCTTACAAAATAATTTCATTAGGATGGGTATAGTGGGTGGTCCCACCAAGTAGGATGTGGTTTTGTGCCTCTAAATGTTCAGAATCGGCCCTGGCTGCAATTGTGCCAAATTGACAGAGTAAAGGAGAAGTGCTACCATGCCAATGGAGGCATCTGAAACCTCTCACAGTCAGTCTGTACACTCATCGTTCATGCAATCCAGCCCATTTCCCCTTTGACACAGCTGCCGACTGACCCCCCCGCAACACTACCCGTAAGGAAGACTGAGTGAACTGAAAAACAAATATGTACCTTATAAAAGCTGCTTGGTTTCACTGTGTTGAGGAAAATGCAGGCAAGGGATTCTATGAAATTGGAAATCATGCTGGTTTTCTGAGGCGGAGAGGGAAATGGTTATTTGGAGAAATAGTTGCGAGTAGGCGTGTTGTCCCATTTGGCCTCTCACTGCCTCTTAGGACTTCTTAGCATTGCCCATAAAAATGATATTATGAATAAAGACTGACAAGAGACATACTATGTATTATTACTGTAACACAGTGGGATGTAGCTGGATGTAGATTCATTTGTGGAGCTACACTTTAAGAAACTGTCTAGTGTGCATGTGGATTTAAAATGTATTGCTGAGAGGAAACATGGTGTTAGCAAATGGTTTTAGGGTCAGTTTGTGTGCTTTCTTTGTGTTTTATATTCACTGAAAAACGTAATACCTTAAATCTACTTGATTCAAATGTGTAAAAGATTTACACATGAATATAGCATATTACATTGACACAATTTTGTCTTTTGGTTGACATTGGCGTTACAATAAGTGTTTCAGCCTGGACTGCTTTTCGAATAAGGCACAATGCAGGGCAGCCAATCACAACAGAGGTCCTGTACATATATCCGTTTTAAATGTACAAAAACAGCCTGGTCATTTTTAACAGATAAAGGTTGGAAAAAAGGATCTTATATAAATAACTGTTTTGGGTGTATAAAACCACACAAATGTTATAAATGGACTTCAGGGAAAAAATAAAATACAAGAAAAATGTAGACTATGAGTCCTTATAACAACTATGCTTAAAGGAACTATGAAAAACAGGAGAGATGAGAACATGTGTTTATTTGCTGCCTTTGCAAGCACATGCCTTTGCCTTTTCTCTGTCACTGTACAAATAACTTATTTAAAGGGGAAAATTATCATCATCATGGCTCATGGAATCCAGGCGCTCTCCTCCGCTGTTGACTCCACTGACATAGGTTCACACTGCTTTTATCCTGTCCCCAACTCTTTGCTGAACAGACACTTTTGTCGTGCGGACTGGTGAATTTTTTAACAGATCCCGTGGCCGTGTTCCCCTTTATGATTGCCAAGTGCAGAAAGCTGCGGAAATGGGCCGAGGACATTACATTTGATCTGGTGAGCTAAAGGAGTGAGTGAATGAAAAAATAAACAAGACATAAAGCTCTTTATTTAGAGCTTGGTAACATTGATATTTTATGAGAAGTCTGTGTGTGTGTGTGTGTGTGTGTATATATATATATATATATATATATTGGCGGACACCTATGTGATCATTTGCGCATGAGGCCTGCACATGTTCACAGATTGTTAGCTCAGTAGTGTAGCATTTTAAACTGTATTCTCAATATAATGTGAATCTAAAGTCCAACCTTATTTAGGTTGAATGGGATATTTGCCAATCTTCCGTAAAACTCCAAACTCACAAAAGAACTCATTTGTGAGTGGACCATGGAGAGGTTAATTCCTTTTTCTAAATGTTTCTACTAACCTTGAGCCTGTTCCTTTCGTGGGCTTTGTCTTTAATTCTTGACCGAAATAGCTGGAGTTTATGAAACTCAGGATGAGGGCTTTTTGTTAAAGTCACACCAACAGATTATATAGAGGAAGTCACTCCCTCCAGATGAGTCAGTTCATTTCAGTTTCATCAAACAGCTGGTGCACCAATCAGCACTAGCTCCATGCACAGCAGGCCACATCTGCACATATCCTACTGCAATCTGAATGGAAGAACACACGGATTTCTGTCGACGGTGCGCAGGCACACTGGGTAATTAGCGGCAATGACAAAGGAGCAGGGCACTGAGCCGTGGCCTAATGCGTTGTTGGGGCTGGGACAGGCATGTGCCCCATAGCTCCAGCGCTGGCCCATTATTAATGGATGACCTTTGCGGATGTTAAAGGGTTGCTGAGCGAAATTAACGTCTCCGCTCATTTGTTGCTGTCAGTTTCCCCCCCGAACTCTTGGGGCAGTGTGCAAGAGAGGAGAGTTTGAACCAAATTTTCTTTTGATAGCAGTACTTTAGTACATACATTCATTTTATGACAGTGGTGAAATGTTTTCTATGTTTCAGCTTCACAAAACCTAACAAATGGTTTTAACCCACATTTAGATACTCAAGCTAAGATTAATCCGTGTGCATTTGCACATGAAAGTGTGACATTTATGGTGAACAGCCAATCATGTGAAATATGAAGAAAAGTCAAGTGGCTTATTTTTAAAGGAAGAGAAAGAAATAATATGTGTGAATATGTAGAAAGTAAAGTACTTATAATGATAAAAAATAAGCTCTATGCTATTGGAGTAATGATTGCTTTATATTCCTGATATCTGTGTGTCAACTGCTAAAAAAAGTTGTATTTTATTGACATCAGCCTTGATTTGTCCAAGAACTGTTTATACAGCCCAGTAGAAGATGTTCCACCACCATGAGTCAGATAATCGAACTGAGGATTCGATTAAACTAAATTCAAAGTTAACTGGCTAAGCAAGAAATCAAACTTCATGCATTTTCCCAGTATTTCTCAGTAAACTAGATAACATAAGCCCAAAGTGAGGGCTGTCCAATTGGAATGTCCCTTACCTCTTTATGAATTGGTCAGGCCTAACACTTGGCTTAGGTTAAGAACTGTAGTCAAACTGAAAACCCCTGCTTTGTGAAACACCCCCCAGGGACTCCTTAAGCATAAACAAAAACAACGGCCCACACCAACACCCTGCTGGCTCGTCTCTTCTCGACCGGCCAGACAGCACTCACTCTCGCTCCCACTTCAAAGAAAGACCGAAACACCCCCATATGACTCCACACAGCTTCCTACCGAGCCTTGTTAAAAAAGTGTGTGTACAGTACAAAAGCACTTCAAAGGACCAGCACTGCTGACTGTCTCTAAAGCACAGAGATTGTTCCCGGGTTTTTACTGGCCTGTTTTAGGTTATTAATCCTCACTGCACCTCACTAAATCTTAATTAGTCTGATGATAAAGAGGGGAAAAGAGCCAGCGAATGAAACAAAACAAGCTCATAAGTGTAATCTCATCAGAAAAAAGAGCCTGTTAAAATATCTCTTTGTAAATCACCTTACACAATTACAGTTTGCCTCATTCATAGATTGATCACTAGTTTCTTTGAGAAAGTAGGAGCTGGAACTTAAACCTGCAGGCATTCTCAGACACCCCCTATTCGGTGAGCATCTGTCTGATTTATGTACCTATTGACGAGACGTTGCTGCCATTGGCTTCATTCATTTCCACTCACTTGTTTTGGTTGTGTTACATATGGAGTTGTACTTAGCCATTTTCAGAGTTAAAATCATGGAAAGTGAAAAAGGCCATCAGTTTGGCAAGAGGAGCATATGGCAAAAAAAGGTCGCTCATCATGTTGCATAGAATTGGTTCAGTGTTTTTTTAAAGTTCATAAAGTTTGCTGTTAGCGGACATCACCAATATGTGGATTGTTGCTGATGTATCAAACCTTGTAACTCAATCTTTTGTAATTCTTTTCATTTTTACACTCTACCAGGGGCCCTCTGAATTGTAAACCACACATGCTGTTATTCAGCAATTTGTTATTCCATGATATTAAATACACAGGTTAACATTATCGTGGATACTTTGAAATACTGTCACCGAAGTTTAGTCAAACGCGTTGCAGTTTTTTTTTAGATGCACGGCCTTGCTCTCATGAGCCTCCACTACAATCATGCTGTGGTCATGTGATGTGTCCTCCAGACCAGAGATGCAGGTGATCAATCACAGTGCACACAGCCACAGTAGAGCATGTGGAGGAGTGATCCTAGAAATTTTTCCTCCATTAAAAAAGGTGAAAACTCACATCCCACCCAGCTTGGAGAATGCAGGATCTCACAAATACATGTAGGCTTGCAGTCTTAAATTCTGAAGTAAAAGGTCCAAAACCATAGTGAACCTATCCTATATAAGAATATCTTGTTTAACAACCAGACTGCTAAAAGGCTATTCCAGTAATATTCAGAGTTGGGTTTTAAGCTGAAATATTTACTGAAAGAATACACATAAAACTGGAACATACAAAAGTAAAATTGTGTTTCCTTAATGCAGGGGTGGCTCATTCACTTAAGCAAATTAAGCACTGCTTAATAAAAAGAAAATGAAAAAAATTAAACAAATCTATCACAGAATTCAGAAAATGTTGTGATATTTGACAGGCCTAAATAATATGGTTATCTTCAAACCCTACTGTTAAATTGCTTTGTAAACTCAGTAAACTGAGTGGATGGATCTTGTCAGTTGTGGAATTTACTTTTCATAGTACATTTGAATATTTTGATTGGACAGTTGACACCTTAGAATCTCCTCCTTTTAGGTTTTGCTTTACAATTTTCAACCAATTGACCATTTGTAAAATAATGATTGACACAACTCTCAACTACTTCACAACTACAACCCCATTTCCAAAGAAGTCGGGACACTGTGAAAAATGTAAATAAAAATGGAATGCAATGATATGCAAATAACATAAACCCTATATTTAATTGAAAATTGTACAAAGATGTCAAATTTTGAAACTGAGAAATTGTATTGTTTTTTGAAAAATATATGCCCTTTTTAAATTATGCCAGCAACATGCTCCAAAAAAATTGGGACAAGTGCATGTTTACCACTGTGCTGCATCGCCCCTTCTTTTAACAATACTCTGTAAGCGTTTGGGAACTGAGGAGGCCAATTTCTGTAGTTTTGAAAGTTGAATGTTTTCCCATTCTTGCTTGATATAGGATTTCAGCTGCCTAACAGTTCAGGGTCTCTTTTATTTCATTTTTCATTCTATAGTGCATCCAAACTTTTTTAATGAGTGACAGGTCTGGACTGCAGGAAGGCAATTTAGCACCCAGACTCTTTTACTATAGAGCCATGCTGTTGTAATACAAGCAGAATGTGGTTTGACATTGTCTTGCTAAGAAAAGCAAGGACTTCACTGAAAAAGACGTCACCTGGATGGCAGCAGATGTTGCCAAAACCTGTATATATCATTCAGTATTAATGGTGCCTTCACTGATGTGCAAGTCACCCATGCCATGTCCACTAATGCACCCCCAATACCGTCACAGATGCTGACTTTCAAACTGTGCACTGATAACACACTGGGTGGTCTTTAGCCTGGAGGACACAGTGTTAATGATTTCCAAAAAATTTCTAATTTTGATTCATCAGGCCACGGGACACTCTTTAACTTCGCCTCAGTCCATCTTAAATGAGCTTGGGCCCAGAGAGGGCGGGGGAGTTTCTGGATCCTTTTTATGTATGGTTTCTTCTTTGCATGGTAGAGTTTTAGCTTGTATTTGTGGGTGCAGTAATGAACTGTGTTCAGAGATCATGGTTTTCAGAAGTGTTCTGAGCCCATGAAGTAGTTTCCGCTACAGAATCATGCCAGTTTTTAATGCAGGGCCACCAGAGGGCCCGAAGATCATGGATAGCCGATGCTGGTTTTCGTCCATGTTCTTTGCATACTGAGATTTCTCTGGATTCTCCGAAACGTTTAATGATATTACGCACCATAGACGATGAAATCTACATTTAAAAACATTATTCTTGAATTGTTGCACTATTTGCCCACACAGTCTTTCACAGAGTGATGAACCCCTCCCCATCTTTACTTCTGGAAGACTCAGCCTCTCTGGGATGCTCTTTTTATACCCAGTCACATTACTGACCTGTTGCCAAATAACCACGAGATGTTTTTTTAGCATTGCACAACTTTAGCAGACTTTTGTTGCCCCTGTCCCAACATTTTTGAAATGTTTTGCTGGCATCAAATTCAAAATGGATATATATATATTTTAAAAAATATGAAAAAATGAAATTTCTCAGTTTCAACACTTGATATGTTGTGTTTGTGCTATTTCCAATAAGTATAAGGTTTAAATGACTTGCACATCATTGCAACTTTTTTTTTCCCTCTCTGCCCCTCTCACCTCTGACCAAACTCAGTCCCTTCACCTTTTATCTTGACCAAACTGTTATTTTTTAAAACCAAGAGCTTGCAACATGTTGGAAACATCTCCCCAAACTGAAAGAGAACCACCAAGTCTTTGAAATGTAGATGGTGATAGGAACTGTCCATCTGGGGTGGGGGGGTGGGGTAAGGTAATTCCTCAAAAAAATGTGGTAGAAACCATTTTCGGCCCTACAAATCTCTCCTTTCACTCCATTGGGCACATAAAACAGCCCTTTGGAGGCATAGTCCATCAGCACATATGCTGATCTTGTGCAGAACATGCGTTGTCCCTCCAGACTTCAGCAGTCCAGTCTGGGAACATCAGTAGAGCAAGCTGGCAGCTCTTCACCCCATACCTATGTCATTACCAAATGAGCATATGACCTCTGTTGTAAAAAATCCAGGATCCAACAACCCTTCTCAATAAATCACAACAAAAGGCACAGACAACAGAGTTGACTGAAATAGCAGAAAGCACTACTGAAATGGCAGTTTGGGTTTGTCAGAGTGGCAACAATCTCTAATAGTTGTTGAATTAAATAAGGTGATCATGATAGGCTTAATTCCTATAAATGCTGAACTAACATGCCTCATCAAAAGAACTGACATTGTCTTTAATGAAGAATGCTTATTTGGCAATTCAAATCATCAGTAAATGGTTCAGCTTTGTTTCAATGGAAGCAATCTTAAATTCAACACCCAAGAACAATTTTTGAAAAGATGAGGTAACAAATGTCAAAATAATTCACAAGAAAAGCTTCCAAATGTTTTTAAAATAAAACATCAAATAATTTGAATGAAATAATTAAAGCAGTGCAGTGCAATCTAAAACTTCAAAAAGTTAATACGGCTCCCGAGTGGCGCAACCGTATAAGCGTTGGCCCTATCATCAGGAGATCGCGAGTTCGATCCCTGGTGATGCTACAGCCATCCGTAGCCGGGAGTCCGAGAGAGCACAATTGGCCTCGCTCTCTCTGGGTGGGTGTGATGGTCCCTCCTTCTCCCCCCATCACTCAGCGCGATGCTAGTCAGCGCAGGCGTCTGTTAGTTGAGGTAACAGACCTGGCGGTTGGCGCTTTCCTCCGAGCGACGTTGCGTGAGCGGCAGTTCGAAAAGAAGCGGTGGTTGGCTTCACAGGTCTCGGAGGAAGCCTGTGTTAGCCTTCACCCTCCTAGCGTTGATAGCATCGTGTGATTGGGGGAGTCCTAACCAGCGGGTGGAATTGGAGACGACTAAATTGGGCCGAAAATCGGGTAAAAATGAAAAAAAAAGGTTTATGCAATGTAAAACATTAACACTTACAAACCACAAAGGGAAAATCAATTAATATTAGTGTTTAAAGCAAATAAAAAAACCAAAATGAAAACAAGTCTTCCAAAATTGTTAAACTACTTTAAGAATTTAGCAAAATCAGCAAAGAATGAAAGTATGTTTTGCCAAAACTTGTTTCGCTAAATAATGATAGTAATACATTTAACCACTTAAAGTTTTAAGCAAGTGTACTAATTATTGAACAAACTGATAATTTATTCTAAAAATTCAAGCTTCCAAAAAAATATACAATACTGTACTCTGAAGAGTGGGCAAATATTTCTTAGAATTAATCTCGAAATTATGAATTACTTTAGAATTAACCATTTATGTAAGTTAAAATCAATTTGCAGACTTGAAATCAATTTAATCTTTCACTTTGAAAAAGTGAAGCAATCTGACAGTCTACTTTGTAAAGTAATCTCAAAGCTTACTGATTGAAATTTAAGTTTATAAATTTATGGTGCAAAATTAAGAAAATCCTGGGACTACACCAGGGAGCCAGAGTAGAATAATAAGAGGAATGTAATTGTAACTACACTACAATGCACTTTTTGCTTTTTGTAAGAGCATGTAAAATGGATTCAAAGTGGTATTTTAACTCAAATGCTGTTGACTGAGGTAGTTTTCATAGGTGAATGCTCAGTCGTTGGAAAGTGTTCAATATACATGACTGAACTACTTCAAGAACATTTTAAATGCAATTAAACACAAAATATATAAAAATAAATATTGACAAGCTTCGAATGATGTCAGTCTTGTCTCTGTAGTGTGGCTCTAGAGTAAGTTAAAGCTTAGTTTTTTGCTTTGAACAAGACAAATTGGTTTACCATTCAATTAAAGAAAGACTAATAAATTAACATTCAGTTACTGTTGAGTGTTAGGGCTTTAACCTAGTAAACAGGTACAGTTTGCAATGGTAATAAAGCAGGGGACTGGCATAAGCCATATGAAAAATTATACCTTGGTCCTCCAACAGTTAACTCCTGCAAGAACATGTAGAACCAGACCATTGACCAAATGTATTATTTAGACAAGAGAGGAATAATCAAACAATTACAATGAGTAAGTTTACATGTACTTATCAATCCAATCATAATTGGATTTTGGCAGTTATCTATTTATTCAAGTTGTCATGTGAACAGTATACTTTCTTAGATCACATTAAGGTCTACAAATTTGATGAAGAGAGCGCAGTAATCAGGTTTTTCAGTGCATGTATACCCTTACTCTGATTTCTTTCATTTTTCTCAGTCTGTGCATGTGCGATAACAGACTGCTATCCCAGAAAGAGCAAGCAGTGTACAACACAGCACCCATGAAATGCCAACAAAACACTTCTGGAACAACACTGAAACCAACTACAAGTGCGTGTAAATGCATTAAACGAATTACTGACAAAATCTGATTTTCTGCAGTTATCGGATTATTAAGTGCAGGTATATGCGCTAAGTGTAACACATAAAATCAGATACCAATACAACACACCAAATACCTAAAATTCAAAGTGATGCACAATGGTGCAGGATGGATAAGCATCAGCATTATGTTCTAGCATGTGGAAATGTGTCCCGAAAGTAGATCAAGATCACTGTCCTGCTAGATCTGCCACAGTCAACTGTAAGTGCTATTATTGTGAAATGAAAATGTATACAACAACAGCTCTGCTACAAAGCAGTAGACCACCCACAAAGCAGGGCCGTTGAGTGCTGACACATACAGCACCTATCCTCTGTTGTATTACTCACTACAGAGTTCCAAACTATCTCTGGAAGCATCAGCAAAAGAACTGCACTTTTGGAACTTAAAATGGGTCTCCATGGCCGACCAGTTAGGCCTAAGATCAAAATGCACAATGCCAAGTGTAGTGAGGGATTGGTGTAGGGCATGCTACCACTGGACTCTGGAACAGTGAAAATGTGTTCTCTGGAGTGATAAATCACACTTCACAGTCTGGCAGCCTGATGGCGGAATCTGGTTTTGGAGTATGCCAGGAGAACACTACATATCAGAATGCGTAGTGCCAACAGTAAAGTTTAGCTGAGGAGGGATAATGGTCTGGGCTGTTTTCAGGGTTTGGAGTCATTTGGGCTCTTTGTTCTAGTGAAGGGTAATGTGGATGCTACAGCATACAAAGCCATTTTAGACAATTATATGCTTCCAACCTTGTGGCAACAGTTTGGGGAAAGCCCTTTCCTGTTAAAGCATGTCTGTGCAGGGGCATCGGACTGCAGGTAATGGTGGACCTGACTAACCAGGACCCTGTCTGGATGGGGGGCCCTTCAAAAGCCTCAAAAGTAAATTGATTTTGGGTTCTAATTTTGCTAAATTTGATACTTTTTCTGTTATTATCGAAATAAATAACTTCCATCTGTTTATCTGCTTGTTGTTTCCTTAATCTGCTTGTCTGCCTACTTTTTGCTCCTACCACCCATCCTGCCTCAAAAGGAAAATGGTTTGATCCTCCTGTGAGCAAATCTATCTGTAAATAGTGCAGCTAAAGAGAGCAGTCAGTAGCTTATGTCAACTTTGAAATCAAAATGAAATCAAAACAAAAATCAGGATTTCAGAAGTACAGAAAGTGAGAGAGAAAGCTAAAAGAGGGCAGGCAACTACTGATGATTCTCAGAAAACAGGTGAGCCTAACTGTAAATATGTGGCAGTAAAATAAGTTAGCTTGCTAACTAGCAAGTAGCTAGCAAGCAGTCATTCATAACAAGCAAAAGTAGGCATTTCAGTAATAGTTAATGTAACAGACTGTAACAGTGATTATAACCCAGTGAAGTTCAGCCTCAGCCCAGCAGCTAACTTGTAAAACACACACTTTTAGTTCCATAAGTCACGGAAGGAGAGAGCAGCACTTCTTCCTTTCCTGATTCAACTGAAGACATGAGACACGGTAAGCTCACCAACGTAGGTAGCTAACAAGTAATACAGGTGTTACAGGTGTCCACACTTTTGGCCATATAGTGTATATTACACCTGTAGTTTTATGGTAGGGTTGTTTCTCATTCTCAGCACTTTTGAACTTCTGGGGAGAAGACAGAGTTGGAGAAGCTGGCTAATTTGGCAACTGGGCATCCTGTAGCTAAATGAATTATGATGGGAGATTCTGAACTTTCCATGCTTGTATTTGGTCATGGAAAATGGTAAATTTTTATGAACAGTTTTTCTATTCTCATATAAAGTTCCCTTTTGAAAGATCAGTCTGTACTGAATGATATAGAAGAATGTATCATGATAAGGTTTTTGGCCATATTGCCCAGCACCATTCTACAAGTAATAGCGCAGGCAGTGTACCAAACCCTACAATTCATGGGCAGTGCCACACCACCAAAGAGAAACACTGATGTAATGTAGATGTAAGAGCTCTAAAATGTAGCCTGTTTGCTCATCTATTTGAGTGCCTCCTATGTGAGCTTTACTCTCTCCAAAATAGAACTTGAAACTTGGCAATAGCCTGATATTTTTGTAAAGTGTTGTCCATGGAAGCTTTCCTTTCTCTTAATAGTGCTGCAATACCCCAGAAAGCTTATATTTGTGTCAGCCATATTTACACATTTAGTCCTGGAATGGCTGCTTATGAGATCACCTCTTTTGCCTTGGGAGAGGAAGTGTTTTTGGAGCGAGAACAGGCACTTCCTCCTCCTGTACAGCCCCAGAGTTTATGTTTATCCATCTCGTGAGAAACCTACTGCACCGTAATGCCTTTTCCATAATTAGGCTGATGGCAGGAAACTTGTCTGAAATAATCCAGCATATGAATAGTGGCATCTATTAGGGTAGGCTTGAGGAAAGCACATGGCGTTCAGTCAAAAGATGGAGATTTGCCTCGGAAAGCCGTTATAAACTCAACCACTTCCAAAATACTAGCTTTAAATGCCTTAAAACTGGCATCTAAAAAGGCAATGTTCATATTGCTGTGCTATCTTCATCTCCAGCTCTATTATCAATGCTTTATGTATTACAGTTCTGCTGTTGTCGTCATTCTGCTCTCAATCAAGATGTGGCTTTTGAATGGGTAATTTCCTGTCAATTTGTAATCAGGCACCAGATCGAACTGCAATCACTAAAATGCGGTGAGAGTTTGGTCCTTTTAAAACGTTTCACAGCTGACATACCAAAGCAAGGCCTCAAAAAGGCATTATTGCTACTGTTGCTCTCTTGCTCTTTCCTGTTTGCTTTTTACTAATGCTGTATTGAACTGTTTTCTGTATGTTACAGTGAACTTCCACTGTATTTCGGAACGTGGGAAAATATGACCTCGGAAGTATTCAATAGAACAGCCAGCTAAGTTGGAATTCCCAGTTGGAAACTTGGGCAAGTTTGCTGACATAAACTCATAGCCTGACAATACAGTTAAAATGGCTGTGCACAGTGAACAGTGAGCACACTCTCTTTGCTAAAGTGTTGTGGTGCCAGTAGTGTAACTAGAGGGGGCCAGGTGAGCAGTCACACTGGGGCCCATGGCAAAGAAGGGCCCGAAATACAATTTAAGTCTGGAATCCTTTCTTAACAATAACAGGCATCTTAGAAAATTATATGTAGAGTTGTTTATCTAGGCGTTAAGTGTTTATTTGTTCCTGAAACACTAACATTAGAATAAATACAAATAAACTAATAAAAATTCCTTTGGTCATTGTATAAAGCACGTGTCAAGCTCCAGTCCTTGCGGGCCAAAACACTGCACACTTCAGCACAGTGCCTCATTAAACACACCTGACTCAGCTCATCAGCTAATTAGCAAGGCCTTCATGAAATGAATTCAAAGCATTAGATGAGGGTAAATGCTAATCTCTGCAGCACTCTGGCCCGGAAGGTCCCCAGTTTGACATGCCTGGTGTATAGTAAATAAAATGAATATATTTGCATTATAGACATTGCGACCCCTGGGTCTTATCTCCACCACTATAAAGAAATTCTGGTTTGTAAGTTTCTCTACAATGCATCATTTTACATCAAACCATTTGAATGACTTTGTTTGGATATCAATGAATTAATTATGTAGAGATGTTAAAAAAATCTGTGGAATTCCCTTTTAATGTAGGTGGTCTTAAGATGCTAATGAAATTCCATGATTTGCCATACAAACTCTACTGCAGGCACCTATGTTTTTAGTACCAAATTGGAAATATCAGACTTTTGAACACACTGGAACACAGTTTACTGGTAAAAACTTTACTTGCCTCCAGATTAGATTGTTCTGTTTGGTGGTGTCTTGAGTTTCTATGGGTCCATTACTATCTTCATCCTCCTCAAGGGGAAAGTTGTATGTCCCTTTCAATCCAACTCCTCAGCTAATTCATGATTCCATGCCTCGTGGCTGTGATTACTGCTACTAGAAAGACTACAATTCCCAAGCCACCACTGCTCCTAATCAGACTCATTAGAGAAAATCTCTCATTTGGCCCACTGATTTCCTTATCACAGCTGGGATTCCCTTCCTCTTGTGTTTAATTGGGACTGCCTAGTCGCAATGTGGCAGTGTGACTTTTACATCCCTTTAGTATCCTGTTAATTTGCATCTTTTGCATCATGTAACACCTAATTTACACACAGCTGTCTCTCTACTATATGTGTGCATGTATGACTGATGTGTTTATGTAGACTTATTCATATCATTACCATGGTAACAAAACCTTGTATCTCTGAAATGATAACCTTTGGTCCATTTCTATTCATGCGTTCATCATGAAATGTTCACACAGTACATAGAGTAGCTGCCTTTCTCAAATGATGTTTCATAAAAATTAACAAACAAAAAGATTTTGATGTGCAATGGGGCTGGCCTGAATAATAAGAATACTCAAGTATTTGTTAATTACATTGGTTTCTTTATTTAGTACACAAAAATAGTAGCCTGAACTAAAACATGTTTCATCAACTAATGCCTTTTAAAATGGGCAGTTAATTATTAATATATGGAAATTGTTGAAAATACAAAAATTAAGTTGGTTTAGTTGAATGCATCATAAATTCATCCACGTCGCCTCGCCTGAAAGTGCATTGATTCAAGCAGAAAGAGCAAAGAGTTCTGGCAGTGGATGAGGAGAGGAACACCAGAGTTTTTGAGATGTCTAATGCAGGGGTGAAGTTCATTCTAGCCAGTGGGGCTTTAAACCTCAGAGCAAGAGGCAAGAGCCAAATTCCACAGGTGGAAGTGGTCACAGTTTCAGCAGTCCTGTTGCCTTGTAACGGTTTCTCAGAGCTCAGTACTGGGTCCAGTAGAACAGGCTGCATCAGCTTGGTACCTGCCAAGTTGCTTTTTGGGAGCTACTTCTTGTATTCAGTCCAGCCTATAGCTCGCAAAGCAGTTCTTCAGTCCTTTGCTCCACTCTCTGTAGCTCGGCATTACTGAGCTCACTAAACTATATAAGCAACTGTCTGTGATGAATAAAACAATAAGACAAATTTAGCTGTTACACCCTTAGTGTCTCCATGAAAGCAGTATTTGAATGAGAGGGCTACATCTGCTGCTCTATAGCAACATGGCATGTGAGCAACTGGGCTTCTTTCTGCCTGACAGAGCTGTAATAGTCCGTGGTCTCTGACTCAAGTGTGGACTTAAGTTTGGACTTTTCAAATATCTAGGACTTGTCTTGGGCTAGATGTATACTGGGACTTGTCTTGGTCTTGGCCATCAGTCTCACCAAATTTATTTTCTGGTTTCAACCATGTTCAACTACCTTTTAAAAAAATATTTTCTTACTTTTAATGGTCACCAGTACTCGCACCCCAGCAGTTCAGATGTTAAACTGGGCTGAAGCAAAACAAAGCTTTAGCATCTTTTGTTCATCTCAACGGCAAACAGAGGTGAGCCCTGGTGCTGTAGTTTAACAGAAATGTTAACTGTTTTGTATAAAATCTTTGTGAAACCTATTAACCTATAAACTATTTGATGTAATAAACCACCTGCACATTTAAATAGTCCTTGTAACTGTTATCATTCTACTGAGTTTACCATCCTGTAAGACCCTGCTTAACTTTGCCAATTACATGATGTTTTAACTTTAAATAGATTTATTTCAGTTTCGTTATACTTCAACAAGCAGCCTCAATTATGCACTATTTGTTATGTTATATGTTATTTATTCTGTTAAATCAGAAGCATCCTGTTCCATATAAATGTCTTCTTTTTTACTGAATCTCACATCCTTACATGATGTTTAGCCAGTTGCTATGGGTACTCTAAAAGAACACATTTGCACTTAGCTAGCAGTTAACAGTGTTTGCAGTTTAATATTGATAATCAGAGTTAATCTGGTTGGTTGTCCCTGCTGAAAAAAATCATAGAAAACATTAAAATTTCTTTTGGTTCCTAAAGGGGTCCAATGGTCAATAATTGTGTTTTTTCCTGATGGGTTGATGTCACAGTGTAAAGGATTCTAACGGTTTAACAATTGTTCTGAAAATGATTCCAGATGCATCTGCTGGTTTCCTGTTAGTATCTAAAGGTGGTCTAGTGGTCTTTGATGGCAACCATTAAGCCAATTCCCATTAGAAAGCAAAACCATCAGGTTTTAATCCTACTTGTTCTAATCGTCTGTTTTTAGCAGCGATGTTAGGTAGGAAGGCTGGTTTACAGGAATTTGAAAAACATGTTTTCAAAATTTGATTGTATCACATTAATCCTGGAAGTAAAGTGTTGCTCAGAAGTGAACATTTGGCAAGTTTTCTGTTAAACATTATTGTACTGTTAAACTGTACTCTCTTAAAAACAAGAGGCAGATGTGATCCAAGCAGGTAAAATGCCAGGAAAGGTTGAGATGGGAGACATTACTGATTGGGACAGTTCATTTTGCTAATTTAAAGGATTTAGTTTCACTTTTATATCTTAATGTAATTTTGATGCCAAAACTGACAAACAAGGACTACATAAAATAGTCAAGTAAATTAATTTACGTAATTAAGCCATCAAGACAAAAACAGATGGGCTCTTGTTTTTAATCACATTGTCATGATACAGGCTTTGATTAATTTAGAATGGGCATTGGTTGCATTCATGTAGAGTGAAGATTAGTTGCATTATTTCAGATCCAGCATTGGTTGGATTCATTCAGAGCATGCATTGGTTGCATATATTTAGAGCAGGTGTGGAATGCAAAGAAATTTTCAGTCCATAGTACATTTGTGTTTGTAAATAGAAAAAGAGGCATTTTACTATGAATTTACTATGACTATTTGAATTTGATTGAGTTATTTTTGTGCATATAGTTTTGTTTTGTGGAACAACACTGTAACTACTGATGATTTAGTCAGTGTTACAGATGGATTACAGAAGTACAGCCTATGTAATTACACGTGTATCAACTTCAGTTTTGCCTCATGTAATTACACAAGTGCATCTTCTGCACAGGAACTTTCCTGTAGTGAAGTATTAAAGTTACACTTTAAAATAAGTGGACAGTTCCTGTGTAGTTGGTATGTAGTTATTGTGTAATAATGGAGTGGTAATATAGAAATTGCCTTGGGTTAATGCAACACATTTAATTAATGTCATAAAAGTTACATTTTAAAAGATGAGGACATCTGCTGTACTGTCACATATCGCTGTTGTCAGAGGAAAACCTTGTATCTCCAAAACGGTAACTTTACAGGAGAAGGAACCACACTGTAAAAAAAAAATTGTAAAAAAATGGTAAAATGTCTGGCAGCAAAAGTTGCCCAACAGTTCCTGTAATTTTACAGGAAAATACTGTACAGTGGATTACTGTAAAATTACACCTTTTCCCTGTAAATATTGTGTGTAATTTTATGGCCGAAGTTTAGTAGAATTACACATTTTAAATGTTAAAAAACATCTCTAGAATGTTGAAAAAATAACAGAAATACTGCTTAAATACACTTAAAGTCTACCATTTGAGGGCTGCTATCTTTTAAATAACAGTGTATATAGGTTATTTCATAGAATTATTTAATCAATCTACAACATGCACCTGTCAAAGCACCTTTTAAAGTAAAATAAAGAAACGTTATTTAAATGGTCACTTTACTGTCTTTTCAATCCTATTAAACATTTTTTAGCAGACATAATCTGTCAATAAATGTTCTTATCCTACAAATTTACAGTGGATAACAATTAAATGTTGGTTCATCTGCCTACCAACTTTTACAATGTACTGTTTATCCACAAGATACCGCTGTAACATCATTGGATTCTACTGGTTAAATACAGAAATGCAATGCAAAATTACATGTAATTAACCCTATATTAAAGCCGATGGTTAATGTTTTTATTTTATCGTTCAGTATAATTACAGAAATTTGGCATTATCAAAAAATTATATACCATAATTTTGTGGTCATTTTGCTATATTCCAGTTTTTATACAGGAGTCAGTATACTTAATTACATGAACATTTTGCACAATTACCTTTTACTTCAGCGGATAAAACAATGGTGTACTTTAATTTTACATAAATACACAACAGCCAATACACTATTGCTCTTTCAAAACAATGTAAAACCTTTGGCCAGAACAATAAAACCTCAACAATAATACATACTTTCAATCTTTTTATTTTGACAGTTGAACTTGACAATCATGACATCACCCAGCAACCTAGCATTCATAACACCAAATGGAGGCAACTGCATGAGAAAAATGTTTCTTGATTTCATTTACACATGCTAAAAACAAAACCAGCAACTTGAAGGACTAAGCAACCACACTACACTAAGGACTTAGCTACACGGAATATGCCTCTAGAATGATGACTTTTAATTGGAAAATACAAACCATAAGGGCCAATAACAGAACCTAGTACTGCAAGGCCCACACACAGTTCTTAAGGACATTTTCAACAATGACAGTAAGATGGAAAGTGTGCTGACAATACAAACCCCAAAAAAATTGGGACATTTTGTAAAATGCAATACAAACAAGAATCTGTGATTTGTTCATTTTCTTGAACTTTTATTTAACAGACAAAAGTACAAAGAAATGATTATTAATGTTTTGGCTGACCAATTTAACTGTATTTGTAAACATACACAAATTTTTATTTTGATGCCTGAAACACACTCAAAAAAAGCTGAGACAGGGCAAAACGAGTGAAAATTTTATAGAATATTCAAGTTTTGAGAAGGGAGGGAGTACTTCAGGAGTACTTTGGAAAACTGTTGTGAATTAACAGTTGCTACATCAAGAAATGCAACTTGAAAACTCTATTGTGAAGGAGAAAGCCATACATCAATTCTATGCAGAAACATTGGTGAGTTCTCTGGGCCCAAGCTCATCTCAGATGGACTGAAAGACAATGGAAATGTGTGCTGTGGTCACGCTTCAGCTTGTTTTGGGGAAAAATGGATGTTGAATTCTCTATTCCAAAGATGAAAGGGACCATCCAGACTTTTAGCCGTGAAAGGTGCAAATGGCAACATCTGTCATGGTAGGGGCATCAGTGCCCATGGCATCGGTGACTTGAATATATGTGAAAGGTACCAGTGACGCATTTATTGGGATTTTAAAGAGACATATGCATCAAGACAACATCTATTCCCTGGAAGTCCATGATTATTTCACCAAGACAATGCCAGGCCTCATTCTGCATGTGCTCCAAGAGCATGGCTTTATTGACAGAGAGTGTATGTGCCTTACAGGCCTGCCTGCATTCCAGATCTGTCTCCTATTGAACATGTCTGGCACATCATGAAGAGCGGAATCAGACAACAACAACCACAGACTGTTGAACCAGAACTCACTGAGTTCTAAGCGTGGGCAAAAATTCCACTTACAAAACTGTAACATCTTCATGTCCTAAACAATAAAAAAAGTGTTATTAAAAGGGAAGATGATGTAACAGAGTGATAAACATGCCTCTGTCACAAATAAGTAAATAAGTTGGTCAGTGAAAACATTGGAAATCTCTTCTTTACACTTCTGTCAGTTAATATAGATTCAAGAGCATTAACAAATCACAGATTCTCATTTTATCGCATTTTACAAAATGTCCCAACTTTTCTGGAAAAGGGGTTTGTATTTTAAGGATTAGGACTTTAATTATATGCAATGCTCACACAAATATCTCATAGAATGCCATGTCACTGTTCATTCTCACTGTGCTCTTTTGTTTTCGTCAGTCTCAGTCCACTCACCCTTAACCGTCACTACATAACAGTTTTAACATCAACTCTGAGAAAGAAAAGATCTGAAAAATCTGTGAAAAAAAGAAAATCAAACATTTATCTGTTTTAGCCTGTAACCTGACCCCTCCTGTGCACTTTTAAATCAATTTAGCATGCATACCACTGTAATGTAAAATGCAAAAAATCTGAAATCGTGATAACTGTTGTTACTGTTATCTTCAGTAATTGTATTATTAATATCTGAATTAGCTGATCAGCTGGAAGTTACTGACTTTTGATAACTGATTTGCCACTTTTCTCTGCTCTATGTCATTGTAACTCTAACCTTTAAGACTTTGTCTTGTCTGATAGTAAGGCATAATGAGCAGCAGTTTGATATAGTCTTGAATCATAGTATGTGCAAGCTGTAGCAAGGGCTGCACAATTTGGGGAAAATATCTTATTGCAATTTTCCTGACCAATATTGCAATATTGATTTAAATGCAATTAGCTTCTATCAATTAATATATATATATATATATATATATATATATATATATATATATATGTATATATATATATATATATATATATATATATATTTTGGCCAAGAAGACCAGAATATCCACTTTTTCTGGCTTGAGGCGCTTGAACACTGAGTGAGCAAGACTAATATTTAGTGGTTGTCACATATACAGCACTACAGCATATACATGCATTGGTCAAACTCATCTACAGGCAGTTCACAAGCTCTGTATGATTTGTTGAAATTTCCTTATTTAAATCTTCTTAACATATATTTTCTATAATAAATATTGCAGTTCCTGTGATTTCAATATAAAAGCCGTTAATCGTTCAGGCCTAGCTGTCGCACTAACAATAACATTCCAGCCTTTATATTGCATCATTACTTAGTTTTCTAATGTTATGTGAACATAACCACAAAACATACCTTGGTCACGTCCCTTTGTTTGTAGGAATCTTTTGAAGACATGGGAGCACAGCAAAATGTGTCCCTGATGCAGCACTGAACTGAGGTTTCCTGACAGGGGCCGAAATGACCGAAAAAAAAAAAAAGCACAAGAAACAAAACAAGAGTTAAAATTGTAATTTCTATTTAAGCAGAGTTCCCAAACATTTTCACTGGGTTTTGATTACTACCCTAGTCAGGTTACAGATAACAATAATCACATGCAGCTCTCTGTACTTCTATCAAGAACTAACATCTTTCACCTTTACCGTTACTGCCAGGTTAGCACATTAAACGAGTTAATTAAAAAAATTTGGCGGCCCTGGCAACCCTGGGGTTAACTCTTCAGCTGCGGTATTGTTTTAAAAACGTTACATCTGTACACTTAGTCAACTTAGCTAAACCTCCTGTTAGCTTGCACTAAATCACTTAGGCTAGCTTACTACTGTTATCTTACTGCTACTAAGACTGCTATTCGTAATAAAGAAACTAAATGCAAAGTCAGCCATTTTCACTCACAGCAAAGCAGCAGGTATGTGAAAAAATAAAATCAAGACATCACCTCGGAGCTAAACATGAAGACATGGTGTGAATAGGGACTTCGGGACAGCCAGGCTTGTTTCTTCCTGTGTGATTCAGTGTGAACACTCTCCTGGTGCAGCTTGCGCTCAGATTAAAACAGGGATTCTCGACATTCATTGGCTGAACAGAACCATAACCACGATTTTGTCCAATGAACACGCGCAACTGTCTGCTAAACTTATTTGTGGTTTCAACCTTCAAACTTCAATTCTATCAAATATAAGACAATAATATACCTTTGAGCTGATATTACAATTTACTGCCTATTTTAAAGAGGATTATGTGTTATGAATTACTGAATGGTTTGACAATTATTTGAATTATTTAAACCTCGTCATTTTAGTCAAAATATCTGGTCTGATGCTGTATGCCAGTTGATAATATGGAAGTTTAAATTAATTTACCATACATTTACTGTTTTAAAACAACAAATTACTGTTAAGTTACAACAGGCAATGGAGTTGTTATATTATTATTACTGTATACTGGAAGTAATTTTATAGGACAGTTTTGTAAATAAATTTTCATTAGGTTTTATAATGTGTTTATTACTTATAAATACAGCAAGCATAAGTAAAAAAAAAACAATGTTCTGTATTTTTAAATAAACACACACAGAGCAGGAAAAATGTAAAACAACTTTATTGGTCTGTATTTTTACACTGATAACTGTGATTTTACCCTGTTAACTGTGTTTTTACAATGATAACTAATAAAATAACACTCAGAACTCTTAAAAAATAAAAAAAACAGTGGATTCTTATAATTTAAATAACAGACTTTGACTGTATTTTTATAGCGAATTTATTGAAAAAGGTGATTTTGCTCTATTTTACAGGTATATTCTCGTCATGAAAAATACAGAAAAACATGGATTTTTTTTACAGTCATTGTCTGTAAAAAAATCTTTTTTTTACAGTACATACTGACTCCTCCCTATAGATTGTGTACACTATAAGAAATGCCTGGATGCTATAGCACTAAGATATAATGTTTTATTACCTAATTGGCTAATGTCCCTATTATGCTTCACTTGACTATAGGCAGTGGTGGGTGTGGTGGGGTCTCTGTGTCCTCCATGGGGACAGAAGGCAAGGGTGTGCCCATTAGCACGACACTCAAACTCTTCCTGACAGGCCTGGCATATGCCACCTGCTAATTACAGTGCCAGTACCCCCCTCCTGCCACCACCCCCCACCGCTGTTTACGCATCCTTCACAGCATTATTTGTATTTGCTTGACGAGCTGCTGCACACTCTTACACACCTACATCTGCAGCAGGATCAATGCCTCTCATCTCTGAGCATGACATTTCTCACCAAAAAAATCCATCCACCTGCCTCATGCAACATGCATACACAGCTTCACAGAGGGCTATGACCAAGACGGTTCAACTGTTTCCTTCATAGGGCACTGTTGTATCTGCACTCGGAAAAAGAGCACTGCACGGGTACATTTTGTCCCTAAAAACACAACAATATAAAGCATTTATTACATACAAACACACACACACACACACACACACACACACAC
This sequence comes from Colossoma macropomum, assembly GCF_904425465.1. Classification (NCBI taxonomy): domain Eukaryota; kingdom Metazoa; phylum Chordata; class Actinopteri; order Characiformes; family Serrasalmidae; genus Colossoma; species Colossoma macropomum. Next base: position 28,057,469 of record NW_023494800.1, read on the forward strand.
ACACATATATATATATATATATATATATATATATATATATATATACACAAAACTGAAAACAAGCTCTGACTCACTGCACTAAATTCTAAATTTTTGTAACGAATCATAATTGAATTGAGTTGTTTACACCTCTAGTTGTATCATGTTCTGACATAAAGTGTAAGAGTTTGAAGTGTTTCATTCTGACTAGGGATGTAAATGATTAACCAGTTAACTGTTAACCAACAAATAAACAAGTGCTAGACCAATGCTATTGGTTAAAAAATCAATTAATTGTATTTAATATCTAATAAGCAACAGGTCCCATTTAAATAGGGGGGGAGAAGACATAATCACAGAGAGAAAGTGTGATGCATGAGGATGTAAGAAAATTACACGTGTGTGCAAAACTATAAAGAAGGACATGGTGAATGTCAAGAGCCACTGAGAGAAAGCTAGCTTCAGTCATGGCGATTATGTTTGTTTTAATTAATGTAATTATACAACCTCATTTCCAAAAAAGTTGTACGCTGTGCAAAACGTAAATAAAAACATAATGCAATGACAGGCAAATCATTTGAACCCTATATTGAAAATAGTATAAAGACAACATTTCAAATGCTGAAACTGAGAAATTGTTTTCTGAAAAATGTATGCCCATTTTGAATTTGATGCCAGCACCACATTTCAAAAAATTTAAAAGACTGGTAAGTTGTGTAATGCTAAAAAAAACACCTTGGCAACAGACATTATTTTGCAGTGGAAATCACTGCATGGCTCAGGAACACTTCCAAAAAACATTGGTTGTGAGCACAGTTCATTGGTGCCTCTACAAACGCAAGCTAAAACTCTACCACGCAAAAAAGAAACCATATATAAAGAAGATCCAGAAACGTCAGAGCCCTCTCTGGGCCCAAGCTCATATAAGATGGACTGAGGCGAAGTAGAAAAGTGTCCTGTGATCTGAAAAATCAAAAATTGAAATTCTTTTTGGAAATCACAGGTGCCGCGTCCTCTGGGCTAAAGACCATCTGGCTTGTTATCAGCACACAGTTCAGAAGCCAGCATCCATGATGGTATAGGGTTGCATTAGTGCACATGGAAGGGTTACTCTAAAAATGTGTTTCGTTAAAAATGTAACTGTAACTTAAATCTGATTACTTTCTGTTACTTTTGGATTACTTGTCTTTTTGAAGTCTTACAATTAAATAAGAAAAAGAGAAAAATTATTTCAACAAGACTTTTTCAACAAGAATTTAACTTCACATGCCAAACACAAAAACTGCACCGTTTTATGAAACAAAATGGTAAATTATAGATGGCTTAAATATTGTGTCTCACAGAAACGTCACTGATCTCACATTTAGCGAAACGGCCGAATCTAAGAGGAACAATACATGGAAATACAACAAACAAAGATAACAGATTTGTATAACAGTATAATTTGTTTGAGTGTAGCGACGTCTACTTAAACCTTGAAATTCAGAAATCAAAGTCTGGAAAAAAAAGAGATAAAAAAAAAATCGGTACACTGAGACTAAAAGCTTTGAGACTAAAACACAGGGGAACAAGTGATCAACGTACAAATGATCCAGTACATTAGATCAAATGCAGTATAGTTAAAACCATACTGTTCTCCTAGGACTTTTCTATATTTGCCTTATTTGATAAAAATCTGCCAAATCTTGCCAAAGTTAACAGACAAGATCTGGTAGAAATCTTATTTTGAAATCAACAATAATCATAAACAGAGGTAATTCTAAAAGTCTCACTGGCCATGATTTGTGTTCTACCTGCCAAAAGGCTGTACCGGCTCATAAGGTTTCATATCATGCTCAGACTTTGATGATTAAAATTTGCAGACGCTCCCTTATCAGCTCTCAGTGGATTCAGCAGTTCATAGAATTAACTGAGTCTACGAGTTTAAAAGGTATTAATTATACAAGAAAACTAATTGGGAGCTGATTGTCTTAGTTACTACTAATGATAATCTACACATATTAACATTTGCACCCCTCATTTGAAAACTACTGAGGAAAGAAACCACACATGCGAAAACGAAACTAACTTTGCTGCTCACTTCAGTCTCTTTTCCAGTCTCTGAACTGTTGGTTAATGTTAATTCACTTACGGGTTAAAACCTGTCAGGTTAAGGTTTTGATTTATAATTAAACTGTAGAATTTTACAGAGCAACAAACGAGAATAAAGAGTTTACTGCAGGATCAGTTTACTATGGTAGAATCTGGCGGTGTGGAAGATTAGGGCTTAGGACTTTTTATAATATTTATTAATATTTTCAGGAAAATGCAATAAATCACCGTTCTGCCAATAAAAATCAAACAACATAAAATACTTACTATAAATTGGTTGAATAAAAAAAACCTTGAACTGCTGCTGGGAAGGTGGTTCTTCAGAATTCTCTCCTGACAGGAGCACAGTCTCTCCCCTTCCCCCTAAGTGAAAATCTCTTTAAATCTACTCGTTGGACAACGAGTTTGCATTTGAATGTAATACTGATGGTAATTATCTGTGTTTTTTATATACTTGTAATCTGATACTGTTTTTTTACTATAAGTGTAACAGATTAGAGTTAGGTTTTTTTTTTAATTCTGATTATGTTACGCCATTACATGTATTGTGTTAACATATGTACTCACAAACCTGGTGACTTGCACATCTGTGAGGGCACCATTAATGCTGCATGATATATACAGGTTTTGGCAACAAATGCTGCCATCCAGACAACATCTTTTTTCGAGAAAGGACTTACTTATCTCAGCAAGACAATGTCACATTCTGCATGTATTACAAAAAAGAATTAGGGTGCTACACTGTAAAAAATGGCTTATCAGTTCAACCTAAAAAATGACTTCATGTCGAAACAAGCAATTGGACTAGTTTTATGCAACTCAAAAAAATTACTTTGAAAAATTGAAAGAATTATTCATTTAAAGTATTTATTTAGGTTTATTAAAACTAGTTAATTTACTTGTCACCACCACATTAAGTAATTTTTTAAGGTTAAACTGCTGAGTCATTTTTTACAGTGTAAACTGGCCTGCCTGCAGTCCAGACCTGTCACCATTGAGAATGTTTGGTGCATTATGAAAAATAGTATAAAGGAGACCCTGAACTGTTGAGCAGCTGAAGTCCTACATCAAGAAAAAAACAGAAAAAACATTTTACTTTTGAAACTACAGCAATTGGTCTTCTCAGTTGCCAAATGCTTGCAGAGTGTTATTAAAAGAAGAGGTGATGCATTACAATGGTAAACATGTCGCTTTGCCAACTTTTTGGAACTTGTTGCTGGCCTCAAATTGAAAATGGGGACATATCTTTCCAAAAACTACAAAATTTCTTAGTTTCAATGTTGAATATGATGTCTTTGTACTATTTTAAATTAAATATATGGTGTACATAATTTGCATATCATTGCATATCATTGCATTATATTTTTATTTACATGTTGCACAGCATCCCAGCTTTTTTGGAAATGTGATTGTACATGCTTATGCCTGGTCCCACCTAAATGTACACAAGGAACATTTTTTTATATTGTGGTGCATTGATACAGAATTCAGTTGATGTGTGAACTTATAAAGGAACAGAATTCAAGTATTTTAATTATTATTATGTCTTCGAACATGGCTCAGACAATCAGATTTCATAATTGGAATGATCAGTTTTATGATTGATATTTTGATGGGACTTGTCCTGGAGTTTAGGCTTGCTGACTAACAATTAATTGCTGACTAATGACAGGTGGTCAAAAGATGTTGCCAAAATTTGCATCTCTAATTTTGAATGTTTAGCTGACTTGGCTTTGGCCTGTATATGGTCAAATGGTGAGTGGGAAAGCTGCAGGCTTTTCATTTTGATGGCTGGTGTCAGCGGTATGGTTGTCTAACTGCAGTGTTTTACGAAGCTTTCATTGCAGGAGTGAGGCAAATGTACATAAAATGTCCTTCTCAGCAAAGCAAGTGAATCAGTGCAATACATATGTATGTGTGAGTGTGTGTGCACACACTCCTGAGTAGGTGATCAATAATAGATGAGCTCTGTCAGGACCTGTCTGCCAGACACACTACATCAGCAGATGGGCCTGAGAACCAGGCCTGTTTTACCACAGGCATACACACACACACACACACACACACACACCTTATATCATGCTAAGCCTATTGAAAGTAAAGCTAGTGAGTTTGCCAAGTTGTAGAGTAAACCCACCAAAATACTTGAAAAAACACCCAAAATAGTGTAGAAAAATCAAAGGTCACTATTTTAACCCTTATACAAAATGATACAACAATAAACCACTATGACATTAGGAATAATCTGCTGGGGAATATCCTGTGTTTGCAAAGTTGCAGATAAGTATTTGCCGCTGCACTGTCTGTCTTTTAAGTTTATTGTCTCAGGTATGTAGAACCATAAGCTTATTGCGTGTTTTTTTCCCGACTCCAATTAAAGGCAAAGGCCAGTATTCAAATACCGAAATCACTACTTGAATATTTAGTACATTTATGTGACATTGTGACTTTAGCTTATCTGAAGAGGCAGCCTCCAGATTCATTCAGCATGAAAATCTACCAATTTCCCTCAGCTATTTTTGAATAATAAAACATTTTTTCAAGTGTATTCCTCTATGTGTTGCTATATTTTTGGAAACTTCAGTGCTGTCAGGCCTACAGCCTTACATTATTTTCAGCCAAAGTGTTTTTGCCATTGTTTTTCCTTCCCTGTGGTCAACTAAACATGAATTCTTGCGACTACTCAACTATCAATATTAAAAAAAAGCACAAAGCACATTCCTATTTTAAAATTGCTTTTGATAACGAATTGGATTGATATACATTTTTAAAAAACACCAAAATCATGACAAACCAGTCCAAATTTTGTCCACCCACCAAAGCACTTTTTCCCCTGCTGATTCACCCAAAAACTGCTCAATCTGGCAACACTGAAGGCTGCTATGCACCTAACAGATTATCCAGTAGCAGAGTGTCTGGGCAGGGAATGGCCGACAACCTCATTTGCCATCAGAGAGCTGCATTTTAGAGAGCAGCAAACTTCGTCTTGACTCAGAGAAGCATACAAACAACTGATGCATTCCATGTGACAGTAACATAGGTCCTCAGAGCCTGAACTGGGCACAGTTGGTTCCATCTGGGATCAGATTGGTCCACGTAAGCCACTAGGCTGATGGACTGATTAGTGAATCCAGGATTGAGAACTTTGGGTAAAAAGGCCAGGTAAGAGCTCAACAAAACGTATTTTGTTATCCAGACCTCAGTGGAGACATATGGGGCTAATAGACAGCGCCTGTAGCTCACAGAAACACGGTAGCTCACAGCTGTACAAACAGTGAGCAAAAGGGGTGTCTTTAAGGAAGCCCAGTTAAAAGTAGCCTGATCCAGAGGTTCAAAGGATGCGCGACACAGGAAATGCAGCACTAAGGTGAGGCCCCAGGGTTGTGCCTTAGGTGAACAGGGCAGATGCAATCCCTTAGAAAAGTAGTCACCAGCTTATGAAGGCCCAAAGAGAGGCCCTCAGATAGGTGCCAAGAAGCTTGCATAGGCATAAACTTTCAGTGTAGAGGGGGTCCTTCCCTCATCAAGCAGTGTCTGTGAAAAGCAATGCAACACTTTGACAGTGCACAAGAACAGATCTGTCTGGTTGTTTGAATCCCAGTCAGTAAATGCCCTTCATCTGCCCTCAAACAGAGCATGAGTTGAGGGGCTGTGGCATTTAGGATTGTATTTCTAACCTGTAAGGAACACAACATCAGCTCAGAGATAACCCAAAGAGCCACAGTCACAGCTGGTGGTCTTCTGGGCGTGGGTGCCATTCCTGACCCCTCAGCTCAGAGAGGAGGTCCCTGTGGATGGGGAGTTCCCAAGGAAACCTCTGCACCAGAGACAGCAGCTTTGGTAACCATACTATGATATGATATGGCCATCATGGGTTTCTACTAGGAAGATGTAATGTTTCTCCCTTTGGTCTCTGCCCAACAGTGCGGGAAAGAGGGGCAGTGGAAAGAAGACTTGCAGCAGTTCCCTAGAGTGCCAGAATGTCCTGTCCCAAAGGGCCATCCTGGGCTTGCTCTAAAATCGTAATTCATAGTAGACTGTGCCCGATGAGGCAAACAGGTCCACTCGTGCACCTCTGAACTACTGCAAAATCAATCGGACCACATCTGGATGCAGTGTCTAATGGCTGGGGTTCAAAGTTTGGCATTTCAGGGTATTGAGGGTTGGTCAACTGCTTGGTGAGCCCAAGTCCACAGGCTTCATGTGAGGTTCAGCAGCCTGTGACCTGGTGCCACCGTGGGTTACATGATAAACTGTAACAGGTTGTCTGAGTGGTCAAGAACATGTTTCCCTGCCTTCAGCTTGAGAAAGTTCATATGCTGCTGGGCATCTTGTCTGGACCATATGCCTTGCACCCATCTATGTTGCCAAACAGTTCCTCATTTAGTGGTGGATGCGTCTCTCATCACCACCTCTCTGCATTAAGGAATCTGTCCCATGGCTGTGACAGTAGACAGGAACACACCGAAGCATCATGGTTTGAGGGCTGACAGGCACTCTGAGGAGAGTACAACTGCCTGTGCAGCAGCTGTGAGTTAGCCCTGATGCCGCAGTAGAGGCACTTCTGAGCTCAGCTTGAGGCAATGGACTTGAGGTGACAGAAACACTCGGGCCTGCTCCCAGAGCAGTGATGCTTTCATATACTTCAAGTCAAAAAGCATACCTATGAATTGGGTCAACTGTGATGTCAGGAGTCAGCTCTTCTCCCATTTTACAGTGAGGCCAAAAGCCTGACCATGCTCCAACAATCTGCATGTGTCTCTGACTGTAGAGCCCCTTTGACTGAATGCGAAAGCAGAGGTTGTGCCACACCTCCAAAAGTGGTGGGGCAAAACATATTGTTTCAAAAAACAGTGGCTGGCTGAGTGACGAAATGCACAGGCCACAGACTAAAATTGCTTTCCATGTGATGCTAATGTTGTCTTTATAAACATATTCAGAGGGTAGTAATTAGTTACATTTACTCAAGTACATGTACTTAGGTAAAATATTGAACACAGTACTTAGGTAAAATCTGAACACAGTGCTTTTCCCTTTGACTTTCTTTTTTTTTTAACAAATTGTATTGGAGAAAATACTATAGTGAATATGAAGTTTTGTCGCTTACAAATTAATTTCTTTTGCATTTCTCTCTCTCTCTTTCTCTCTCTCTCTCTTTCTCTCTCTCTCTCTCTCTCTCTCACACTCACACACACACACACACCAGTTAACCGTTACTCATAGACTTGTTTGCAGAACTGTCAACTTCGCTTTCTCTCAATCTGGCTATCGCTGTGTGTTTTTCTAACTGAGAACCAAACACTCCAAACCAGTTCTGCTCCACTTAGAAGGAAAACTAAAACAATCCATCAATTGTCAGGATCACTGGACCAATTGTGGAGGAACTAAATGGATGCTGGCTTTGGAAATCTTCTCACATGTCTCAAGTGATAGCACTCCCCCTAATGTCTTCATTTTTCTCTACAGTTAGCTATGCTTTCCAAAGTGGTTGAAAAAAACAACCATTCAATTTCTTTTTGAGAAGTTGTTTTCTGGACACAGCTACCTATTTTCGCTCTTCAACAAGTATGCAGCACTCAGTCTCTTTTAAGTATAAATAACTAAAGCCTGTTTGTTTTGTCCACCACTTAGGCTACTAGGTTTATTTTGCAACAGTATGCACGTCCAGTTATGTTCATCAGTTGATAGCCAGTGACAGTAGTATAATTGGGCCCAGTGTGCCTATACCCACCGGAAATGAAAGCTCAAATGTCCTTTCAGTATTAAAATCTTTTTAATAAACTAAACTAAAAGTACAAATGAATATGCAAAATATGTGACATATTTGGAATATTGACCAAATAAAATTTCCAGTTTAACCAATAGCCATAATTATGCAGCATTTGCCAGCTAATTTGACCTTAAATTAGGATAAAGGTTAATCACAAAGAAAAAAAAAATCTTCCGAGACTCATCAAAGCAGACCACATAACATTAAATAAATACACAAAAACGTATGCAATTCTGAACATGGCACAGGGTGAAACGACCCATTCTGGGTTCATATTCCCTGGCTGGGTGACCAGGGTCCTTTCTGTGTGGAGTTTGCATGTTCTCCCCATGTTTTCTTGTGGCTTCCCTCCGGGTGCTCCAGTTTCCTCACACCGTCCAAAGACATGCAGTCAGGTGAATTGGAGATACTAAATTGCCCCCAAGGTGTCAGTGTGTTTGTTTGTGTGTCTGCCCTGTGATGGACTGGTTGTCTGTCCAGGGTATTTCCTGCCTTCCGCCCATTAACTGTTGACAATAAGAGTCCCATATAGTCCTATACAGTTCTGTTGAATATATGTTTACTTGATTTAATTGAAAATATTTATTAAACACTGTGTATTTATACTAGTATTACTGCTAATAACAATTGTTATTGTTATTAGTTGTAGTAGTAGTAGTAGTAGTAGTACTTTTTATGGAGTTTATGGGGGCAGAAATTTTTTTTATAATTGAGTAAGATGTGCCTGAATGAGTGTATAACATTGATGTCCAAAGAATCTCCAAAATAATAAGTTCATGTAAAGAGATTTTACTCCAAATAATTTTGGAGCATTTCTATTGGTCCATTCACCATGACATTTTCACACTGTAAAAGAAAGCTGCTGAGCTCAAATTTAGTAGAAAACTAAAATGAAAAAATAGAGATATTTAGAGATATTTGGGTGTGAGTTAAAAGCATTAGTTAATTAATTTACTACTTAGCTGCATTATGCTTAAAATTGAGCCACTGTAGATAAGCATTTAATCTAATTTTAAAAAGTATGATCAATAAAACAATTTCGCTAGCTATGGTACACACAAAGCCTAAACATTGCTGTTCCAAATGCACACTTTTAAACCTAGTTCCCTTGAGGTGTCTTGTCCTATAAGTTTGCATGTGGTAGTGTTGACTTGGAAGAGGACCACAGAGTTTAGAACACCGCTTCAAACAGAACTTAAAGTAGCAAATCATTTCAAGAGAGTAGTCTGCAGTTTAGTGGAATTTTGGGATTCAACTTTCACAAATTAGAGAATCTACAAGACATCCATATGCCTTCTCAACACACTCACAACAACTGCAATCTCTTCAGCTCTAGCTGGGAAACAATCCGGACCCTTCCCAGCACTAAATAATGAAAGAGCATGGGAGGTGCAGGGGGAGTGGGGGAACACCAGTAACAGCCACGACCCGCCAGAGCTGCTGACCAGCACGTTATCGCCTGCAGACATCTGAGGCTGTGCGCCTCCGAAACATTCCTATTTACGGTGCGGCGGAGCAGAAATAAATAAATGTGTTAATATGTGGGGAAGGCCGCTCGGAGAGCTGTGCCGGCGCTGTTTGGTTTCACCGTGATGATGCCATTTATCACACAGTGACAGGGCCGCTTCTGCACAAGAAAATGCCGTCCCGCCGCCTCAGCTCTTCAGGAGCATAAAACAAGACAGTGGTGAGTTCCAGCATAGAACAGGGAAACTGCTGCGCTGTTGGGACACTCATATTCATACGCCCTAGGTTACTCGACAGTAACTAAGAGGTAGCCTTAAGTATACATGGCAGTGGTTCCCAACCCTGGTCCTGGGGTACCACTACTGTGGGTGCCGAAAAGATTTTTGAACCAATGTCATAGTTTAAAGAAAGCAGTTTGATTTTTGGAAGAGGGATCTGGACAGAACTCGTCCGTAAATATCATTATCACTTTAGTTATTGTATTATGCAAAATAAATTGGTATCAATGTCATGGTTAAAGCTGTTTACTTTTCATTAGGCCCAGCTTTTTAGCCCATAGAGGACATGCCAACCTTTGTGCATTTTTCATAGGAAAACACATTTTGACTTTGAAGTAACTGGAGTGAGAAGCTTCATTTAACTTGTGAATCTCTTGGGCTGCTTTATTGAAAAGAACTGGATATCACTTTTAACTAGGTAGAGAGCACCCACCTTCAACTAAATATATGAAAAATGTTGATTCTAAATTTTCTTTTTACTGTCAATAACCTTTCTTTCTTTTCTTTCATTGTCAGCCTGTTAAGAGTCTGACCAACATCTCATGTCAGTCTGGTAACAGCATGCCCATCTCTTAGCTGTACTTTTTACTATTACTTATGATTATGCATTTGTGCCAGGATGTACTTCAGGAAAAAAAAACAGTAGACACTTGTGTTAATGTACAATAAATGCCTTAATTCAGATTGATGGCAAACAGGCTTATGAGCAAGTTCAATATGAAGGGCCTGAAAAATAAAGGGGCTTTTGCCAAGACTAGTTGTATAACATAGTGAGTGGCATGATTCACACTAATGATTTCTAAACTAAATTCATGCAGAAAGATCATGTTATTGTAAGTTTGAGTGTAAAAATTGTAATTATATGAACTTGAACCACTCTTTAGAAACTGTAATTGCAAAAATACAAACTATATGACTAAAAGGAGTGCCCAAATTTGAATACATGTTTTACTTTATGTTCTGTGTGGTTCATATTGCAGCAGCATTGATAAAGTAGGAGACCTAGGATACTGATTTGGAGGTGAAGATGGCCGTTGCCGACCACTTAAAACATGCTCCAGGGAGAACTCGGGGCAGAGGATACAGGAGCTAAACCATATTTTTAGATGCTCTTTATTACCTTTATTTCATTTAAACTAACTATTTGTGCATTATCTTTTTCACAGTTAACATTGTTTCTTTGCCAGTGGCTAGTTTATCTCTCTGTAGCTACAAGTGTTGGTCATTTTATCAGTCTTTTACTTAAGCCCTTCATCAAGGGTCAGTTTTTGAGCACAGGACACTTGTTGGCTGGACATTTTTTATTGTTGAAGTGTTTACAAATGCCATTGGCACCACTGTGCCTGATACACTCATACCAGTACATTACTCAATAGCATGCCACTACCATGTCACTAGCTATGTTTGTATCCAAAGGATATTTTGTTGGCTTTGGAATGTAGGCTATAGAAACGGAAACTGTTGGTAATATGTTATGAATGTCGGTAACCCTTTACAATACTGGCCCACAAATAAGCATGCTTAACTAATGCTTTCATCACAGAGAATTAATGCACGGACCAATACTTAACAGAGGTAATAATTAAATGTAAACATTAATAAAGATCTCCACTGCAAATAGCCATTAATAATACCAATTATTAAGTGTTAGCATATTACTAACTCATTATGCTAATTAAACTTACTTGAAATATCAATTAAGGTCATTTCTATAATGTCTCTGTAAAACAAAAGTGGATTTTTCTTTTGACATATGATGTTTGGAGACAAGTGCAGGTTTAATGTAGCAAACTCGTAGTCAAATACAGGTGGAATGCATAAAGATTCAGCAAACCTGTAGCAAAAGCACAAATCAAGACACAGAAACCAGAAAACAAAGCAGAGGGTCATAACCAAAGAAGCAAGACTAGGTAAGTAATGCTTACAATGTTATTGTCATTCTGTATCTATTAAACTATTATTTTGTTGCATACTTACTTAACATAAGTATACATACTTTTCTCTTGGACTTTCTGTTATGAAAGGGTTTGTTTATCATGTGATGTATTGTTTTACGTTTAGCAGTTTACATTACTTAATGTAAGCTGATACTGGATGTAAATGCTTTTACAGTTTTAATATATTGCAAACCCTACAAACCCTAGGTCTAGCCTATTGCAAAACCTTGGCCTAACCAATTGCAAACCCTACAAACCCCAGGTTTAACTTATTAGGTTTATAAAACATTAGACCTTGAGTTCGTAGGGTTTAAATCTAGTGTTCGTAATAACTTAGACATCGGGTTCATAAAGTTAGACATGGGTTATACAATAAATAAGACCTATACCGTTCACAGGGTTTGCTATAGGTTATACATTGGGTTCACAGGGTTTGCATTAGGTAAGACTAAGAACCCTAGGCCTAACCTACTGCAAACCCTACAAGCCCTAGGTCTAACCTATTGCAAAGACTAGGTCTAACCTATTGCAAACCATGCAAACCTTAAGTCTAAAGTATTGCAAATCTTAAAAATGGTAGGTCTAACCTACTGCAAATCCTATAAACTCTAGGCCTATCTTGCAAACCCTACATACTAACCAATTGCAAACCATAGCTCTTACCTATGGCAAACCCTATGAACCCTAAATCAAATCAGATTATCTTTGTTTGATCAGCTCTGCCAAGCTTTCAATGCACATTTTTCTACAGCCAATCAAATATTTGATAGCACTGACTTGAGACTGCAATTGCTGAGACTATTTCCACATGAAAAACCACAGGTGAGGATTGACTGGACCCTTTGACTGGATCTTTCCATTTTATCATGCAGAATTCCCAGTATGTGAAACAGCTCTAAAAAAATTATAGACCGATTTCAAAACTGTCAAGTTTAGCTAAAAATGTAGAATCTTTAGAGAATGGATTATACTATTTTATATAGTTTAGCTGACACTGTTCATGCAGTGATAGGAAAACGTCAGTGCTTCTTTAATGCCATACAGACTATATAAGCATATGCCAGTTTTAAATACAAAGAAAACTAAATTCATTCACCTGAATGTTGATTTTAACACTGTAAATATCAACATCCAATATGGGATCCAGTATTGAAAGAGGCAAATTGGCATATGGCTTGACAATAAATTTCTGTTCCAATATCACATTAATAAGCTCACCAGTATGTGTAGGCAAAAGCTTGGATACTTGTACTGAAAAAAGACGTGTTTTTCAATTACAGTTGGGCAAAATATTTTTAAAAAGTAGTGATGATTGAACACTGAATACACTGTCCTAAATGTATTCAATAATGTATTCTGTTACAATACATAAAAAGTGACATATTCAGAATACATTTACAACATGTTCACAATGCATCATGAAAAGGCAGATGGGGATTTGTTATTACTTAATTCGTAATGATTTTAGCTTTCTAGCTTATTTCTAACTGGTTGGCAGTTTTCTTCTTTTAACTATTCTGTTGATGTGTTGTTACTTATCATTTAAAAAATATATTTTTTTCTTTCTCAGCACATGCTTCAGTCCACTGCTAATCCCACACCCAAAGACAAACAAGAAAACGGAAGCAGACAACAGAAAAGAAGGCAGAGTAAAATGGTGATGAGCAGGTAGGATTAGCATGGTCATAAATTGTAGAAAAAAGACTGAAATTTGGTTTAAATATGGAAAGAGAGTTAGATTACTGTACTTGTGGAGTAAGAGAGTTCCACAGATGAGGAGCAAATCTAGAAAATGTTCGACCACCAAAATTATGAAGGCTGGCTGGAGGAATACTTAGTAAATCAGCTGAGGACGAGCAAAGAGTACAGGTGGGTTCACAAGGAGGGAAAAGGCTGGACAAGTAGGAGGGAGCAAGGTTGTTAAGAGTTTTTTAAGTGAGCAGAAGAATTTTGAAGTGAGTGCAATATTTTACATTATACAACAGTTAGTTCTGGCCATGCAAGCTGATTGGTTGAGGAGTGTTCTAACCGTGCTGTTATTTCGCCATAACAGCACGTTTTTTTCACAAACACTATATCACTTCGCTGAAACGCCATTGCTAAGCAATGACTTTGACAGCTGTAGGAGCCATTTGAACATTTTTACTTCTTACTTTGTGCACAAACAGAGAATGGATACTTTTAAGATTATATTTGACCTACAGCCAATGTGGTCAGACTCTGAAGACGAGACTACACTAAATTCCGAAACTGTCATTACCACTAAGCTTGCTCAGTGGTAATGACAATTTCGGAATTTAGTGTAAGGAGCTGGAGAACGAACTGCTGGCTGTTACTCTGACGTAGTAACAAGCTGCTTGTTAAGGAACTACAATTTGGCGGAAGGACTTGCTAAAATTAAAACATATTAAATGCCACGTTCATGGCCTAATTTATTAATTTCTTACTTTATTTATTTAACTGTTGTTTAAAAGCAATAGAACACTTGAGGTTGTGTGTTATCACAAATAACATCACGGCTGTGATGATCTACGCAACCAAATCACAGCCGTGGTGTTTTTTCGCGATAACACACTCCCTGTTCTATTGCTTAAGGAACCCCTGGAACATTGATGGAGAACAGGCTGGCAAAGAGAGAACTGCAAAAGTTCATCTTGGAGGTCCATCCTAGATTAGGATGATGTAATTTACATACATGAGTCTACAAGTAGCTTCAAATCACTAGATTTGATCAATGACTCTGCTTTGAGATTTGTTTCTAAAGACTTTTACAACACTTATCTCTGCATGCTGCATGAAAAAGTTGGCAGGTCCTCTCTGATGTGTGGTGGGAAACTCACTGGTTTGTTTTTATGTATTTATTTATTTTTTTATTTATATTAATCCAGATAGGGTTGGGGTAGCAGTTGGGAAAGCAGAGAATCCCAGACAACCCTGTCCCCCGCAACTGGGGAACCCCAAGCTGCTCCCAGGCCAAATTGGATTGTATAGACAAGTACGATCCCTCCAGCGGGTCCTAAGACAACTTTGGGGCCTTGAGCCAGAAGGCCGTGCCTGGTAAACCTCCACCAGGAGGTGGCTAGGGGGAATCCTGATCAGATGCCTGAACCACCTCAACTGGCACCTCTAATGTAGAGGAGCAGCTGCTTTACTTTGAGCTCCTCCTGGATGACTAAGCTCCTCACTCTATCAAGTAGAGTGTAGCCTGCCATCCTGGAAAGAAAACTCTTTTCCAACAAAACTCTTTTTTAGCAATCTCATTCTTTCGATCATTACTCAAAGCTCATAACCATAGGTGAGGGCTGGGATGTAGACTGACCAGTAAACAGAGAGCTTTGCCTTATAGCTCAGCTCTCTCTTCATCACTCAAGTCTGGTACAGCAACTGCATTACTGCTGCCACCTGTCCCATCTCACGATCCCTCTTCCCATCACTTGTGAACATAACCCTGAATATACATAAACTCTTCCACCTGGGGCAGGTCCTTTCCCCTTACCTGGAGTGGGCATGTCATCCTTTTCTGGGCAAGGACCATGGACTCAGACTTGGAGGTGCTGATCCGCATACAAACCGCTTCACACTCACTTGCAAACTGCTTTAGTCATCCATATGATGGAACCAAAAGAACATCATCTGCAAACAGCAGAAACACCACCCTCTGGCCTGCACACATAATGCCGTCCTGACCTCAGCTACACCTAGACACCCTGTCCAAGAATATCACAAACAGCAGTGGAGTCAAGGCACAACCCTGGTGGAGTCCAACACTCACACTGAACAAGCTTGACTTAATGCTGAGTATATGCACACAATTCTCTGCCTCAGTACAAAGACAAAACTCCCATGCTCTCTCAACAATCTGTGTGAAGGTGTGAAAAGCTGGTCCATTGTTCCACAGCTGGGATAGAATCTGCATTGTTAAATTTAAAGTTCAATTATTGTTTGACATCTCCTTTCCAGCACATTAGCATAAACTTTCCCAGGGAGGCTAAGCAACAGTGTGATACCCCGGTAATTGGCAAGCACTCTCTGGTCCCCTTTTTTAAAAATAGGGACCACCACCCGGTCTGCCAGTCCAAGGGTACTGTTACTGGAGTCCATGCAACATTGTAGAGGCATGTCAGCCAAGATAGTCCCACAACATCCAGAGCCTTAAGCATTTCAGGGTGAATCTCATCCACCTCCGCTTGCCAACTACCTCAGTGACTTCCACCAGGGAAATGGAACATGTCCCTGACTCCTGTGAGGGAGGCATGTCTCTCAGGTTTAGAAGCTCATCAAAGTGCTCCTTCCACTGACCAACAATATCCTCATTTGAAGTCAGATTTTTCCACCCCTGCCAAGTACAGCTTGAGCAAAGCCACCCTGACTGCTGGACAGTTGTCCACATCCTACTGAAAGTCAATCGCAAGTCTTTTTCCACTGCCTTGCAAAACTCCTCCCACATGCTGGATTTTGCTTCAGCCACCGTTGCCGCCTTCTCTGCCTGTTGGTATCTATCTGCTGAGTTGGGAGTCCTCCGGGACATCCAGTCCCTAAAGGCCTCCTTCTTCTGCTTGACGGCCTCCCTCATCACCAATGTCCACCAGGGTTGCCTCCCTGAAAGACATCAACTTTTGGCGGCTACCACAATGGATGTTTTGAAAAGGGTCCATTCAGACTCGATGTCCCCTACCTCCTCCGGAACATGAGAAAAGTTCTTCCAGATGTGGGAATTAAAATCATCATCATCATTTCCAGCACACCCTCACTATTTGTTTGGGTCTTCCATGCCACCTGATCCAACTCACCACCAGATGGTGTTTGGTTGACAGCTCAGCACCTCTTTTCACCCGAGTGTCCAGAACATACGGTCCCAAGTTGGATGAAATGACAAGAAAGTCGATCATTGACCTTTGACCCAAGGAGCTCTGGTACCAAGCACACTTATAAACGTCATTGTGTATGAACTCGGTATTCATTATGGGCAATCCATGACTAACACAGAAGTCCAATAACATTTATCATTTGAGTTTATATTGGGCAGGCCATTCTTCCCAATCACCCCCCTACAGGTTTCCCAGCCATTGCCAACATAAGCTTTGAAGCCTTCCAACAAGACTATAGAGTCTGTAGATAGGGTCCTTTTCACAACCCCATCCACTCGCTCCGAGAAGGCTGAATACTCTGAACTGTTTGGTGCATAAGTGCACACAACAGTCACACAATTTTAATTCACATTGAGGTGACCCTCTCAACCACCAGGACAAACTCCAACTCCATGGCAGCCTGCCAGGGACTTGTGAGAATCCCCACACCCACCCGGCACCTCTCACCCTGTGTAAGTTCTAAGTAGGAGAGGAACCAACCCCTATCAAGAAGTTTGGTCCCGACACTGTGGGAGGAGGTGAGCCCAACTATATCTAGTTGGTACCTTTCAACCTCTCGTACAAGCTCTGGCTTCTTCCCTTCCCAGTGAGGTTATGTCCTTTGTGCCATGAGCCAGTTTCTGCCACAGGGGTCCATGCTGCCAAGGACCTCCCCGCCATCTTCCACCACCCATACAGCAAAGATTTTCAGTTTATCTTATTAGTTGGTTCTTTCCCTTACAGAAATTCATTTCACATGTGAATAAAACATGTGGTTTTTGCACACTTCACATTTTAAAAATGTATTATCATGTGAAAAAAATGTGATATAATGTGTGCTATTTTATTTCTTATTTGAGTTTTTATTTATTTTACTTACTTTATTAATATTATGTTATTCATTTAGTCTTGTTAGTTGTATTTAGTTTAAGTTGCTAAAATTAAATTTACAACTTTCTCAATCTGTGTTTTACTTACTTGGCTACCTGTACATAGGCCTATCTATTCCAAATCCTACAAACCTTATGTCTAATCTGTTGCAAACCATATATCTAATATATGGCAAACCATATATACCCTAACCCTATATCTAAGCCATTGTATTCCCTAGATCTAATCTATTGTGAAGCCTAACCTTCTGCAAACCCTACAAACCCTAGGTCTAACCTATTGCAAAGCCTAGGCGTAACCTATTGACAATCTTATGAACCCTAGGTCTAACTCGTTGTACAACATACAAATCCTAGGTCTAAGCTATTTAAATTTTAAATTTAAATGCAAAATTTAGGTCCAACCATTTTGCAAACTCAAGGTCAAATCTGTTACAAACCCTAGGACTAACATTTCTGCTAAACCAAGGTCTAACATATTGTGATCCCTAGGGCTAATCTTTCAGTGAGCTATAGGGCTAAACTTGTTCTGAACACTAGATCTAACCTACTGTGAACACTAGATCTAACCTATTGGCAACCCAGAGTTTAACCTAATGCCAACTCAAGGGCTAGCCTAAAGCTAACCTTTCAGCAAACCCTAGGTCAAACCTATTGTGAGCCCTTGGGCTAACATGTTTCCAAACTGTAGGTTTAGCCTTAATGCAAACCCTTAGTATGAACACTTTGTCTAACCTGTTTTCAAAAGCCAGATCTAAATTTTTTGCAAACTCTAAGACAAACTTTCATTCAAATATTAAGTCAAGCCTTTTTGCGAATCCTAGGACTAACCTTCATTCAAAAGTTCAGTCTTACCTATTGTGAACACTACTTTTAATTTTATTTGGATCCTAGATCTAACACATGGTAATAACCCAGAGCTTACCTTTCAGCAAATCTCTAGGTCTAACCTAATATCAACCCAAGGACTAACCATTTTGCAAACCTTAGGGCTAACCCTTTTATAAGCCTTAAGTTAGACCTAGGTTTCACTAACAGCTTAGTTCATAAAATTTTAGAGCTAAGGTTTATAAACAGATTAGACCTAGATTAGACCTAGGATTTGCAAAGAGGTTAGAATTAGGTCTATTATTAATCCTAGGTCTAATGAATCCCAATGCTATTGTTAACCATTGCTCTAAGCCGTTTGTGAAACCTAGGTCTAGGCTTTATGCAAACACAAGGAGTGAACATTTTGCAAATGCTAGGTCTAACCTTTTTACTAACACTGTGACTAACCTATTGCAAACCCAAGTTCTAAGCTTTTTAGGTAAGAACCCTAGGTATGACCTATTACTAACCCTAGGTCTAACCTGTTTTTAAAACTAAGTCTAACTTTTTGCAAACTCTAGTTTTAACCTGTCTACAAACCCTATTGTGAAACCTAAGTTTAACTTTTTTACAAACCCAAGGTCTATCCTATTGAGAACACTAGACCATTTAGACTATTTGCTAACCCTATGTCTAAACTTTATGCAAACTCTAGGTCTTATCTGTTTACAAGCACCAGGTCAAAGCTATTGTGAAAAGTAGGTCTAACCTTTTTACAAACCTTAGGTCTAACCTGTTTGCAATACCTAAGTAAAAACTGTTTGCAACCCTTCATCTAAACTGTTCACAAACTCTAGGTCTATTGCAAATCCTACTTATAACATTTTTGCAAACCCTAGTTGAGCTCACCATTTGGCCCAAAGTTTAATTACATGCTTTTTTAACCTTATAATAGCTCAGCTAGTTAGCATTAAAGTCCTTAATATGTGAAAAGCCTACTGTAAACCCTAGGTGTGACCTTTTTAAAAACCCAGGGCCTATCCTATTTAGGAAACCCAGGTCTAAACTGTTTGCATCCCTAGCACTAATCTTTTTTATGAGCCCTAGGTCTAACCTATTGCCAACTTTAGGTCTTAACTTCTTATGAACCCTATGTTTAACCTATTGCTAACCCTACATCTAAGCTATTGTTAATCCTGGGACTAACCTATTGTTAACCTTACATCTAATCTATTGTTAACCCTAGGTCTAACCTGTCTGCAAACTCTAGGTCTTACCTGCATTCAAACATTAGTCCTTACTTTTTATGATCCCTAGGTCTCACTTCTTGAGAGCCCTAGCTCTAACATTTTAACAAACTCTTGGTCTAAAGCATAGCAAACCCTATGTCTAAACTGTGTGCGAACCGTAGGTCTAACCTTTTGCGAATCCTAGGTCTAACCTTTTTATGAAACCTAATTCTAACCTATTGCAAACCCTAGGTCTAACCTTTTGATAAAACCTAGGTCTAACACATTACAAACCCTAGGCCTAACCTATTAATGAACCCTAATTCTAACCCTAAGTCTAACCTAATACAAACCCTAGGTCTAACCTTTTTAAAATGCTAGGTCTAACCTATTACAAACCATAGATCTAATCTTTTGACAAAGCTCTTACTAATTGCAAGATCTAATCTATTTGCTAAACCTTGGTCTAACCTTTTTACAAACCCTAGGTCTAACCTGCAAAACTAGGTCTAAGCTGTATGCATGCCCTAGGTCTAACTTTTTATGATCCCTTTGTCTCACCTATTGAAAACCCTATGTCTAGCAACTTTATAAATCTCAGGTCTAACATATTGCAAACCTTAGGCCTAATCTATTTGCGAACCCAAAGACTAACCTTTTACAAACCCTATTTATGAACCCTAGGCCATACATTTACGCGAGCCCTAGGTCTTTTACTAACTCTAGGTCTAACTTGTTTAAGAAACCTACATCCAACCTATTGCAAACACTAGGTAGAATCTTTTTACTAACTCTGTGTCTAATCTGTTTAAGAAACCTATGTCTAACTTACTGTAAATCCTAGGTCTAACTATGAACCCCATATTATTTACCTCTAACTTGTTTGCAAACCTTAGTCCCAAACAGTTTGCAAACCCAAGGACTAAACTGTTTGCAAATCTTAGGTCTAACCTACAGTGAAGCCTAGTTCTAATCTTATTACGAACACTAAACCTAGGTCTAATCTGTTTAAGATACCTAGATGTAACCTATGGCGATACCTATGTCTAATCGTTTTGTGAACCCTATTGTTAACTCCTTGGTCTAATCTCTTTGCTCTTTTAAGTTCTTTCTTAAGTCTAACCTGTGTGCAAACCCATTGCCCAGCCTGTTTGCAAAGTCTAAACATTTTACGAACCTTAGGTCTAGTTTATTGCAAATCCTTGGCATGACATATTGAGAACCTGGTGTCAACCCTTGCATGAACTCTAGGTCTAACCTATTGCAAACCCTAGGCCTAACCTATTTGTGAACCATAGGTCTAACTTGTTTGCGGATCCTAGGTCTAACCTCTAATCTTTTTAGAACTGCTAGGTCTAATTTAGTTGCGAACCCTAGCACTAACCTTTTAAGGAACCCTAGGATTAATCAATTTGCACACCAAAGGTCTAATCTATGGTTAACCCAGCATTTCTCAAAGTGTGTGGCTAACACTACGTCTCACTTATTTGCAAACCCTAGGTCTAACCTTTTTGTGAATCCTAGGTGTTATTTTTTTTTAATCCCTCAGTCCAACCTATTGTGAACTTTAGATCTAATTTATTTGCTAACCCTAAGTCTAACTTATTTACCAACTCTAGTGCTAGCCTATTTATGAATCCTAGGTCTAACCTTTAGAGATCAATTAAGGAAATTAAGGTTTTCATCAACCAAACAATAAATAAATAAATAAATAAATAAATAAATAAATAAAATAGAATTATTGGAAAAAAATAAAATAAAAAGAGAAAGGAAAAAAATAGTCAACTAAAACAGTTACGGCCTGTCTGAAGGTGACTAGAAATTAAAAATCTAAAACGATTGAGTGACACCAGCAAGCTGAGTTTTAAAGACTCCTGTAGTAAATTTCAGCTCACTGGTGCACTGTAGCAAAAAGCAGATTTTCCCAGTTCAGTAAAACTCTAGGTACCTGACAGGTGATCCAGTCACTAGAGTGAGTCTGATAATTACTGGTATTTATAGAGATCATAGATGAGATGTAAGCTGGCATATGGCTGGAGTGTGATATAAATAAAAATAACCCGATGTATTTTCTGTCATGCTGCCAGTGTGGACCAACCAACTTTATTATGCAGTCTACAGTGGTGAGTGTTGTAAGGGTCACCAGTAATGAATCTCAAACTGAGTCTTGTGATTTGAGGTTACTGGTGGATGCATGTCTATAAACTACATCACTGTAGTCCAGGACTGACAGTAAGTTGCCTTCATTACTCTTTTTTGGGCATGCATATGCAGACAAGAATTATTTCGGTAAAAGAATTTCTATGAAGGAATTTTGATAAAGGAATAAAGGAATCCCTGCTTACATTTGCTGAGTAGATTATTGATATAAGATTTAAATGTAAGTTTATCATCCAGCCAAATGCCAAGGCACATATACTCTGTGACTCGCTCAGTGCTGTCCTGTCAGGGTGGTATTCAGTAAAACCAGTATTTAAAGATCTTTGCATTGCAGTATTTGAAGTGTTTTAAGATTCTTCGCATTTAAAACTAGTTTGTGCTTGTACAGAGCCTTCTGTAAAGCACTAAATGAGCACTGGAGTTTTTCTATTGCTGCATGAGCAGATTCGGCTGGACAGTATAAAATCATGTCATCTGCATACAAGTGCACTTTGCAGTCTGAGGTGGAGGCAAAGAGGTCATTATATATATTTATCAAATAAAACTGGACCAAGGATTAAGTCTTGTGGGACCCTTTTGGTTACAGGAATTAAAAAAGAAGACAGAATGCTTTTGTTATTCCTGTCTAAGGCCATGTAGAGCTCATTCAACACCAGTGTGATCATAGAGATGGTGCTGTGTCTTTCTCTAAAGCCAAACTGAATGTTAAACATGACAGAGTTTTCATAAAGAAATGATAAATCATAAACAGTTATTTAGATCTGCTACCTCACCTCTCCTTTATGCTGTGGAATAATGTGAGCTGTACTCCAGATACTAGGAATTCTGTAATAATAAATAGAAAGATAAAAAAATTGTAATATGTAAGCTTGTAAAACCCTTGTTTGCAAGACACAGGAAAAAGGGGTCCAGACCATCCTCATCTGTAGTTTTTTGCAGGTTAATAGCAGTGAGAGCATTAGCCACTACATATGGAGAAAAAATCTGGAGTGTGAAAAGACCATGGTTCTGGGTAGCAGTAGAAGTCACTTAAAATCAGCAGCTTTAAATCAGTATTTTTGAATAGAAAAAAAATGCAGAAAAATGAATATTCAAAATTGGAAAAGTTCTTTTTGGTCGGATATCAAATGAATATCAATTAAAATTTTGGTCAGGATAGAAGAGGAGTTATATTTGAGGGAATTTACTGCTTTACAGAAATTTTAAATGTTGGAAGAGTTGATGATAGAGCTGAGATGATAATCTAATATCACATTTATAATAGCAGTAATGTATTTATTTCTCAGTTGTCTGAATGTAAGTCACTTCTCTCTCCCCCTTATGTGTATGACAACAGCCCAAGCTTTATTTATTGCTTTAAGCAATGAGGAAATTTCACTAGTTAACCAGGGACACAATCTGTCTCTTATTGCTTTGCTTTTTGTGGGGGACATGAATGATTTACTTAAATGATCTAGTGCTAAATAGACATCTGGAATTTTGAATGTAAAGTGAATTTCACTCATTGCTAGGTCAGAAAGAAAAGCTTGCTCATTAAAATTTTTAACCACCATCCGAGAGCCTGTTTTTTCATGTATCCATTTCTAACACAACCGGTCAAGTGATGGTCTCTGAAACCAAGATAAAAAAAACAAAAACAAAAAAAATAACTCTTGAGGCAGTAAGTTTGTCCAAGTTGATTCAGTTACTAACTGTGTGAAGGTAAGATTGCCGCACATTTCTTTTAAATCATTTCTTTTAAAAGCATTGGATAGCCAAATGAGATTAAAGTCCCCTAGGACCAGCATTTCTGAAGCAGTATGGTATGATAGAAGATCAGCTATTTTGTTCGTTGCAGAAGATGGCGCAGAAAGAAGCCTGTAGATCCCTACTAATACAAAAGAATAATTTTTCTCTAGGCCCACCTTCAAAGCAAGGAACTCAAAACATTTTTTTTAAATTGTGATTAGTAATTTAGCTTGTATGTTTGCTCTTATTTAAATAGCTACTCTGCCTTCTCTCTATTCTTTGTTAATTCTTTATGGACAGAAATTACTTCAAGCTACATATGCTTCATTATTTAAAGCTGAAACTACATGGGGTGCCTAAGCCAGGTCTCTGTTAGGATTAATATATCTGGATCAGACTGCAATCTGAACTTTCAGTTGATCCATTTTATCCTTTTGAGGTAAGCTTGTAATTTTTAAATGAATTATTCCTAGACTTTTTTCTTTTAAAACTAATGAAATCCTTTATAGAGTTTACAGGGGGCTTTGGCTGGGATTGCAAAGGTAGAAGTGAAGGCTCAAAGCAAATTAGGTTGTTTGTATTTATAAAACCATTAAATTAGTCTGCTTACTTGACATTTCTTTTGCGCTTATGTAAAAAGCTGGTCCTAGGTCTACTACCAATAACTACCCAAATATTTGAGCAAATGTCGTTAGTATTAGTATCTAGTCATCTATATGCTGATTCCAGAAGAGGTTACAATTGTCAATAAAATTCAAGCAAGTGCAGAGGAAGGTTTTTTGAAGATCGGGAAGTTGCAGTTTAATGTCCAAATGGCTTTTGTGCCAGAAACTGAATGAACAACAGCTGTGTGGTGATTAATGTTTCTGATAATAGAGTCACATCCTATGAAAAAGTGATTGGTGAGGGATGGCAGGTCGTCATCCAGGACGATCCTGAGACGCGGATGGTTGATAAGTCCGTTGCTCTGCATTCTGTCATGGGGTGGTGGTGAGAGGACAGTGCAGCAGTATCCAAAGGCGGGGAGCAGTGCTTCTGCTGCCCAGGAGGGTCCACTGGTGTTGTCTGGTACTGGGGGTTTTTACCACCTTCAGGTCCACCATATTGCGAACTTTGGGTCTAACCTTTTTTGCTTATGCTAAGTCTAACTCCATCCAGTCTAACAACCCTCTATCCATAACCCGTACCTTTTACAAACCCTTACCCTAACCTATTACAAACCCTAGGTTTAACCTATTGCAAACCCTATAAATCCCATGTCTATCTTCTTACAAACCATATGTCTAATATATTACTAACCTTAACTTTAAGCTATTACAAACTCTACACATCTTTGGTGCAACTTATTTCAAACCCATCTCCAACATATTGCAAACCCAAGGTTTAACCTAATACAAGCCCTAAGTCTAACCTTCTATAAACCACGCTCCTAATCTATTATTTTCCTTACAAACCTTAGTTCTAACCAATTACAAGCCCCATGATTGACATATTATTATAACCCTACAATATCCCTATGTCTAACCTTTTACAAACCCTCGGCCCAACCCATTACTTTAGAAACCCCGGGTCTAATAATAATAGAATAGAACATTTTAAATTGCCAGTCTAACCTATTACAAACCCTGTGTTTAACTTATTCCAAACTACAGTGATAAATTTAACCTTAAGTGTAATCCTGAATACTGATTCAAAGTGTATTTAAAGTTCTTTTTCAAGTGCCATTTTTGCATTCATACTCTTGTTTTCTCATTCTCTTCACTTGTATCTTCTTATCCTTACAGCACAAACTTGAAATACGCTGTACATATACAGTGCTGCTTGAAAGTTGGTGAACCATTTATCGTTTTGTGAATTTCTACATAAATATAATGTACAAATGTGATCAGATCTTCATTTAATGCATAAGAATAAAGAGAACCCAATTAAATAAAAAAAACACAAAATTATATGTTTTTTATTCATTTATTGAACTAAGTAATCTAACATCAAATGTCTTTGTTGGCAAACCTCTGCTTCTAGGAACTGATGTGACCCCCTTGAGCAGCAATGACTTTAACCAAACAGATCCTGTAACAGTGGATCAGCCCTGCATGTTGACTTGTAAGAATCTTAGCTTATTTTTCTTCACAGAACTGCTTTAACGGTTATGTTGGTGGACTTCCTTTCATGACCACTACAATTTAGGTTTTGCCTCAACATTTCTATTGGATTAAGGTCTGGACTTTGACTGAGCCATACCAAAATGCAACATTTCTTCTGCTTTAACCATTCTTTGTAAACTAACTGGTATTCTTAGGATTATTGTCTTTCTGCAGGACCCACTTTCTGTTGAGGTTTAGTTGATGGATGGATGCCGTAACATTCTCCTGTAGAAGTTTTTGATATAATCCAGAATTTATAGGTTCATCAAATCATGGCAAGCTGTCCGTGTCCAATAGCAGCAAAACAGCCCAAACCATGATACTGCCACCACTGTGTTTCAATGTTGGGATGAAGGTCTTATGCTGGAATGCAGTTTTCAGTTTTCCCAAACAAATAGTTTTCAAAAAGTTTTGGAACAGAGACAGTTTTGGAACCTCTTCCAGCCTAATGAGCACTTTGGAAATCTCATTTGACTGAAACATGGCATGCACTAACAAATGTTTAGAGTAGAGTCAGCCACACTCAAACCGAATTATCATCCAATGGTTTCAACCTCCAGACACTTATTATTACTTACACCAAACTGATAATTCTAGAGGTTCACATACTTTTGTTAACAAAGACATTTAATGTTGGATCATTTTGGATCATCTCTAAAATAACAGAGAACAAAACAGTTAGTGAACCCCAGATGCCATCGGCCTATAGCTGCAATGATTTTATGAACTTCTTTAGTGATAAAATTGAAAAAATTAGGCAGAAAATTCAGAAAACACAATCAAACTCTACAAACCTGCTGCCTTATAATGCCAGCCTCAATCTTGAAAATATTATAATCCCTGCAGAGAGGCTGGAATCATTTACCTTACTCCAAGAAAATGAACTAGTTAAAATAGTTTCTTCCACAAAATCATCTACTTGTATGTTAGATCCGATTCCTACAGGTTTACTCAAGGAAATTTTGCCAGAAATAACCAAGCCTATTCTGTCAATAATAAACTCTTCTCCTAGCCTTGGGTACATCCCAAAATCTCTTAAACTAGCAGTAATTAGACCGCTGATTAAGAAAGCAAACCTCGATCCATGCGAACTATCCAATTATAGACCCATCTTGAATCTCCCCTTTATATCTAAGATCTTGGAAAAAGTTGTAGCAAAACAAGTATGCTCCTATTTGCATAGGAATCAAATGCATGAAAAATTTCAATCTGGCTTTAGGCCACATCATAGTACAGAGACAGCACTAGTAAAAATTGTAAATGATCTATTATTATTTTCTGACCAAGATAATGTGTCCTTGTTAGTCCTCCTCGATCTTAGTGCGGCATTTGACACAATAGACCATGCTATCTTACTAGATAGACTAGAAAACCTTGTAGGGGTAACAGGAATAGCTCTTTCCTGGTTCAGGTCCTACCTCACTGATCGCTATCAGTTTGTTAATATAAACGGTGAATCATCTGCCCTCACAAAAGTAAAGTATGGTGTTCCACAAGGCTCTGTTTTAGGACCTGTATTATTCACATTATATATGCTACCACTGGGCACCATTATCAGTAAACACGGCATAAATTTCCACTGCTATGCTGATGACACTCAGTTACACTTAGCAAGCGACCCAGATGATAAAATTAAACTTAGCAAGATTGAGGACTGTATAAAAGACATAAAGGACTGAATGTCGAGTAACTTTCTCCTTCCAAACTCAGATAAAACGGAGGTTCTGCTTCTTGGTCCAAAAGCAGCTAGAAACAAACTGTCTACTTTAACACTTAAACTTAACAAGTTCTCAGCTGCATCAAGCTCATCTGTAAAAAACCTTGGTGTCATTATAGACCCTGATCTGTCCTTCGATGCACATATAACCAATATTACTAGAACAGCCTTCCTGCATCTCCGCAATATTGCTAAATTAAGAAATGCGTTATCTCTACAGGATGCAGAAAAGTTAGTTCATGCATTTATTACTTCAAGGCTAGATTACTGTAATGCCCTGCTGGCTGGATGTCCCAGCAAAAGCCTTAACAAGCTTCAGCTAGTCCAGAATTCTGCAGCCAGAATTCTTACTAGAACCAGAAAGTTTGACCATATCAGCCCAGTTTTATCAACCTTACACTGGTTACCAGTTAAATTTCGCATTGATTATAAAATTCTCTTACTGACTTAGAAAGCACTAAACGAACTCGCCCCTCAGTATCTGAGTGAACTTCTCTCTCACTATGAACCATCACGCCTACTTAGATCACAAGGTGCTGGCTTACTATTAGTACTTAGAATTAATAAAGTTACGTTAGGGGGGAGAGCCTTCTCATACAAAGCCCCCCAGCTTTGGAATAATCTTCCTGTTAATGTTCGGGACACAGACACAGCCTCAGTGTTTAAGTCTAAGCTAAAAACTTACTTGTATAGTCAAGCCTTTGGTAATTAGTTTTCCCTGTCAGTTCTATACCTGCCAGAGTCTCCGCTGCTCTGCTAACACTGTAATTTCTGATCAGTCACCCATTACAGAACTGACTCTCTGTTTGTTTTTCCTTTCTTTTTTTTGCCGAGTTGAACAGCTGCCCATCCTGTGCGTCTGATGCTGCTGCCTCTTCTGCCTTGATCGGGTGCCACTGCTCGCCAGCCCTCTGGACCGGCTTACTACCATTGAGCCTCCTGCTGTACAACGCCGTGCAAACCTCACCCTCACAACCTGACCCCACTGATGCTACTGCTGTTGCTACATGAACTAATCAAAATTAATCATTTGAACTAATCAATCATTTAAACTAATCAAATTAATCAATCACCCATTACAGAACTGACTCTGTGTGTTTTTCCTTTCTTTCTTTCCTTTGCCGAGTTGAACAGCTGCCCATCCTGTACATTCTGATGCTGCTGCCTCTTCTGCCTTGATCGGGTGCCACTGCTCGCCGTGCAAACCTCACCCTCACAACCTGACCCCACTGATGCTGCTGCTGCTGCCGCATGAACTAAACTAATCAAATTAATCATTTGCTCCACCTGTTTTCCCTGTTTTTTGTACTATAATACTTTATACTAACAATGTTTACTATTCGGTGTCGACCAGAGGAGGATGGGTTCCCCTTCTGAGTCTTGGTTCCTCTCAAGGTTTCTTCCTGTTTCTCTTAGGGAGTTTTTCCTTGCCACTGTCGCCTCTGGCTTGCTCATGGGGGCTTGGACCCGGATTTCTTTCTGTAATGCTGATTTCCTTGTAAAGCTGCTTTGTGACAACACCTGTTGTAAAAAGCGCTATATAAATAAACTTTGCTTGCTTGCTTGATTTTGTTTAATAGATTGATGTAAAACTATATAACTGTTTGTGTTATTAGTTTTATTGGGTTCTCTTTCTCTACTGTTATGACTTCAATGAAGATCTGATCATATTTTGGGTCACATTTATGTAGAAATTCACAAAATGATAAAGGGTTCACAAACTTTCAAGCAGCACTGTACCATCAGCAATAAACAACATATTATAGTACAAAACAATGTAACCATGAACCTCTGATTTTCCTTACAGTTTTTCATGTTTGAGATAAAATGTGGAAAAGTTCATATTCCCTTGCCCTTCAGCTCTGTGTTTGTGTATGGGTGTGTGTGTGTGCGTGTGTTCAAGCAAATAGTACAGGTGGTGATTTATGCTTTTGAGAGCAGTGAGATGCGA
Organism: Colossoma macropomum; assembly: GCF_904425465.1. Lineage (NCBI taxonomy): Eukaryota > Metazoa > Chordata > Actinopteri > Characiformes > Serrasalmidae > Colossoma > Colossoma macropomum. The sequence continues at coordinate 28,086,467 of NW_023494800.1, forward strand.
CTTGACATTTTCCTGCTGTGGTGTAGCCCAGTTCTGGCTCTATGCTTCATTACGTGGTGCTCCCAATGCAATTCCCGACCCAGTAAAAATAACCTGCACTCGTTCAAACGTGAACAAAGAGTATGTGTGTGTGTGTGTGTGTGTGTGTGTATGTGTTCGGGGGCAAGGAATGTGCAACACCCTTTGCTATTCTCACCTCCTCTTTAATTTCCATATGGTTATGTGCCATCAGTCCACTGAACCTTTAAACACATACACACACATCATTCTCAACCTACTCAATCTATAAGAACACTAAAGACGTTGGATATAAGTAGATAAATAAATAAATGAACACATCTGTGAGCACAAATGGCTGACATTTGGTGCTCGTACTGATCATCTCTTATTTATGGCTGTTTAGCTGTGTCTCTCTGCTCCGTTCACACAGCTTACAGTATCAGATGAGCCTTCAATGGCTTCCTGCATGACTAGCCTGCTTGTTACTAACTCCAATTTGGTTCTGTCAGAGATACAACTGCTAAAACAAATTAATGTAAAGGGCCATGTTTTCTGATGCAAATTATGGCTCGTCATTGATTCTGCATTGGACATTCGTTGAATTGTCACCACTGACACATTTTAAGATAGGTGGAAATGAAATATTTTTGAATAAAAGCTCAGCTCCCTGAAGAACCTTGCCTGAGCAAGCATAGGTAAAATTGTACACCTGATTGATAAGCCTTTTTTGATCTTGCTCTTTGGCTCTAGTGCTTGATTGGCCTGCATCTGAGGCATCAAACTGTCACCTATGAGTGGCACGGGGGCAGCATGTTTACACAGGGTGACAGTGTGTTATGGACACCAACATCTACACTTTAATCACTTTAAAGGTATTTGCATTAAGAGAATTGCAACCATCCTTAAACGCTGCCTGTCAACCTTTGAGATACTAATATTAAATGTGTAATTTTCATTTGCATGATGCCTTCATTGACTAGCATTTCACGCAGTAAAGATCATGTCTTTGTAATGGCGCAACCTCCTGATAAAAGAGATCACAGTTGGTGGATGAAATCAACAGGAATATCCATTTTTTATTCACACATTTGTACAAAATGTTTACACATTTTATCATTAAAGTCAAAACCTTATCAAATTGTGTGTGCTGATGCTCTTTGCTCTGTCCCACTTAAAATCTATACATAAACAGAAAAGACAGCACCAGGACTCAAGTTTACCTGTTTATATGTACTATGGACGTTGCTCTTCTCTTGATATGGTATTCTTAGTTACTCACTTTAGCGTTTGTGTTTTATTGCATTTTGTGACATGTAATGTTTGTAATGTCTTGTTGGATAGCCTTAAATTTGCCACTTTGACAAAATTTGTCTTTATGTTCCATACGACAGGTATTACAAAGACTGGACAAGACTGCAGTAGGGGAGAGTGAAAAAGAGAAAAAGAGAGAGAGAAAGAAAGAAAGAGAATGAATGAGCTTGAGAGCATACAAGGAGGAAATTCTTAGACACCACTTTGTTTTCACAAAACCACACACAGGGCTATTACTTGCCATTACCTTTAAGAGTGAAATTTATTGCTGTTTGTATTTTCTTTAATATAGCCTGTAGGTGATCCCCCATGGTGCCTCTGCGGACAACCGCTTTAGTAAGCTTTTACTCTCCCAGCACTGCCTTTATTTACCTGCTGTTTTACAATGAAATACTCAGACTTGCATGCCCAACACCATACCATGTTTGGATTTTATTTAGCCTTTTAGTGTATGTGTTTTTGTTTGCTAACGACTGCATGACAGGCAGGTAGGAAAAAGGGTTCCAGAGGTGTGGGAACAGATACCTGGTGCTCATGATCTTGTACAAAACGCAGGACCAAAAACAAAGCAAACAAACTGAAAGACAGACAGGACATAAAGATTTAAATTTATGCCATTTACACTGTATTTGCCCGAATAAAGTTGATTAGCTGAAACATGTTTGATGTCAGTAGTTTGCTTCATAAAGCCTATAACTCACTAATTAGTATCATGAATCATGTCACATCATGTCTAAAACGTCACAAATATGCCTTGGATCACGTAATTAATCTCTAATACACTTGCTTGTGTGGTTCCTGACACTGTAAGACATACAGTAGTAGCAGTCATCTTAAAACCTGAATTTTATTCATACTTTTATCCATTTAGATAACAGGATGTCATAAACTGTCAGAAACCAAAATAAGCAAGTCAATTTAAGATTACTTAACAACTGAAAATGAGTTGAAGCAAATTAATCATGATTTAGGCACACAGTTTGCACAGTGCTAACTGCTGGGAAGACACTTTCATCACTTAGCCTCGTAGCTCCAGTGCAACAGATGCAAACTCTGCACAGAAATACTGTACGTCTTGGCTGACTGACCACATTATGGGGAAAATTGTATAGATCTGATTTAATGCTGAACTATCATGTATCTGATGTTCTCAACTTTGCTCTTATGTTTCCAATCAGGGAGCTCACTGACAGTGCATCCAGAGTCTCAGCCAAAAGAGGCTTGCCCCATTCACGACTGTAAAGTCATGGCATTTATTCTAAGATAAAAATGCTGTCCCGCAATGTTCTGTATTGATGAGAGTCAATCGCTCAGGGCCACGGTGGCATAATCTGTCCAAACAACTCCGCTCCAAAGAGGTTAAGATCCATCGATCCCGGCACCGACTCATATTTCATCCCCAAGAACAATATTCTTAATTGACGTGGATCTGCTGTTATGGATTAAAGGCTTGGGAAAAAGAGCAGGAGGGAGAAAAATAAAGGAGAGGAGAAAGGCAGAAGAAAGCCACACCTGACTTTAATGTGAAGTTCACAAATCCACTCCCCGCGTCCATTCCACCCTACCTCCATCCTCGCTCAACCCCTTTTGATTCCTCTTCTCGTTAGCCATAATCAGATTCAATGTTTTTTAATGAAACTCATGCAAATAGTGTTTTTTATATTTTGCTGATCAAATAGTCTGCCACAGCAATTGTCTTTTCATACACCCCTAAAAAATACTAATCATAAATTAAGTAGTTTGACTAGTTTACATAAATCTGCCAAGTGAGAAGAGGGCTAATCAAAAGTAGATCAAACGATTTGTCTCTAATTGAAATGCAAAAGCAGACCCTCTTAACACAGGCAGTACTACTTGAGGCTTCAGCTCTCTATCAGGAGGCCCAGTCCTTTTCTTCAGCGTCCCAGAAGCCTGTGCAGGCACGGACAACAGACGAAACTCAGCAGGCACTCTGGGAAATGTAGTCTCGAGGGCTGCCACTGGATGGCTAACGGGGGCCTGAGAGAATGTGTCTAATTAGGTCAGTTATTTTGGTGGCTGCAGGTGAGAGGCAATACCTCAAGTTTCCACAAACCAGAGAGACTGTGGAGCTTCAGGCTGACTGCGTCAAATTTTAGGTATAAGCATAGATAAACTGGCCTATGGAAGCTTTTGTGAACCTACATAAGGAACTGAATTCAGTCACTATGCAAGTGCATGGTGCAATAATTTAAGGCTGCTCAACAATGGTATTGTTTTGCTTGACAGCATATTTAGACATCCAGTTTCAGATTACAATTTTTGGAGGTACATCAGGGGTCCCAACACTACAAAAACAGGAAAAAATATATTATTTAAGGAAAACATTGGACTATTACTTTAAGGAAGAGTGTAGATTCAAGGATGGAAGGTTCACTTTTTTGGGGTTAAGGGTCATTTTTGCCTTGTTCCAGTTCAGACTCTGACCAACAAGCATAGTACTGTTTTATATACCAATTAAATCAACATCATAAATTCTGCAAAGCTGAAAATGTCTTCACTAAAATGTGGACCTATGGAAAAAAAAAAGTTCCCAAGCAAAAAAATACAAGTTTCCAAGTTCAAATTTATTACTCCAAAAACAAACAAACAAACAAAACAAACCCAAAATCAACCAAGATGATGTCCATAGGGATGTTTTATTTGTCATGTTATGTGCAAGGCTGTGATTTGTGGTTGTCATCATTTTAAAACAAGGTTCACCAACAATGATAGCTGCCAGATTGTGGTTATGATACTAATGGAATCCCCAGAAACTTTCAAAAATAGATTAGAAGAGGCAGCCTTTCCATTTTTAAACAGTAATTGTCATTTGTCTTCAGTGTTGTATCTACAAGCATGCTTGCATCAGATGTGCATAAAGGTACTTTAGGTCGTACGTCTGTTTCTTTTCTTTCATCACTAAAAATGTATCCACTTTATAACGACATTAGAGTAGCAAATGCTAAAGCATTTTTACAAGTCTTTATAAACAAAGGTAAAAACAGAAGGTGTGGGGGTTTACAGTAATACTGTATTTATATGAACAACAACTCAACACCTTTTTTAAACTCATCACGGAGCGATACAGAGAACATTGTCAGAGGGGGCAAAGTCAAATGAACAAAGAATACATCTCAACATCACTTATCGAATATCCGTTCATCGATGCTGATTAAAATACGCTCAAAACAACAAAATAAACAGTAGAATAATAAACACTTTGAGAAGGAAAAGATGACTTTTCTACACTTCCTAAAAAGTACAAAATAAATTTAAAAAGGAGTGTGTCTGTTAAAGATGAAGCAACAAATACAGACACTGTCCAACAGGAGAGGCTTACTGATCTTGATTGGAGTTATGTTGTCTGTGTTCATTCAACTCATGCCTTCAGTCTTTTCAAGCATCCCGTGGACCTTTGCGTTCCAGAGCCTCATCAAGACTTTTGTGCTGTACAGAATCACTGCTGCACAGGGGGTCAACTTAAAGCAATAATAATAAAAATAATAACAATGGTGGCATTGCCTAAGAGAGAAAACATTAAGCAAAGGGGAGAGTGCAGCAGTGTGCTTTCACGGAAGATGGAAGATTGACCAGAAGGTGTACGTTCATCCAGAAAAAGCAAAACATTTCATCATTTTAGTCTCAAAAAAGGGGTAGGATATAGAAGTTGAAAAAACAGAAGGAAAGCGAATTTTTTTCTTTTTCTACAAGTTGCTGTGGTGTGGTGGGCGGCTGCCAACAAGTGGTACTCTGGATACACACTGCAAGGACCGCAATCACACTGCACCGCAATACACATACACACACGCACGCACACACACGCACACACTTGAGTCCTGTACATGAGTTTCAGGTGATCTGGGGTGACCACCCTTACTGCTTTGCCTTCATACAAATCCCACAGCCATCTCCAAAATAGCCAAAATACAGGCAAAGAGTCCATTAGTGGAGTGAAGCAACTATCCACAAGTGGGGAGGAAATCCAAGGAAAGCTGCACATCCATCTCAGTACATGATGGGAGGTTTGGAGTAGGGTCTGTTCTCTAGACAACAAAGAGAAAACAACAGGATGCATTAGTTCAACTGTTGGAAGATTGGACAGAACATATTGTTATGAAGCCTTGCATCTTAAAACTGTCAAAACCCACATGGACACAGTGTTTGTTCTTTAGTTCACTTCCATTAGTCATTAGCATAATCATCTGGAGATCACAAGGTCAATCCCTGGCGATGGCACAGCCATCTGATTCCAAGAGTGCAAGAGAACATCACGGGCCTTGCTCTCTCTGGGTGGGTAGGATGGCTCTCTCTCCCCCATCATTCAGCACGATGCTAGGCAATGTGCGCAACTGTTAGCTTACGTTACAGAACTGGCAGTTAGCATTCCCCTCCAAATGTGTTGAGATATCACAATGATTATCTAGCAACAGTTTAAAAAGATGTGGTGGCTGGCTTCACGTGTCTCAGAGTAAGCACATGCTAGCCTTCACCCTCCCTGCCTGGTAGCTTGGGAAACCTAGCTTGGGGGTGAAATTGGCCTCGACTAAAACTGGGCTAATTTGGGCCATCATTGGGCATTTTGTCATGTACATATTTTTGGTTGGCAGCTTATTTTCAACTAGCAGTGACACTGCAGTGTGTAAAAATCCCAGTAAAATCGCTGTGGCTGATACACTTCTAACAGGTCCACATATACCACCGTGCCACTTGCATGTTGGTGTCACAACTGTACTAAGAATGATCCACCACTAAAAAAAATCTGGTCAACAGTGGTCCTACACAGTACACAAACTCAAATATGGCGTGTAATAATGTTTATTTTATTTAAACCAATTGTAAAAGCATGGATATATATTTTGAGTCTGCATGATCCTTGTACAGTTTTCTCAATGTGTTTGACACTGTTATTGGTTCTGCCTCCTCTACCCCTTTTTCAGTGGTCTGTTTTTGACTGCAGTAGTTTTGGCTGACAGACTGTTCTGAATTAGTTTAATACATAAAATGACCTGTTCTTTGGGAATCATCTTAGAATTTAATTAAGGATGATTTGCCATCCCCCAAACCCCCTGCCCACCAATCCAATCAGTCCTTTAATATGGAGAATAAGCTGATACTGAGTCTAACCAGGTGTGTATGTATGTCTGTAGTATGTTTCAAAATGACCATTCTACAGTGTGTTTAATATTTACTTTTGATCTTGTAAATATTTACTTATATGTGTTTTTTTGACCTCCCTGATAATGTGGCTACTGGTTACTTTAATATGCAAAATGTTTGATATGTGCATGACACTGAAATGATGCATCTATTGTTATATCATCATTTGTCCATGATTTTTCAAATCTATTTCAAGACTTTATAAGACTTTTTAAAGAACCTTTTTCTATTGTGACCATTTTACTTGATGGACAGGGCAGAGGGTGGCTGATAAACTGTGCAGCTCCAGCTTTCTCAAAGAAGCCAGTTTAGAGAATGAATCATTCAGCATTAGCTGCTGACATGAAGCACCAGATCAGAAAAAGACAGCTGGCTGGTAAGGAGCATGAACACTTCACTGGCATGTTAATCACAATGTGCCAAGCTTCCTTGACTGCTGCAGAGGAAACAGTTCATCAGGAATTAAGTGCTTTTACACGTTCAATACCCTTGTTTCAGTAAGCAACAACAGATGAGCTAATATATAATCAGAATGTAAACAAAGCTGTGCTTAAGGTGCAGATAGGGAAAGTGAGGTACAGTGGAGTGTAGAGTGGTTATGGGCATACAAGATGAAATCCCCCAAAATCCTGTCGCTTTCAATCTGAAACTCGGACATGAGAGCATACCACAAGCTATGCTTTGTGCTGATACACCGTTTGTGCATGCATTGCGCATCACTGTGAAACACAGGAATGTGTATCATTTTATAAATGTCTTATATGAATTTGATATGTCATTTGCAAGGTGTGAACGCCACACAGAAGCCTTCCAGAAATAGCCAGCAGACTAATAGAGTTGCTCAGATGGGTGCACCGAAGATGTGTTTTATCGTGCTGTGAAATATGAGTTGTAATATCCTGAAGTGCAATTAATTGAGCCCTATGGCTGACAGCAGGCTAAATCTGCCATAGAAATGCAGCACCCAAGGGACAGGGAATCCAACAGATCATCTGCTTCAGGCTTTAATCTGACACAGAGCAAAATGGAGATGCACCTATACTGTTCTATGAAATATGGACCAAGTTATTCAAATCTAAAAATTTAAGTATAAACGATTGTCTATGCATGCTGTATGAATATTTTATTTTCTTTATATGTTTTTACACTTAAAAACCTCAATTCCAAAATTGTTGAGCATATGAAATGCAAAAAACACAATAACAGTGATTAGTAAATCCACTTTCACCTGTATTTACACACAAACAGTGCAAAGACAATGTATTCATGTTTGACCTTATTAACATTGTTGTTTTTTGTAAATATACGGTCATTCTAAAATTGATGCTTGTGACACATTCTAAAAAAAGTTAAGACACAGGCAACTTAAGACTCGAAACTTTATGAAATGATAAAAAAAACATCACAATAAACAGGTGGTGAAAACATGCTTGGGTGTAAAAAGGGGCATCCAGAAAAGGTTCTTTATAGCAAGTGTAGATCAAAGCTTGCCACTAATGCAACAGTGAATAATCCCGTAATGTAGGAACAATGTTCCCCAATGAGTGATTACAAGGATTTTAGGTATTTCACCCTCTACAGTGCACATCATCATCATCAAAAGATTCAGAGGAATCTCTGCATAAAGGGCAAGGCTAATAAACTATGACCGAATGTCAATGACCTTCAATCCCTCAGACTGCACCACAATAAAAACCAGCATGCCCCTGTGATGGATATCCATTTGGCCTCAAGAATAAAAACCGTTGTCAGTGAACACCATTTGTCACTGCATGCACAAATTCAAATACAGACTGTACTATCAATAGTCATATTTATACACATTTTGGAGCAATGTATGCTGCCTTCTAGATGACATCTTTTTTACGGATGACAAGTTTTATTTTATTTCAGCATGACAATTTCAAACCACATTCTGTTTGTGGCTGTGTAATGAGAGCGCAGGTGCTAGACTGGCCTGCCTACTGCCCAGACTGTCTTCCACTGAAAAGGTACAGCACATTATTAAGTGCAAAATGTAACAAAAGCCCTGTATGGTTGCACAGCTGAAGAATTTAATAATGAAAGAATGGCAAAAATTACGCCTTCAAAACTAAATCAATTAGTGTCTTCAATCTCCAAATAATTATTAAGTATTGTTAAAAAGAAAGGTGAAGTAACACAACGGTAAACATGCTCCTGTCCCAAATTTCTGAAATGGGTTGTAGGCATCAAATTTGACATAAGCACACATTCACAGAAAATACAATAAATAATTTACTAATCATTGTTTCTGTTAGTAGCATTTTACATATTTTCCCCAGCTTTTTTGGAATTGAGGTTTATATTAAACTGGGCTTACAGCTAGTCCAGTTTTGTGTGAGTTGAAACACAAACCAAACGTTACTGACTTTGGATCTTCAAGGACTAGATTATTAACTTCTGTTCTTGATTTTCCCTTAGGATGTTAGCTGTCTGCTTTCTACCGAAGTGTGTTCAACTTTGCATTGCCTTAAAGGCACAGTGGCTAGACATTCTAACTGCTGCCAGAGGTGAGGTGTTTTGTTTTCATGGCCCACATGAGAGATACTGTAAATAGATGTGCGAGGGAAAAGAGGGTGGTCCTCCTTAGGGACACTCTCCACACCCACTGACCCCATATTTCATTTTACCTTACACCTGCATCTCCCCCATCTCTCAGCCAAATTTCTTTTCTGCTTCTAATGCAAACTAAACTGTTATGGTGAAGCTTGACTTTTTCATACACTTATTTTTTTTTTCCTTTGCTGCCAATTAGTGGGTTGCAAACTTATGAATATGAATGGTACCCAAGGGTCTCATTTGGTGCATGCCCATCCAGTGTATCTGGAGGCACAGTAGGTCATTTATAGTTTTCATTGTAGTTGTTCGCAAATGCATAATTACCAAAGTGGGAGGCATGCAATACTTGGACAAACAGGTGGGATTTCTGACAATGGCACTGGAAGACACAACTATCTCAAGATGCTCTCTCAACACTCCTGGTCCACCTCCTTAATTACTTTCCCTCCTCACCTCTCCCCTCCACCACCCATCTGGCTCCCTTCTTTTAATCGGCTTGTAAAGTGATGTCACCTTCTTTTGTGTTCAGCACTTTGCTGTTCGCGCTGCTTGTCTTGATTAATCAGAAAAGGCACGGGTCGGCGTAATGGGCCAACACCGGCCTGGAACCTGAGAAAGCGTAAAAAGCTTTTAGCTCACCGAACGGGCTCTCTGCAAGGACAATCAAACCTAATGAAATCAGTTGTCAGTGCTAAGCTTGCAAAACTGTGAAGTCCAACTTGGGAGTGAAGCGCGAGCTAATTAGATTTTTGCTGGGCGTAATGGATAAATGTGGCGAGGCGTGGGCAGGGGGGCAGGAGAGCTGGGAGGGGGAGGGGTCGGATAGCGGACTTCATACACAAACTCTTAAAGTGGCTCCTCTCATGCATCTGTTGAGGTCCTACTCCATAGACCCTTTGAACTTATTTTATTTTTGCAAAATGCTTGGTTCAATAAGACTGTGCATTTAAGAGAAGAAATGGGTTCAGTAGAGTCTTGACTCCCCCCACCTCCTACCCGAGGCATAAACAGCCATCCTTTAATTAGCGACTGAAAAACTTCTTATGGAACAGTTTCTTATTTGTAGAACGATTGGTTTTGCTGTATGAGACTTAAAACATGATTGGCTACAAATAACCTTTACCTTAGGTAACTGCTATTTACTCATTTGACAACGTAACAGTGTCAGTCAAACAACTGTGGCCAACACTTCACACACTGCTGTTAACACTCAGATCATGAGCCTTTCTTCACACGAGTGTCATGGTTGGAAAAAAAGGTTACCAAATATGACTTGTCCTCCTGTCACCACTGTAATACAACCATCATTGTCAAGAGTGAGGAATGGAAGAAGCATGACAGGTTGGCAGCGTGGCCAAACGATTACAAACACATCGCAGGGCTTTTACCATGACCCTCTTGTCGGCCTCGGGCGTTACGGGGCATGATCAGCTCCACACTGTCCCTGATTTCTTTCCTCACTCTAAAGGTCAGGGGTATCATGGCTAAGTTGCTATTGCTAATCCTCAATGTTATGCTAGCACTAGCAACAGCACAGATCTGACTTAAAAGTGGGGTATCTGATAAGGTGAAATCCCTGAAGTCTCCAAATTTGTGTTATAGTTCTCAAATCTGTACTATAGTTTTCTGTTCTCTCATGCTAGCAGCTATGATTAGTGTAGAGCAAACATGTCCCTGTTCCAGAGAACTAAGCAATGAAGTTTCTTGGTCTGGATGTTGGTTGGTCTGCCTTTGATCTTTTGTTTTTGTAGGTCGGACCTGGTGAGAGCTATGAGCTCAAAATTATGAGAAGTTACACATTTAAAGTATACCTTTTCTTCAGTTTGACCATGAAAGCCACTTTGACCCGCTGATGACCTTTTCAACTGCAACTGAACCCTGGAGCCGCACAGAGAACCAAGTGAAGGTTACTACAGGATGATTTTAGCACTTCACTATAGTAGTAGTTCCGCTGTCAAAAGCAGAAGAAAAATGGACATCTCTCTACTTGCAGACTGCAAAACTGAGTATGAGGTGGGGGAAAAGAAAAACATAATCCCTGACCCTCTCCTGTTTTTTAGACCAGCACTCTGTAGCCTGTTTTGACAGAGTCTTCTGTAAACATATGCATTTGTTCACCTTTTTCCAGCCCCACATTTCACTAAGATCTACCAGATTTGGATGGGTCTCCAGGATTGGAGGGGCGCTCTGATGGAGTCAAGGTATGTATGAAAATGTATGTTGGGGGAGGGGCAATTATAAAACAAAAACAGGACTTGCAGAAAAAAAGGTGCAAAACACACACAGAACAGCATGAGTGTGCAATCTCTCTTCTGAAAGACTTGACATCTTCAAAGGGCCTGAGAAGACATGAGGTGAGATTTGAGGCGAGGGCCTCTGCTTAGAGTTTTTGATTGTAGCACAGGAGATGGAGGGGGCTCAACCCTATCTGTGGCCTCTACCAGGCCAGTGTAGCTGAGGGGGATCCTGACCATGTGTGTTGCATATGGCTAGCTGCATCTTCCCTCCCCTTAGACTTCTTATCCCTTACCTTTCCCACCATACTCCTTTGGCACAAGGATGCGAAAGACCGGAGTGATGACTGGATGACCTCAGCTTTTTCAACTGGAGGCCAGTTTACCTTCATGTCATGGGTGAGATTTGGGATACAGGTAGGGTTCTAAAAAGCTCCTCTAGCATATGCTCACTTCTAACGTTCACAGTACAAACTTGCACACAAATTACACACAGACGTGCAAGCAGTCTTACCTTGTACGGCTGAGTTCTCCTGCTGATTGCCGTTATGCTCAGGCTCTACTTCTGGTATCACTTTTTCTAAAAATCAACCAATCAAAGCACACTATTAGAAGCTTCTAATCACCGTCCAACCAATCACAGCATCACTCACAATGCACAATTACAAATCTTTCCAAGCAATCACTTATGATTAAAAAACATCCTGTGTTCTTGTCATGGCCACAAACTGCCACAGGGTTAAACAACACAATTGTGCTCCTAGTGACTTTGAAAATGAAATTAATGTTTTGGTTACACTTTATTTTGAACATCCATTCTAGATGCTTTGTAGATACCTTGTCTTTAACTAACATTGAACTAAATGTTTTTACTATTAAATACAACTAAACTGAAGCTGTATAGATTCCACTAAATCTAACCCTAATCTTAAACCTAAACCTAACCTTACCTTCTACCTAAAACTTTGCACTTATCCTAAACCTGGCTCTAACCCTAATGCTGTTAATAATCAAGTGAGCTTCACCAGGTAGTTTGATAACATTCTGAACATCTGCTTCTATGTGGCACAAGAAAAAAATCCAAATTTCACCAATATTTTCTCAAACATTAAAAATACAACTGAATCTTGTACTGAAGTTCTCCATAGTAAAGATTTATTTATTTATTCATTCATTCATTCATTAATAAGTCATTTCCTATACTCAAAACAAGACATTAAGTTAAGAAATATTTCATGTGCTGTAAGAGAATTTACAAATTTACACTTATCTGTCACTGTATCTGACACTGACACATACGTAATGAGTAATACTAGACCAAGACAACAGGTCGAAAGTCGACTCCAGACAGTAGAATATGATAGGAAATATCTGTTTACACAACAAAGGCAGTTTGTGTCTTGCAGATAGACAATCACTTAGTCTGAGTACAGATAGGACCAAACAGCAGATGCTCTCCCGTAACACAGCGCCTTTCTCTCCCAACCCCCACTCCACACTCAGATGAAAGACAAAAACAAAAGGCATATTTCTCTTAATGAATTCACTTTTAATCAGCCTTGGCCAATAATTGCCCCTGCACTCCAAAAAACGCTTGCAGATGTTCACATGAGCTCATGAGCCCTACGTCTTTCCCCGTTTGCATTCTGCTTCTGCTAAGATATTCACAATTAAACAAGTGAAATCAAAACAACGGGTGATTACCAAAACAGTTTAGCCCTCGCTAAGCATGTGCATTTAGAGCATTTATGATAAGCATCAGCCTCCATTTCCTCCTCTAGCATTACAATGCTAATGCATCGCTAATAGTCGTTGCTTATACGGAAATACCAATATCAGCATTGATAAGGAAATATGAGAAAGAGGAGAAGGAAGAAGAATGGAAATAACACTGGAAAAATGTCCTGAGAGGGTGGAACAATGGATTAGTGAGGAGATTAGAAGAGAGGAGGTTGTTTAAGAAGACAAGGGGATGGAAACAGTGCATATAGTACTTTAAAGGAAACAGCAAAACACTGGGAACTGAAAGTGAGAAATATAATGAGAGAGCGGGTGAGAGAGAGAAAGAGGTAAAAGGTAACTCACCATTGAGACTCATGCAGAGGCTCTCAGGAGAGGTGGCCTGTTTGAGGGCCTGCTCCACCTGCTGTCTTCTTTTTGCCTCAAACTCTAGAGCCTCTTGCAGTTTCCTCTTTGCCTTTTTCTCCTTCTTTAGACGCTTCTGGATGGTAGCTGGGGAAGGGAGAAGGAGAGAACGATATGAAGTGTGAACTAGCATTAGTGCACAGATGTGTCTCGCAATGACGTTTGCCGCTTTATTGCAACTGACACAGACACCCATGCAGTTAAAAAATTCACACCTGGAAACTTGAAAGTGCTCATTAACACCGACACAACACCACACATCCACACAGTGAATCCAAAACAGCCTTGTGAAGCATGTGCCACAGAGTTGTCCTCACCTTCACGACCTTCAAAATATTTTTATTTCTTACATGTGTCCTTTTTCAGCAAAATAATTCAATGTTTTTAATCACACTGGTTTTAATTCCCTGGACCACGAATAAACAAATAAACATGTATCAATACTATGCAAATGTAAGCAAACAATAAGGAAAAACACAGGGTACACTGAGAACACTATGCATGCGGTAGGCTCCAGCAAGAGGTGGGCAGTAACACTGCATAGTTACACTTACTCATGTGTATTAGATAAAAATTTGATGGATTTGTACTTTTGAGCATTTTTAAATGATAATACTTGAACTAACTTCAGTCAAATAAACCTCTGTTCCTACGTTGACAAATGCGGGATGTATTAAGTTCCCCTGTAGTTCTATAGGAAACTCAGTACTTGGGGCCTTTTTTGGACATTTTTTGGTTATAATTAAGTTATTTTTAGTGGTTACTTTTACTTCTAGTTTACATTTCCAAGTAAGGTTTTAAGTTACTCTACCTGCCTCTGGTTCTAGCTCATTTCTTTTCATTGCTGGTCAAACCTTCAGACTTAAGGCTTGTGATCAGCCAGATTCCTGTAGTACTGTTCTGTACATTTCATTTGTTTCTCAAATCCAAGAACTCAAGAGCTATAATATATGGCACCATTTGCTCAACTGCGACTGTATGCTCTTTCAGATCAGATGCATGCTGTTGCAAGAACAGGTGCAGATACCTGACAGCAACATTGTTGCCTCTGTGCAGTTCTTCTTGAACATGTGTAAACAAATGTGTTTATGTATGTATACACATTCACAGCAATTAACAGCTCTTTCAAACAGACTTAGTCTGGGGCTCCCCACAAGCACACACATACTTCAAGCTCTATCTCTGTCCTTTGCTAACATCCCTTCTTTCTCACACCTCTAATTACTTGCGTTTGATTCGACAAATCCTTCATTTCCTGCACCATTAGGAGCTACATTTGAATAACACGCGTGGCAGTAACAGCCATGGCTAATAAATTATTGAAGTGTTTGTACATATTGTAGGAGCTGTTATGCAGCCAGCTAATTGGCTTAATTTCTTGGCGCGGGTGGCAGCAGTCGACTTGGTGGTAAATTCGACTGCCTGAAATGTATGGGGATGTTCTTTTGGCAGAATACCATCATCATTTAGTCATTTAATTCAGTGGATACCATTAATATACTTTTTTGTCATTTATTAATCATTCATTAATGTAGATACTAATGTGACATTCTGATTAATTTATTGCTGCAACCACAAAGTGGAAGGATATTGTGGTTTAAATCAGCACAGATGCATTTTTCTCTTTACTCTTTACTCACAACAACTTCTAGCATTTACATGTATGTCAGTGATGCTGAAAATGAAAAAAGCAACCCCACAAGCATGCATCCAGCAGCACTCTTACCACTTTTACCAGAATTTTGTTTTTGTGTTTAAAAAGGCATTTTTTCTAATGATCACCACCAAAACAATCTCACAATTTTTTTTCACCATAAATTGGATCAGTTACACTTTCATATAAGATTTCATACATTTTCAGATATTTGGTACCTACAAAGAGAATAAAACAAATTAGACCCCCCCAAACACACACACACACAGCCAAAAACACACACTCATTTGCTTGCCTGTACCTCGGCTGTGTAGCTCAGAGGTGAGCTGTCTCTCCAGGCTCTCCCTCATCTCCCTCTCTCTATACAGCTCCATCTTCAGTTCTTTCCTCTCCTGCTGGACCTGTTTCTCCTGCACACGGGCATTATCCACAGCCACTTTCAGCAGGCCCTGTGCCGCCAACACAACCCAACACACACCACTTTAATATAAAGTTTCGAAACACATTGTTATTGTTCATCATGGCTGCATGACTTCACACAATTATTACTTTAATATTAAACAGTTTATGTAAAAAAAACATACATGGACAGGATCTAGTTTAAAAAAAAAAACAATTTCATGCTATTAAGCAACCACTCAAAAACAATTTAAAAAAAAAAGGATACATTTTGAAAAACGAACATCACTCACATGAATTTAAAATATTGCACTGGTATTATCCTTAAACATTAGTTCTGAACAATTTCTTTATCCTTCGAACAAAACATTTTCATTTTTGAGGGGAGGTCTTCTAGTACAAAATACCTTTGTACATGGAAATTGGTTCTCATAGGATGAACCTTTTGGGGGGTGTGCACCAACATTATTTTTTATTGGCTAACTATGCATACAAAAAGCGGACAGAGCTTCATGCAGAATGTGAAAGTTTAATGAACGTGGAGAAATGTAAAGAGGGCTAAATCAGGAGGGAAGGAATCACAGCTGAAATAGGAGAACCACTGGTTTAAAAACTGTGCAGATGTCAACATACAGAAATGCATTTTAATTGATATCCTGAAAAAGTCAACAGTGGGGAAACTAACTAACTGTCAAACTGTGACAAACCTGTACAATACAGGACAAAAGCTTGGAAGCAAAATCACATTTGTACAAAAAAGAAAAAAAAAGTAAATTGTGTCTTTTCAAGAAATAACACAGTAATATCTTTATTAATAAAGAACAAAGGGGTTGTGGTAATTACAGTGATCATCCTGAAGATATGGCTGTTTTAGACACTAAAACACAGCATGGCTGTACCTGGATATTGGTGAGCAATGTCTCCACAGAAGAAAGGCCATCTGCGAAAAGAAATGGAGCGGGGAAGCCTGGAGGAAGAGTCTGAGTGCTCAGAGGAAGCTTCTCAAAACCCGGTTTCAGCATGGGCAGGGCTAGCTGAGCTTCATCTGAGAAAAGAAACACACATACACAAAGCAGAGTGGTAGTTAGAAAGTGAACAGCATAACAACTACAAACAACTGTGCAAGACATGGTAGACCGCTAAAACTGCCATATATCAGATAAACAGTAAACAGTACTTAAAGCTTTTAACTTAGAGAGACACGATAAAATCAAGCTCTACTCTTGCTACACATCAGAAAAAAATCCAAGGTGTTCCTGTCCATCTTGCCATTGTGAGAAGACAACTCAGTACTATGGTAGACTGATGAGTCTAACTTTGCAGGTAGGATTATTGGGATCAAAAGAAACAGAAAATACAATCAACTTCTAAAACTGAACCTTGGAGATTTATGAAAATATCCCTGGAGATTTATTTTAAAAAATGATTGCAAGTCACCTGAAAAGAATGGAAGCTGCAATTTAAGGCAAAGGGTATATTTAGAAAATGGTATTATATGTAGTTGTTGAGGGTTCTGTGTAATTTTCTGACAAATATGTTTTATGCTTTTGTTCCTGACGCTATAACAAATAATAACTTTACAAAAGTTCTTAATGGCTGTTTTGACTAGAATTAAAAGTGGATGAAAATGAAAGGGTAGATTCTGACTTTTGCACAGTACTATATATTCTAAAACTCAGTCATGGTGTGTGTGTGTGTCTTACACACACACACACACACGCACACACACACACACATACACACACACAAACACAAACACTCAGTCTTACACACTCGCTAAGTATTTTGTAAACAGATTCACTGCATGGGAAGACAATAAATGAGATCAAAGTTTTTCAGGTGTTCAGCTTACAACACACACACAGAGCACTGTGGAAAACCACCCAAAACATTACTCAGTAGGAGGACAGATAAACCCAGGGCAGAGCACTGTGTATTTCTGAAGGAGCTAAGAACCACTGTGTCCAAACCTCAGAACAGCAGTTAATCTTTCACTTTACACACAGACACACACACACACACACAATATTGTATTTCACCCACTCTCTCTCTTCTCCCCCACACATGCTTGAGCCACAAACCATAGTATCCCCCTCCCAAAATGAAGCCCAGACAGACAGAAGAGAGGATGGAAAGAGTTGAGGTATTGAAAAGGACAGTGAAAGAAAGTGAGCAGGGGAGACGGGGGAGCCATGATTCACCTGGGCTAATCTGGCTGGGGCCTGTGCGCGCTGCTGTGCTGACATGGGCCATCCGGGCCTCCCTGGATAAGACAAATAGGACAGGGCGGGCTGTGGGGGATGGGGGGGATAGTGGGGCTTTGGGGGGAGTTGTGATGACAGTGTATTACGGGTCACATCGATTTCCCTGCGACATAACCCCACTCTCCGCTCGGCCCATTGTTCATACCCCCACCTGTCCCCGCAGCCATAAATTTTCCCCTTCTCTCGCCACTGCAAAGGGCATTAAAGTAGAAAGCTAGTGGAAGAATAAGAGAAGCAAGATGGAGAGAAAAGAATTCTTCTCCCTTCTCCTCTATGAATGGCCTGACAGTGTGTGATTAAGTTTTTGGTACTGCTTGAAACTGGTGAGTGGATCAAGGTCATGCAGAAAAAGTGTGAAGAAGGAGGAGGAGGAGAGAAAGGGGGAGAGAGAGAGAGAGAGAGAGAGAGAGAACAGTGAGAAAAGGGGTAAAAAACACTTGAGGGACAGAAGTGTGAGGTCAACTGTTAGATTTTGAGGTGACGACCACAAAAATGTTTAAGAATGCAATGTTAAGCTCTGTGTTCTTTGTGTTCTTCAGCTCTAGCACACCTGTTCACTGCCTTCAATAACAGGAGTTTAGCAAATGTTAACGTTAATTACGTCTGTCTATGTTTCAAGTTGTAGGTTTATTTTATGTACTGTCTGCTCGACTCGCCAGGTGAGAAACTACAAATCCCAGGTCCAGTTAGCTGGCAGAAAGGAGGTTAATGGCAGTGTACTCTTAAAAGCCCTGGCCTCCTGCTGGCCCCTGCACACCTAATTGCAAGTCCCATTTAAACGACAGATTTATCTTGCTGCAGCTGCTGATAGCGCCCACTTCAATTCATTTTATTCTGCCGGCTGAGTGCGGGAAGAGCCCTCCGCCCGTGACATTTACAAAGTGCCCCCGTTCTGTCTGCCCTCACCATAATGTGCACGAGTAATGATACAATATATGTGTGTGTGTCTGTGTTTGTGTGTGAGTGTGTGTACTCAGTTCTACTCTCCATGCGAGGTCCCCATGTTACAGGAAAAAATACAACTTTATGAAGACATTTTGCTTTCCTTTTTTTACACAAGATTCAGCTCTTTGACTCACATAAAGAGTGTAAAATGTGTAGAAGTGTGTGTGTTGGTGAGTCAGAATAAAGCTAGGCGATATGGTATCTGTTTTAAGGCTGTGTGTAGAGGCAGCACCTGCTCTTCCACATAAAGCCTCTTAGATATGTCACCTAAAAAGCCTCAATCAAAAATTGAGGCTGTTTTTGTTCTTTTCAGAATGCAGACTGTGAAATGTCATCTTTTAAAGTACCTTTTCCTCAGACCAAAAGAAATACACATACAAACATGCAAAAAACACCCCAAGCCAAGAGCACAAAGCTTGCAAATAGATAAATAAATAAACTAACAAAATGAGGGGAAGTGCTTTTTTCTTTTAGCCCACCGTATGCACTGCATCAATTATTCACCGATTGAACCCTTTTATTTGCCCTCCCCCCTAAAAATAAAGACAATATGGTGTTTCTGGAAAAAGCTTTTCCTTCTGTTTTCAACAAAAGAAAAAAATGTGCTGGTGCTGCTATTGTGAACACTGCAAAGCCCTCCATGGAAAAGTAAAAAGGAATAAAAATAAGTACAATGGACAAAACTGGTGACAGAGAGAATGTAAGAGAATGTAAAATCTTAGGTTCTTGAACTTGATGCCACTTTAAGTGAAACATTGTCATGAAGATGAATGTCTAGTGCATTATAAGTAGAAGTGGTTTACAGTACCTTATAATTCAAATACACAGCCTTGCTATTACAAAACATTCCAAAAATAAACTGGGACCGGGCAATGTAAGACTAGGAAGTTAGTGGAATTTTCAAGAACACTTGTTTTGGAACTTTACACAGGTAGCCAGGTGAATAGGTAAAGGTGATTACCTATCATGATTTGATATGAAAACACAATTCTTTGCGGCAACTGCAAAAGCAAGTTAAAACTCTACTACACAAGGTGAAAGCCTTATATCAACAGCATCCAGAAACACTGCTGAATTTTCTGGGCAAAATTTTATCTGAGATGAACTGACATAAAGTACAAAATGTGTGTTGTGGCCTGACAAGTCCACCTTTCAAATTGTTTTCAGAAATAATGGACATTGTGTTCTCTGAGCAAAAGAGGACCATCCCAATTATTACCAATGCAAAGTTCATCCATTATGGTATAGAGGTGTCTTGATGCCAATGGCATGCATATCTGTGAAATCACCATTAACTCTGAGGGGTACATACCCAATTTAGAAGACAATGCCAAGCCACATTCTGCATGGGTTCCAACAGTGTGGCTTTGTAGTAAGAGAGTGGTGATGCTAGATTTGCCTGCCTGCAGCACCTGTCTACCACTGAAAATGTGTGGCACAAATGAAGCGCAATATATGACAACAAAGACCCCATTGTGCAGTTGAGCAGCTGAAGTATCATATCAAGCCAAAATGGTAAAAAATTCACTTTCACAGCTAGAACATTTGGTGTCCTCAGTACCCAATGATTACTGAACATTGTTAAAAGGAAAGATGATGGAATACAGTGGTAAACATGACCCTGTTACAACTTTTTTGGAACATGTTATAGGCATCAAATTTTAAGTAAGTGTATATATATACAAAAAAAAAATATATGTTAATTATTTGAAACGTTAAATATCCTGTCTTTGTACTGTTCTCAACTGAATACAGGTCAAAAAAGATTTGCAAATCTCTGCTATATGTTTTTATTTACTTTTTTCCTACTATCCCAATTTTTTTGGAATTGAGTTTGTACATATACACTATGAATTTGCAGAACTTTTGGAAAATTATAAAAAAAAAAAAGTCTACATGTTGCCAAGAAGACCACACATGTTAAATACTAGCAAAGACAATTAAAATTGAGAAAATTTAATTTCCCTGTTTCCACTGCCTTTATACATTTAGCCAAGATCAGACAGCAATAATAAAATTCATAAAATGTTCAGATATTTAATACAGATTATGAATCTGAGTGCTGATGTGGCAGAAAACTTTAGCGTAGCCACTGATATAAACTAAGATGTTTTGAGATAGTTGAGATAATTTTTAAATTAGGCATAGTCAGGCTAAGCATCAAAGTGGGTAATGCTGAAATCCTCAAAAGATGGAGCTCTTGTTCAAGATTTCAGAAAGATGGAAGGTACAGTATCTTTGCTTGTTTCACCACTTCTCCCTCCCTTCCCTCTTTCTCTGAAGACTCTTTCCTCTAGGAGAGCTCTTGACATAATGTCAGCCTTCTCTGAGAAGGTGGATCTTCCATCGGTTCCATATGGACGAACAGATGCTGGAGAGAGCGCGGGAGGATGAGAGAGATAGAGACCCTACGAACCACAGTGCAGTTTCCTTGCCCTCACAGAGCCTATTTGTTGGTTTTCATTTTGTACATGTGTTTAAGAGAACATCTCCTGAATATTCAAAGGGTTCCAATTAGGAAATAATTTAGCCCTGGCCTTCAGTGTGCTGTTTTTGTCAGGTGCATGAACACACACACACGCATATTTTTGTTTACATGTGGATTTACATATCAAGATCAAGGCACTCCAGTAATCATCATAATTGCCAAAGTAAATGTTAAAAGATGAGCAACGGCTAATTATTTGAGCTCTAGATGTGAGGCCCATAAATTGGCATGTATTAATACTGTCAAACTAAGAAAGGTAAGAAAACTAAATAAAGGGAAACTTATGTACCATATACTTATATAAAATTATTTTTACCTAATTACCTAAACTTTTATCATGGTTTATGATGCTATAACAGTGTTAAAAAATTACATGGTTAAAGATAAACTATATTCTTAACGTCATTGTTTATATAGACATTGTGGTTAACCAACTACTAACACATTAGTCATCCACTAGTTAGTCAAATTAGCAGCGATTTTTCATACATCGTATTGTCTGCTATATAAAGTCATCTGTAAGGTATTATTTGCATATTTCTGGCAACGATATTGTTTTGCATAATTTTTCCAGCTGTCACTGCTGGTGTCATACACTTTCCAGTATTTATATTTGTATTTCTGTTTCATCTACCTATCTATCTGCACTCCAAGTTCACTAAGGCATGCATCATATCTCTGGCTGCCCTTCTGTAATAATATTAATCATTTGGATGCCAAAGATATCTGAGCTCTGTGTAATTTAAGGGGCATCAAAAGAGGAGAGAATAAATCTAACTAGGTACATCATGATAACCAAGGTTTTAACCATATATTTTGAGAGACTTTTCACAATTTCAACTTAATAATCTATTTTGGCTCAAAGAACTTGCAGGAAATGTGAACATCAACAAAACAAACCTACCCAATATTTAACCAGAATTGCTTATGAACATGGACGAAGGGTGAGAAGACAAAAGTGAGTATGAAGAGAGAGAGGGAAAGAGAACAACAGCACAAACGGCTGCAAGGGAGACAGCATGGTAGCTGGCTAAACATCTCTGCTGGTGCACTAATTCACCAGAGAGAGAGAGAGAAAAAGAGAGAGAGAGAGAGAGAGAGAGAGAGAGACAGAAAGAAAGAGAGAAAGATCTGCCAACTCTATATTTACTCCCAACAAGATGGCAGCGTTTGACAGCAAGCGCCAGGGGACTCTTAAAGCAGGGGATCCAAAAGTCTGGGTGATATTTATAGTTGGGAGAAATGCTCCAATCACATTCTACTCACCAAGGACTGCAAGACAGCAAGAAACTCCTAAAGGGACACATACAACAAATGCTCTTTTTCGGAAAGCCTAAAACGGCACTACAGAGAACTAAGCTCAGATTAACCCTTTAGGATCAAAAGTTCTGCTTGGGTCTTACCCAAATGGCATAAAGAAAAGACAAACAAATCTGTGATTAATCCCATACAAATCTTTCAGAACTGCAGCTAATCTCCGCTGCCGGCATGGGAGCTGTTCTTGAAGTGTTCACCTCTTAATCTCCCTCTTCAACTTCACATAAGCCCGAAGGCTCCACTTCCAAATAACTGAGGACCCACATTCAATGGACACTTGAAGTACCAGCTACATTAAAACCAGCTCTCACACCCCCTAAAAAAGGAAACACAAAAGCTGGGAAGCACTTAATGAGCTCGACCAAATCTCACCAGAATGGCCCAATGTTCATTATTTAACCTCTTGAAAACGGCTTTCCATAAGAGAGCAAACTTCTAGCAGAAGCAAAAACTTGGCCTATACGTTTCATTATATTTCAGGCTCTGAGGGTCCAATAAAAGTTAGATAAGACATTAAAAACGTGTCATTTTTGCATAAATGTACTTAACTACTCCCGCTGAATACATGTAAGACTTCAGCTGGTCTAGCACATTATAAACTACAAATGACCATACTTATGCAAGCTACACCTTTTAGTAAGGCGCTGTGACTGAAAAGCAAAGAACAAGCACAACACACCAGGGAGCTTCCTAAATAAAGCCAGACGTGCAAGAAATTATAAATTAAATGAACAAATATGCCTGTAAATAAATTAGTAAGTAAACAAACTACAAAAAAGGAGTAGCCTGGTTACTACTCCAACCTTAGCACCTAATGAGTATGCGGAGATGAAATGAGGCCTAATGAGTGTTCCTTGCCGCCAATTAGCCTATGAGCAGTGGTATGCAGAATATTAAGTGAGAAGAATACTAGGTCAACACTCTTCAGCCTCTTAACAAGTGCACAGAAGGACTGGACTGGGGAGCTGCAGGTATCTCAAGGGACAGATTCAGCAGTGCAGAGAAAAACATGGCTATGGCAGTTAAGATATTATTAAGAAGTTAGTAGAATTTTACATGGAAGAAATGAAGCTATGTAGGCATAGGGTTTGATCAAGAACATATATTGCAGATATCATCCTTAAACAGTGCAGGTAGACTCTCTTGTTTCCGAGTCAGTATGGTGCCATCCTTCTCCTGATAAAGCTTTTACTAATTTCAGGGAGCTAAGATTGGTTCACCGGCTTGTTTTCCTCTGTTCTAACTAATTCGGAACTGGCTGGTTTGTTTTCCAGTTGGAATAAGTTTTACGGTCGTTTGCTATCTGTGGGTGACATCCTATACATGAGCCTGACAAAAATGGGTTTGAGACAAAAACCTCCTCAAACAACCTGTATCCTCAGAACCAGAGCAGAACACAGGCACCTGTCTTCACACAAACACACACACCCAAATGAACAGAGAGAGGGAGATAGGGAGAGAAAGCACTCATTTATCATCGGCGTTCCCATCCAAAAAAGTCGCTATGTGGGGTGACTTTCAGCCGTGCTAACCTTGCCCCAAATTTTCCAACTGTAACAGGTCACTTTCTGACTTTCCAACATGGCGTCACTTTATGTTGGCTAAACTTATTTTCCTGGCTTTTTTTTTTCCTGTGAGCAAAACCTTGGAAGTCTCCAGCCAAAGCCCTCCTCCTCCGAGGGCCATGAGGGCTCAGCCACAGGCCGTGGTTTAATTAAACCATCACAAACCCGCTTAGAACAGCAATCAACCTAATGATCAAAAAGGGAGGCTTCAAAGCCAAGCCCACAGTCCCCTCTGCACATATCTGAGGGAAGCGTCCTCGAATAAACACACCATATCGCAAGGGGGAATGAAAACTTAAAATGGCGGTGGGAAAAACAGTCTTTGTTGTGTATTTACTTTTCCCTCTCAGCGCTCACAACAGTTAACCGTTTTTGTGCCACATAAGTTGAGAGGCTAATCGTTAGCCTATGAAACATAGCCAAACACTCAATACAGGCTCCTGGTGCAGGGCTAAGGGTTTTGTTTCTTTCAGTTGGCTTAAGGAGGGGGAGGGAGCGTTTCTTTGCATCTGTTTTGACTGATTTACCGGTTCGCTTATCTCAAAGGGTGAAACAATGGCGCACATTTCTATCAGAAATCATTACAGGCCATTTCAAATCATTTCCGCGCAGCTAACTTCATAATGGTGGAGGGAAACATTGATTGTAACCAGACGCCACGTATCAGCTTTGTGGAAAACTGGACGGAGCAAATATGGCAAATAACACTTCACAGTCTCTCTCTCTCTCATTCTTTCTCTCTCTCTCTCACTAAGTACTCCTGTGACCACTTGCACACCACATCAACTTAAGCCACACACATTAGCAAACAAACCAAACCAGAAGCACTTGACTATTTCTCCCCCAATGGAAAAACGATGTAGTCATTCCTTTTGGTGGGAAAAACTGAAAACACTAGGACTATAGCAAACATCTCTATCCACTAAGGCCTACATTTGCCACGGAGATATAAGTACTTAATTAGAAGCCTCATAAGGTTGGAGGCAAATGCAACTGTCTCTGTTCTGACCTTTTTTCTGTTTTGTTTTTGGCACGTGGACCTGCTGGTAGAGCTAATGTTTATATGAAACTACAGTCCAGCCCCATAAGTGGCATTTCCTGAGCAATTCACACAGCACAGATGTTCACATAGCACACACACACTGGGCAAACAGTGTTTAAGATTCAGTAGTGCTTTCATGAGGATGCAGCATAATGAACTTTCTTTTCTCCTTTAACACACAGTTTAAAGGATAAGCAGGCTGCTGACTTTTTATAATAAAAGGAAAAGGTTAAAAAAAAGTGAGCCTGCAAGGTGTGTGACTCATGTGTCCCAAAAAATTCCCACTTCTAGATCAAAAACATACCTCATATTAATGGAAACTGAGCTTTTCATGCGAAACAATAAAGAATGAACAGACAGTGTTCATTTTGGTTTAGTTTACACCAAGCAGACGGTGAAATGCAGTGAGATGTGCAAAAAGACGTGCAGAAAGTGTTTAGTGCTTAATTACAGGATCTACAAATAAGTCAATAAAGTCCTTTGCTGTGCTTGCATTTGACTGAGAATACAGGATAATCTAAAGGAGTTATGTTCACGTTTGCATAAAGATTGAGACAGAAGACCGATTCTAGGACTGATGACTGCATGATTTCAAATGACTCGCATATGAGCTAAACTAAGTCCATCCCGAATTAGATCTGTGGTCTCTCTCTCTCTCTCTGTTTAATGGAAGAGAGAGTAAGGAAAGGGGAGAGACCTTGCCTGCAGCGAGCGCAGCTACTGTTAGTGCTCGACCTGTAGTGAGGAGAGAGAGGGAGAGAGAAATGCAGAGGGAGAGAGAGAGGGAGAGAGACAGAGAAACAGAGATAGAGACGGAGAGAAAGAGAGAGAGAGAAGGAGTGATTTATGGAGAGGTAGAGAGGGGGTTCACTTGCCGGAGTCCCGCTGAAACAAGGTGCTCCTGGCCTCAGGCTTGGCTATTTATCACCATGTACCACTACATCACTTTGTTTATCATCACCAACACACACATATGGTGTGCAAACATACACACACACACACACATAGAAACACACATAGAAACAGACACAGTGGGCAAATAGTGTTTAAAATTCACCAGCCCTTTTTTGGGGATGCAGCCTAATGAACTTGGAGGACACTTTAAAAGTTAAACAGCTGAATAACACCATCAATGAGAAACATAGCAGGGTGTGTTGTTAAAAATATCAGAGATTCGTCAATGCACATACATTAGAATTGCAGGAGGGAGAGCACAGCTTTATTGAGCAAATCCTCTCAGGTGTCACACAATGTCATTGTGTCTATGTTAAGTGCTATAAATATTTGTCCAAACTCAATGGGACCTGCCTCATGACAGGATTGGTTGGGTTTGGAAGTCATTTCCCAAATAAGCCCATCTCCCACTTTCAACAGATTTGACCCAGCATTACTTGCTGCTTCAGTTGTTCTTACTTTATTTGTTCATTTTACTTAACAATTTTAATCTAGCACGCTGGAGTCACTCATGCTGCTGACAGAATTCAGCACTAAGGCCTACACAGATGAGAAAATGGATGCATGGGAAATAAAACAGCGAATCAATTCAGGAAAACACATATTAGTGCTGCCAGAAAGACATTTAATTTGATTGTAAAGAATTTTTTGTTGTTTGTACAGTATGTTACATGTAACATTATATATGTATAGAAACAGTCTCATTAAACAGGTGAAGACTAACATCACACAATATCAGCACTGTACAGCGAACAGCAGAATATGGCTTATTATGCCTGAGAACTTCAAAAGCAATGTTTGGTGATTAAATTTGGTAAAGTTTTCCTCTTGGACAAATGGTAATTCTTTTATTACAACATTATTTTATATAATCTTTAATTTTTTGTCTGTGATGACAGTTATTGTGACACAGCGTAATTTAACTAGTTCCATCATTAGAAATATCAGGTTTTAGTTGGCACTCAGGGTGATTATGGGCCAGCTGGGTTAGAATTTTGTTGATCTTTGGAATCAAAACGTGATGTGGATCAGGTTGGTTTGGACAGAATTTTGTCAGTGTTGTGTGTCAGGTCAGGACAGAAATTTCTCGGGTTGTATTCCAGTTTGGACCAATATTTCAGGGCTAAATAAAGCTCTACTGTGTGTGTATGGTGCAAATACATTACTAAACTACAGACTGGCTCTTTAAGTAATGTGGGAAACAGCTAAAGTAGACTACAAAGACACAAATGTCTGTGTTTTTGAACGTTTTTGTGTGCGTGTGTATTTGCATGTCTTGAGTGGCGGTGGACATGAAAGAAAGCAACATGTGTGAACCATTAGTGTATGCACACTAAAAGGGGTTTGATCAGAGAAAGAAGCACTGTGTGTGCGTGTGTGTGTGTGATGCCCATGATCATTGACTTACATCCCAGGCTACTCTATGAAGTCATAGATTTCTTCTTATCCCTGCAGTAAACTGTAGTGTGGTAAAGCGCTCTCTACTAAACAATAACACAATGTGTGTGTGTGTGTGTGTTTAGGGCGGATTCTTTTCCAGACACATTAATAAAATATGGTCACAGGCCAGGTGCACATTGAATCTCTTTAAGAGTGCCTTGGGGCATCTTTGCTCCATCTCCTCCCCGTTCTGCACACTGTGAGTTTGAGGCTGCCATCTGCCACACACACACACACACACACACGCACACACACACACACACATCCCTACCTGCACAGAAAAAGCAACTCACACAGTTGTAGTTGCAGTGCCCACATGCAGTTCAACATGGAAAAAAAAGGCTTCAGTAATATACCTGCCTTTCTCTTCCACCACACACACATTTTCTTTGGTCTAGGTTTAACTGGACATTTTAGTCACTGTACATTTCTTATGGAACTCATCCTCTTCCTCTCTCCCTCTTTCTCACACACACGTTCATGCACACACACTTCATATACACCATGCATCATGAATAAGAACTGCATACATGTTCAATTAAGCCCCTAATTAAGTCATTGATTAAAAGAGATCGTCTGTGACGCTGATATGCGGTCAGAGAGAGCGAGTGAGTGTAAATTTAACTAACGAGCTTCAGCCCCATAATAACACTTTTCTGCTGCCAGATGACGGCCCTATTTTCCCAACTTAAAACTGAGCACAATATCACGTACTGTAGATTGGCCATGACGCAGTTATATGGTGCAGCGAATATTAAGTAAAAGCTCTCACTCTATGTCTGCCTTACATACGTAAACATATGTTTGTTTTTATACAATTCAGGATGTGTGGTCACACACACACGCACACACACACACAAACATACACACACATACATTGATCTGGTAGCCCTGGTAAAACTAAACAAAACAGGCTGTAAAAAGCATTCTTTATTGGTTATCCTTTTGATCTTTCCTTTAAAAAAATGTTAACAAAAGTCTAACCTTTATTTGAAGTAAAATAAGATTGAAAAATATAATCTTTTTAGGAAAGAACCAATTTTCTCAACTTTGTGTGTGCCACAGTTGTTAATACTTCAGTTAATACTTTGAGCAGCCTCCCTTTGCAAAGATAACAGCTCTGAGTCTTCTCCTATAATGCTTGATGAGACTGCAGAACACATGGCAAAGGAGACCGTTCCTCCATACAGAAACCTTCAGATTCTGGGATCCACTCTGTAGACTTTCCTCTTCAGCTCATTCTACAGGTGTTTTATTGGGTTTAGGTCAGGGAACTGGGGTGGCCAAAACCTTAATTCTGTGGTCAAGGACTATTTTTGTGTTGATTTTGAGGCGTGCATTGAATCAATGTCCTGCTGGAAGATCTAAACTATAGCCCGGTTTAAGCTTCCTGGCTGAGACTGTGAGGTTTTTATTTCTGCTGGTTTTCGATGGAGTCTTTGATACCATGTATCTGAATAAACTGTCCAGTGCCACATCACAGATCCACCATAATACTTCACAGTGGGAATAAGGTTCTATTCTGCATGGCTATATTTGTGTCCACAGCAAACTCAGCTTGGTATCGATATGGACATACATCCTCTTCCTGGCAGATTCTTAACATCTACAGTTGCTTTAAACTTCTTAATTATTAACCTGATAGGGGAAAATGGAAAATTTTCACGTTTGTCATACATCAGTGCTGTATTCTCTGATCTTTCTCATAATGATGGATGACTGAGGGGATTTGGCATGTGTTTCATCTCATGTATATTACACAGTGATACAGTGATTTGAGTGTTCCTAATAACTCAGGTGAACTTTAAAACATAAAACATGAATAGGAACATACTTCAGTTAGATTTCGCTTTTAAGGGGTGCCAACAATTATGGCACACACAGATTTGAGAAAAATATTTTTTTTTTTAGTTTTTCCTTTCAATCACACCTTTAATAAAGGTTAGATTTTTGGTAATATTTTGAAAGAATGATATAAAGTATAAGTAATATATATATATATATATATATATATATATATATATATATATATATATATATGTATGTATGTATGTATGTATGTATATATATATATATGTATATATGTATATATCTGACATTACATATGACTATCTATATATATCGGAACAAAACCTCATATCTCCATTTTTGTCTTTAAGTTTTGGACAAAATCTGAAAATGCATGTTGCCCTTTACATTGTGTGTAAATTTCATGATGAATGGACCACAAGAAAGAACCCAAAATGACTTGTCCAAAAGTCTGGTTCTATTGAGACTATCTTACATAAAAAGTAAAGTATGTTTTTTCCTTCTCCTGCGAAGTTACCATTTTGGAGATACAACGTTTTGCTCTTTTTACACTTTTTATTCTGCCAAGGCAAGCCAACATTTTATGACGCAACAAGTTGTGTCCACCCTGTTATGCGCAAACACAACATACATAAAGTATTGTAGGAACTTTAGAGTCATTTTCAGAGAGATATTGCATCCCCTTTTCAACAGTAATTCTTAAGGCCCCTCAATTGCTGATTTATTTTAATAAAACATCAAGATGATTGGACAAGGACGCACTTATCCAGAGTGACTTACAATTTGGTCATTTTACACAGGTGGGCAAAGGTAGTGTTAGAAGTCTTGCCCAAGGACTCTTGTTGGTACAGTGTAGGGTCCTTGCCCAGGTAGGGGATTGAACCCCAGTCTACAGTGTAAAAGGCAAAGGTGTTACCCATTACACTATACCAACCACATGTACAAAACCATATTAACAAATATGGCAGTAGATTCATTAACAGTGTGTCCGCTATTAATATCCGTGTCAGTAGAGTGACTGAATGTGTCTGTGTTTTGGTCATGGCTACTATTTAAGTGCCCTTGTTGCAGCGTGATGAGTGACAGGAGGTAAAATTTACCTGTTGCAAAACTTTGTAAAACAGTTTGCCTCAATTAACATCAATAGTTTTACAGTTAAAAAAATGCTGTATTATTTTATAAACACAAGAAAATAACGAAGAAAAAAAGAAAAGGCCTGTATATGTCTACCCTATCATGCATGCATCCACCATGCAAAATGCATGACAGAGTGGACAATGACAGGGTGGAAAATTTCAGCTAAAGTTAGCGTTTGATGAACATGAGCATTTGAATGACTATATTTAAATGAATGGTCGACCTACAGTCGCAGTCATGTTGAATGTTAAGATGACCTTGTTTTGTTTCAAAGACATATTTTGATATTAATAAAATTACTGAAAATACAGAAATTTTAAAGTTGTTATTCAAACACTTAAAAAAGTAATTTAACCAAGCAGCACCTTGGACATGTCAAAAGTTTAACATTCTTATACATCTGTAGTAATATGCTGATTCAGAGTAAAACTTGAAAAATGAATTATTTCACAATGTTTGTAAGAAATTCAAATCACTATGCTAGAGACACCAAAGGCACATTATGCTGATCTGACATTAACCTAGGCACCTATAACTTTTTCTAAACCTAACCCTAAGCTTAGTAACAAAAAAGGAAATGTTTAAAAAAATGAAAGGTAGCTTTTGTAAAAGCACTTTAAAAAGTCAGCTGTTTTGTTGGTCTCGATATTGTAGTTCCTGTGTTCTCTGGTTTTCTTACACAGTAAGGACATTTTTGTCCTGAAGATGCACAAACACATGCATGCACATGCAGTCTCTTACCTTTCTCTTTGATTATCTTCTTCATATTAATGCCAGTCTCTCGGTCTGCAATCTCTCCATCAGTTGAATTCAGTACTACAGACATAAGCTTAGAGTTAGCATATGCACATCATTGTGTGTGTGTGTGTATGTGTGTGTGCATGCGTGTGTGTGCGGTCTCACCCAGACGCTCTGGGCTCTGTGGGTGTGGGTTTGGGGAGCTGGACACACTGCTGCTGACGTGAGAAGAGGGCTGTGAGCCGGGGCGAGGAGCCTCTTCCAGAGATGGAGCTGGAGATGGACTGTCCTGCACACACTCCTAAAGAACACATACAAAGACACAATGGTCACACACTACATATTACCAAACTAAATGGAGTTCAATTGAAAGTACTTTATTGTCCCAATGAGAAAATTCACATTCGAAACAAACATACATACACATAAAATTCACTTTCACACACTCACACATAGACTCACCGAGTACTTTTTAGAAACACCTGTACACCTACTCATTCATGCAATTATCAGCCCATTATGTCGCAGCACTGCAGTGCATAAAATCATGAAGATACTGGCCATCAGCTTCAGGTAATGTTCACAGCAACCATCAGAATGGGGGCAAAAATGGGATTTCAGTAATTTTGACCATGGCATTATTGTTTTTACCAGATGGACTGGTTTGAGTTTCTATACTGCTGATCCCGTGGCATTTTCTTGCACAACAGTCTGTAGAGTTTATTCACAATGGTTTAATAAAGAAAAAAACATCCAGTAAGTGGCAGTTTTGTGTCTGGAAATGCCTTGTTGATGATGAGAGGTCAACAGAGAATCGCCAGACTGGTTCAAACTGACAAATGGCTATGATAACTCAGATAACCACTCTACTATTGTGGTGAGCAGAAGAGCATTTCAGAATGCACATGCATGTCAAATCTTGAGGTGATTCAAAAAAACAGGTTCACCCAAAAAGTTAAAGACTGGTAAAATGCAGTTCCAGTTGAACACAGGAAAAACATAATCTGGCCTGATGAACCTTGATTTATGCTGAGGCACACAGATGGTAGGGTCAGAATTTGGTGCCAACAGCATGAACCCAAGGACCCAGCCTGTCTTGTGTCAACAGTCCAGGCTGGTGGAGGTGGTGTAATAGTGGTGTGGGGAATGTTTTCTTGACAAATTTTGAGCCTGTTAATACCAATCAATCATCAGTTGAATGCCACAGCCTATTTGAGTATTGTTGCAAAAGTAGTCTCAAACTGGTTCCATAATGCGTTCAGTGGTCTTCAGTGGTCTTCCCAGTCAGCAGATCCTAATCCAATAAAAACCTTTGGGATGTGGGGGAACAGGAGATTTGCAGCATGAAAGTGCTCTTGAAAAAATCTGCAGGTATACACGATGCAATCATGACAACATGGATTAGAATCTCAAAGGAATATTTCTAACATCTTGTATATATATATATATATATATATATATATATATATATATTTATTGAAGATAAAGATTTGCTTAAAACCTATATCACCCATATAACCTAAAGGGTTGTGCCATCCTCCGCAGTAACAACTGCAATCAAATGTTTGCGATAATTTGTGATTAATCTTTTACATTGCTGCTGAGAAACTGTGGCCACTCTTCTTTGTAGAATTGTTTTAATTCAGCTACACTGGAGGATTTTTCAAGCATGAACTGCCCTTTTATATTCTTGCCACAGCATGTCAATGAGGTTCAAGTCAGAACCTTGACTCAGCCACTTCAAAACCCTAATTTTGTTCCTTTTGAGCCATTCAGAGGGGGACTTGCTTGTGTGCTTCAGATCATTGCCCTGCTGCATAATCCAACTGCGTTAAGCTTTAGGTCGCAAACTGACAGGCGGATATTCTCCTTCAGGATTTTTTGATAGAGAGCAGAATTCATGGTTTCATCAATTATGACAAGTTGTCTAGGTCATGAAGAAGCAAAGCAGCCCCAGGGCATCACACTACCACCATGTTTGCTGTTTGTATGATGTTGTTATGGTGGAATGCAGTGTTAGCTTGATGCTAGATGTAATTGGACCTATGTGGTGGAACAAACAGCCTTGCAACTCTCCCATGGATGCCATTTCTTCCCAGTGTCTTTCTTATTGTGGAATCATGTACACTGACCATAACTGAGGCAAGTGATGTTCTTTAGATGTTTGTTAGGGTTCTTTTGACTGCTGTTCACAACAGACATTTTCACAAAGAAATCTTTCTAAACTCTCTAAAAACATGAAGAACTAACCCAGAGAAGAACTGAGACTAAACAGTGTAAACAAGGCTTCTCTGGATAGTGGGATTACAATATAATAGGGGTGCGGGAAATAATCGATTCTTAGATGCATCGAGAACAATTCTGAATCGATTCACAAATGTCTAAAATCGATTTTCTAAATATTTAATTTATAACGTAATGTTGACGGAACGCAAAAGGCGGAACTTGGAATGCGGAAGTGCAGCGCCCGGACAGTCTGTGGCGGCACACAGCAAAAACACAAGTGGAAGAGCGAGAAACCTGACCGGCAGCCTCTGCGTTAAAGCCAGGTTAGATCAGGAGTCACAATACAAATGATAACATTTTGTCCTTTCAACAAAAATCAAACCACCTTGGGAGCCGCAACATTTAATGTCCAGTATGTCTCAGTATGTGATGATGTCCTAGTATAGGCTAAACAATATAAACGAAAACGCAGATTTACTTCGCTCTGCTTTAAGCTTCAGCTAGTCTCTCGTTGCAGATTTAACGTACCAGGAAACTGCGCCGCTTAAAAATGCGAATAACGCATCGTTGCTATGTGACCTGCAGTCTGCACCCCGGTTCTCACACGTCCCGTCTCAAAGATACTTTACTGACACAGCGATCCCCCCCCTGTCTCTACAACGAGACCAAAACCGAAGTTATAAAATCACTAAAGAAAACGGGTAGGACAGCTGTAACGTGCTGCGTGGATATCCATTACCACTGGATCTTATTTCACCGTAACTGCGCATTTTATCGCAGATGAGTAGCAGCAGCTTCTCGTGCTCCAAACAAGAGCACTGAATGAGAGCCTTCTAGTTCACTTGCCACATCACTTCCATTTGTTTTATTAAAAAAGATATTGGAAGTAAGTTCATTATGGATCATTACAAATACTGCTTTAAAAGTACCAAGTCACTTTAAATAACAATAACACCGAGTCACTTAGTCTTTATACTTTAAAATGTATATTGTCTCTATATTCTGTGTATATTTTGTGTATATTTAATATATTTCAGTTGGTTTTTCTTGTATTTTTATTTTTACTTATTTGCTTTCTGTAGAGTGATTAGCTCAGCCTCACCACAAGCATTTCAATGCATAAATGTCCTGACGTTGTGCAAATGACAAATAAACTTGAAATTTGAACTCGAAACTTGAGCTCACACAGTGAGAAAATAAAAATGCTATATAGAAAAAAAAGATGCATTGAGATGCATCGATAATCGTTTTATAATCGCATCGCAGCCCTCTGAATCGCAATCGAATCGAATCATGAGGTGCCTAGAGATTCCCACCCCTACAATATAAGTAGTTAAATTTTACAAAAGTAAGAGTAAACGGACCATGTTCTTTATATTCAGCATCATTTCAATGTAAACCACCAAACAAAATGATGTTTTATCTTTGTCAAGATAAGGGACAATGGATAAGCTGTTTTCTCATGTTGATGTCATGAGGAGACATTTTTACAAAACACTGCACATTTAGGCCTATTTCTTTTAAATTTAGGAGGCCAATTCCTCTGCTTGCTAAGACATTTTACACCCTGTACAACAGGGTGTCACTGCGTCTATTTCTGCTTCTAAATGTTTTCTGGGCATTTGTGTGCAAGCAAACACAAATGCCTGCCTCATGTGATCTCTCTTCCTCTATGAAAGCCAGCAATTTACAGTGGAGCACTAGCTTTGGGTGCTGAGAACTGGAATATGTCAGAAAAGGTCTAGAGATTCACAATTTCCTTTCAACTGTTTGTCTTCAATTTCCTATCCCATGCTCCATGTGGACTGAACACAAAGTACCTCTGTTAAATCCTCTTCTGTGTATCAGAATCAAAGCTCATGTAGACGCTGAGAATTCTTCTGACTGCAAGTCCCCAGTGCTAAATGCTTCACGAAGGCACAGTCGTTTCTCTTTCTTATGCCAACATATAATTAGTACAAGATAACAAAACCAGAGGGATCTGCAATTCTCAAACTGTAGATTTGCACACATTTGAACAATAGTGCCTGACAATCATAAAAGTGATAACCACATATGTCCATAGTCTTGAGTGCAAAAGAAAGAAGAGTGAGATTTTCTGTGTGTAAAGTCTATGAATCCTATACATGTTTATTTTGAATGTACACTGAGAGTGTATGTCTGTGTGTGTGTATATGTGCACTACCTTGATGACTGACGCTCCTGCTCTAGAGAGCGGGCTGTGCATCTGTGCAGCAGCGGCCATGTTGGCTATGGTGTTTAGGTGGTTCATCTGGTTCATTGCCATGGCGACAGAGGCAGGTGGCAGACTGACGGGCAGCAAGGGGTGGGGCATCATCATGAAGGGTAGGTCCAGACCTGAGAGACAGACAGACAGACAGACAGACAGAGAGAAAGAGGCAAATAATTTGAAAGTGTTCATAAAGTATTTTCTCTCTATATAGAAAAAATGCATTCAGAATTATGTACATCAAGGTAATACATTTTCTGTTCAAGTGTCAACAGCTAAGTGCTGTTATAGACACTAAATGGTTGGAACAATTTGATGTACTGTTTACATGAAGAAAATGGGATAAGTAACTCAAGTAAATTATGAAAATGGAAAAAGAGGATAATGAAACTCAGTGTAAAAAACAAAATGCACAGAACAAATGAGAAGTAAATGAAGGAAAGTATGAAAAAAGAAATGAACAGTGATTTAGGAGACAAGTGGGATACACCACATGAATGAGTGAGCAAATGGCTAATAGGAAAAACAGTGGAACATGTGAATGGATACATTGGTGATGAAGTGAGTGAGTGGAAAAGAGACTCACGGTTGGCCAGGAGATGGCTCTGCTGCAGTGAGCTGAGGTGGGAGCCGGACAGGCCATGCTGCGCAGAGAGTCCAGCGTGGGCCAGGCCATGCTGTGCTCCAGATGAAGGTGGAGACTGCAGCTTTTCCTTATCCCAGGAAGACTCACTTCCACCTGTGATCAGCGAGGAAACAGGGAAGGATAGTTTGAGACAGATTGAAGGTCTCTTCCACTTTGGCTCTGATACATGTAAAACGGAGCTCCAAAGACACATAACTGACCACTAGAATTTGGCCAGAGGTACCACTGCTGGTTTCCTTTGTGGATCTTTTTTAAATTAACCTTACTTGCTCTGCCTTCTCTCATAGCAAACGTTGCAAGGTCGGACAAACTTTACAGAACAGTGGCCTACATAGCAAGATCTCACTGACCTTAATGAAACATTGCAGCACAAAACTCAATTTTTGGCAAAATACTTCGAGTCTGTTATTGATTTCAAAGGACATTTACTTGTATGCACAAAGGTCACAACATTAGAATAGATATGATGCAGTTTTATGTTGTCTAACTGAGCTAACATTAGGAGGGTGGGAAATTCATCATTTTCAATCTGCCTAGTTTTGATTAGCTACCACATTATAATCCAGCTTCATTTTATTTTAAACTGGAAACTCAATGTAGGAAAGGAACTTCAAAGATCACTACAGTTTCTCATTAGATTCAAAGGGATTTTTGTTATCATTCAGTAAAGCTTGTCTAATGTCACAACAGCTGCTACAGAAGAATGTACTTGTGGGTCAAGGATCAGTAAGTCTATCATAAACAATCAAATGATCACCCAGAAAGCGTGAATATGCAACTTAACTGTAGCAATGAAATGGAAGTTTTCTCAGTTTATTTTGTTTAAAAAGACCATCACAGTGTTCATAAAGAAGACATCCTTTAATTTTGCCCTGAGATCAGTATTGCCATCTCACTTACAAAATTTAAGTTAAAAAAATCTGGCACCAGAAAGGTGATCCTTTGATCAGCGCAAAGCAGCACCTTCAGCCTATAGCCTACGACCATTGTAACAGGAGCCATTAAAGAGTTAACCCATCTGCCAATTGATTCAGCTGCCAACATGAGCCACTAATATCCATAAATAAATCAATGGGCGGAAATACAGTTGAAAAGCCAGTTGTTGGGCACTATAAAAAGACTTTAGTTGAATTAGGCGAGAGGCAAGGGATGGGGGGGGGTAGAGAGAGAAAGACAGAAAGAGAGAGAAAGAAAGAGTGAGAAAGAAAGCGAGAGAGAGAGAGAGAGAGAGAGAGAGAGAGAGAAAGACAGAAAGAGAGCGAAAAAGAGAGAGAGAGAAAGTGAGAGAGAAGGCAAAGCTGGGAAGAGGAAATCATTGTCTAATTCTGCTTAATAAGCAACGGAGGTCCTACGAGTGATCTAGCAGATGGTGTTTTTGCAACAGATTGCAGTGAGTGATTCTTTTAATAATAATGCGAATTAAATTCTTCCTCTGTAGAATGCTGGGAGCTGTTCATCAGGGAGCCCTTGGAACGAGTGAGAGAAAACAGGCAGATAAGGTAATGGCTAAGCTCAAACACCTGAGGCCATGTGTGTGCGCGTGTGTGTTTACAGCTTGTGTGACACACAAGGTGTATGCTGGTATGTTAACCTCTGAGAAAAGTTGGGAGAATGCTGTAGAACTAGAATGTACAGGGAATAAAAATGCTTTTTGGATGTGTTTATGAAGGACCACAAAAAATAATAAATCAATGACATAATTTATGGATCATACAAAAAAACAAAAAACACGCTCATTCATGTTCTAATGAAATGTTACAATTAATTTGTGAATGTGCACAAAATATGCATAACATTCAGCAGTATTGCATTCCACCACTTTCTTTCTTTGTCAAACATTTCCTCATCTTAGGCCCCTAGATTAGGTGTCGGCAACATGACAATATTTTACCATTATTGTAATTATGTCACTATATACTTCTCTGAGCATATCATGAATATCGTCAGTACTTAAAGAACACTGACTAACTACATATCATTACAAAGTGAGCATAAATACGCTTGTTTAGATTTACTGCAGTGCAGTTTGTAAAACAGTGAATAAAAATCATTGTAGTTATAGGTTTATTATTATTATTATTATATAATTTTCGAAACATAGGACTTCAGGTTTTATTTTAACTGTTTCAACTTATTAAATCTCAGAAAATCTAAATACTGTGATGCATATCATGGATTGTGAAAATGTCTTGAAGTATTGTGATGTAATATTTTTGCCATATTGCCCATCCCTAATCTGGATATTTTCAGAGTTGTTTTTTTTTTTTTAATGAAGAATGCTGTAAATAAAAATCATTGCGGTTTAAAGTTTATTACTGTTTACCGAATTCTGCATGCTAAAATAATGTAAACAGCAACAGGCATGCACAAATTTATAGCGTGACGCCAGCATTTAAAACAAACTGTGTTTTGCCCATCCACATGAAAACAATGAAAACAGATTTTTCAAAAATCTCCACCCTGGAGGGCATTTCCAAAAGCCTCCATTTTTAGTGACTTAAATTGGTGTTTTCATGAGGATGGGAGGCCAAAACACTGAGACAAAAAAATACGCTTTCAAAAATATCCGGATCTGTGTGGATGGGGCCTTAGACTATACAGATCTAAAGCTTGCTTTCTCTAGTGCTATTCTACTGTGCCATTTGGTAGACCTCAATATAGAGATGGGCTCACTTTTATTAGTCAATATTTTCCATTGTACAATTTAAATGGCTCTGTTTATAAGAGGGACAGACGTTCATACAAAATCTCTGAAAAACTGAGAAATTTCAAGCTAAAGATATCATTGAGCTATAGAAGCTTAGGGAAAGTGGGAGAACTGTTCAGACACCAAATTGCAGGCAATTCAGAGAGGGACTGTGTTTGTGTGCATGTGTGTGAGCCCGAAAGGAAAGTGTTTGCACTGCAACTTCCACTTGACCTTTCCATGCTCTTGTCAAGTGTAATCATAATTAACATAAATGCAAACTAATGATAAGCGCTGAACTTCAGCAATGTAATCCAGGACTCAGCAGCGGTGCTATTAGTTTGTGTGTGGGTGTATTCACCTCCTTTCAAGTTTAAAACAGGGAGAACTATATACTGTCCTGACTTGCCAAAAGATGAGCAAAACATTCACACTACTAAATCGGCTCTCTTTCATTTTATTACTGAACCAGTAAGTCTCCGGTTTGACCCCTGCAATGGGCTAACGGCTTTGGAAGTTGGACGTGTGAGTGTGAACATGTGTGAGATGCAGTATATCACAGTGAGTGAGGAGTTCAACTATCCAAGGCTCTGGTGCTGATGGCCCATTTGGGCTTGGTCCAAGAGCTCCTCTAGTTTTGGCTGCTAGAGTAATTAGCCTAAAAGCGGTGCCAGCCAGGGAGAAGTGTGTGTGTGTATGTGTTTGTGTGTGCATGTGCGTGTGAGTCTGCACCCTGCCCAGCTGTCAGTCATGCTTTAAGAATGTGTCCATCACCATACTGCTCCTTAGCCACACGCTGACAGAGCTGGTTAACAGCATCCTTTTTAAAAAGCCCCGCGTAATTACGGCATGCACGCGCACACACACACACACACACACACACACACACACACACACACACAAACTATGACAGATAGATTATATCAAACACTCCCCTGATCTTCCTTACTACATTCATGTATAGACTAAGGTTGCTGTGGTTACTACTACTATAGCAAACCCATTTCTAAGAACTTTTGACATACATGATTCAAAATACTATGTAGCCCAGGCTTACTTTGTCTCTGTCCAGGAATCTGACCCATAGTGTTTGTAAAGGCTTCCCATAGTTGATCTT
Source organism: Colossoma macropomum (assembly GCF_904425465.1). Lineage (NCBI taxonomy): Eukaryota > Metazoa > Chordata > Actinopteri > Characiformes > Serrasalmidae > Colossoma > Colossoma macropomum. Next base: position 28,126,551 of record NW_023494800.1, read on the forward strand.
GTCCCAAAAACATATTTCGGAACGTTTAAAAGGCTTTGTATATTTCCATTTTGTTCTTATTGAGTGCATTTCTATTGTTTAGAAATTAGCCCTAATATAGACCTTTAACTCTCTTCATTCCTGCACACTACATGCCCAAAAGTTTGTAGACACTTGCTCACCCAATGCTTCTTCCAAAATCAAGGGTATTAATAGGGAGTTTGTCCCCCTTTGCTTCAGTAACAGCCTCTAATAGTAAGAAGGCTTTACACTAGATGTTGGAACATTGCTGTGAGGATTAGATTACATTCACAAAAGCATTAAGTAGGTACTGATGTCAGATGATTAGTTCTGGATCACAAACTCCACTCCACCTCATCCCAAAGATATTCAATGGTGATTCATCACCCTGGAGAACCTAGTTACACTGGTCCAGAGCCCAACGCTGAGAAGCTTTGCACCCCTCTAGCCGATACTTGGCACTGAGCATTGTGACCCAAGGTTCATATGCGGCTGCTGCAGAGCCTTCCGTTACATTGGATTTTCTAATGAGATTATACAAGTACATAATGTGCGCTTGCAATTGACTGCCTGTGTGAGAGGTGGGCAAACCTTAAAGTTGAATTAGAATAGAAAGGGTGTCTGAACACTTCGACATTTATTGTATGTCTAAACATTTCATCAAACTCTTTTACCACCTCCTCTCTCCCTCTATATTGAAGTTTGAAGTTGGAAAGAAAATTGTTTAAAGCCGTAAGACCCACAGGATATGGAGCTTCAGAGCACATGTGGTACAAACATGGCTTGCAAACATCACCTCTCTCTCTAGAGCACCACCTCCTAGGCTTCCAGAAGAACAGCTACTTCTCCTTTGTTACATGCGTCTTCATAGGGCCATTAATAAGTAAATGACATCTATTACTTGAATCAAAGGGAAAATAAATATCAAAAATGTCAGACAAAGAACACTTTCATCTACTTTTGTTAAACTGTGAGTCATGTAGTCTGAGCAATAGAGAGAAGTGGTTCCATAAAGAACAATGCTGGTTTATATAATGTAAAACCACACTAAAATTAATTGTAGAACACTGTTAGAACATTTCACATAATGTTGCTGTTGTAACATAACCACAATTTTTTTCTTTCATTGCTTTTTTATTTAGACCATTTGAAAATGCTAGCTGTCCTTTGAGTTTATTGAACATTTCATGACAAAATGACCAATAGAAATGGTCCAAACGAACAAAATCTTTTTACCTTAGTGTACATTAAAGAATGTTTTTTCCTTCTCCTATGAAGTTACCGTTTCACATTTGTGAGCGTATGTGCATGTGTGCGCAAGTGAAAAAAAAGTGTTATCTAGCTAGTCTCCCTCCCCTTTGCTCCTCTGGAGTGTTTCTTTGGCCCGTCAGCCTCACCATCTGCCATTTACGCCAGCCCTCACCTACAGCCTACAGTCTCTTCCTCCTGTTTCCTGGAGATACAAGAGCATGTGTGAGGAAAGACTTCGTGAATAATCCAGCGCTGGCTCTGCCATTAGCTTGGAGGTCACCACTACAGTGTTCTAAAAAAGCCATTCAAACACCAAATGGAAATAATCAATGGAAAAAGGAAAAGATTTAAGCAAAATCTTGTTAGCTTTGATCAGAGGGAAAAACAAATACACTGAAGCATCTTTTGGGTGGCTTGTTGCTTTCATGGCCCAAAGAACTGGACTTTTAATGTGTTGTTTGAGCTTGTAATGGGTTAGGGTTATCAGGCTTCCTTTGGAGTGGCTCTCTGTGTTGATGTTGAGCTGGCCCACCACATTTATGAGCAAGAGGTCTGTAAACAGTTTGTGAATGCATGTTTATGCCACCAGACCTACCTCAGACCAGTGAAAGTGGAGAGAATATGTGCACATGTTTACTTCACAGCAAACAAAATGCTGGATAAACCTCTCACTCTGTATGACCTAAACTTCAAAAAGCTGATTTACATCAAGACTGAAATGGACAGCAGACACTACACAGTATATACACATTTATTAATTCCAGAAATCTAAGTATATTAGAAACTAATGCAAAGAAGGCCAATGATGAATGGTTTGCTACTGTATCGGCAGTAAGAGTGGATGAATGAAAGTTACATTTCTACCAATTAATTTCAGTATGATTTCAGAAGTCATGATCGTTAAAAATGCCAATACAAGAGTGTACAGACTTTAGGTCCTAGTGGACAACATCAGTGTGGATGGAAGATAACATGATCCTAGATCAGCACTCATATTCGGATTCCACATGAATCCATATCTGGAGCTTCAGTCTCCCACTGTGCTGTCCAGACAGTCTCTTCATCATTTGCAGAGTTCCAAAATACAATGCAATTAAACACCTCATCAATAATGACTGCTCTAGATCTGAAACACTAATGCATGAGTCAAAGAGTTCATTCCAAGCAGACCATCCTCAAAGGAGCCACATGGGTTCCCTGCTCAGAAGAACAAGGAACATGGCCTTGCTTTGGTTCCACCACGCCTATTTAAAGCTAAACATACTGTGCGACACACACATGCATTCATTAATATCGTTACACCGACAAACGCTCACATACACACACATGCACACACACACTGTCCGGGAGCGCATTAACAGCTTGTAGCGGGTACGGGCGGAGGACGCCACGCTGGCACTCTGTTTGTCATATTTCTTGTGGGCCTCGCCATCTGCCGGGGTGGCATTTTCATGGCTGTTTACCCTGACTCCCGCCAAGGAATCATCTGCCGTCGCATAATGCCGCCCCGCAAAAAAGGAAAAAAAGAGGGGAGGATTAAGTTGGTAATGCAACTGAGACTATTGCTAATTTGGTGTAATTGGGAAGAAATGAAGATAAATGAGGGCGAGGGATGGAGAGGCAATCAGTATGGCAGGCACTACAGCTGTGCTTTTGGCCAAACCCACCCCCCCTTGTCCCCCCGGTCCTGCGGCCCTCTCACCAACCTACCCCCCCACCTCCTGCCTCCCCCATCTTCAACAAGGTACGGGAAATCCAAGCTAATGACAAATATGCTCAGCTAACACCAGCATGGGCATGGTTCTGTGGAGGATTATTCATGTTTCTGCTGTTTTTGCCAGTCCTGGCCTCTGGTTACAGGCGTTAGGTGTATGGAGGAGAATCATCATGATGATCATCAAATATCCACCTGTGGTTTGGTACATGGTGCCAAACCATACAAATTAAAGGTAATAATTTTCTGCACAATCGAAGTTCAGTGGGCTTTGTAGTTCAAAAGACATTGTGACAAAATGTATACTTGTATGTATATTTTTAGAATTAAACTAGAAGCAACTGAAAGACTGTGATGTTTCCATCATATACAACTTGTGAATGGTATGCGATAGGAACTGTATTTCACGTTAGATGGACAAATTTAGGGAGTGAGTTCAATTTCTCATTTGAAAGTTCTGCATTGAAATGCATAGCTCATGAACCAAGTTGAACTTGAAATTGAAAGCTAGCAGAAAAGCGTTTGTACAATTTTTACAGTAGTAAGTTATTTCTTATTTTTGAGTCTTGTAATTTAATACATTTATTGTTCTGTCCTTGGGTTTAAGTCTGGAATGAGATCTAGAATAGTAAAAACGTGCTTTTTTGGCAGGCATTGTCTCTTCTGCTGTAATTTTGAAGGTTAGGTGGTTGACAGCACCATGTGTTTGTGTGTTTATGTGTATTTTGGATACTGTATGGGATGCCCAATAGGCCCCAGTATCTCTTTACACTGTGCCAGGGAGCTAGGCACCCTTCTGGCTACCCTCTATCCACTATACAACTCATCACCCACCTCAGACACACATCCCCCCTCATGGCCACACATTAGCTTTAGACTCCAATATCTGCATGGGTCTCTGTATAGTGCCACTACATGTGAACTGCCCATATTGCCAAATATGTTTCAAACAAGCTACATCATTTGCATCCCACTCTAAAATGAAGGACAATGCACAGTGCATAAGGAATCCCTACACAAAACACATTGTGTTGGAGTCATTCAAATGCCAAATACCCTAAAATCCATTATCAGCACATTTCCTACTGTAATCATGCTTGCCATAATGGAGCTGGCAAGCACTCTGACAAGTCAAGCCTAACAACTCTCCTGTTTCATGTTGTAGTCTAATGCAATACGCTGCATCTAATCTTTAAAGCCAGGTCTTGTCCAGTTGGACAGATTCAGCATAGAACGACTGCAATCAGATTAAATAGACTGTGTTAAGTGCAAACAGCTCTCCAAACTTGATGCTGCAATGGGTAAGGATGCACCGTGGGGTCTTTACACATATAAGGAAACACCACATCCAAGGTTTTGCAGATGCTGGAAGAAGCTTGGGATTTTGGGTGTGAAAAATCTATTTACATGCAATAACAAAATAATAATGAAGACACATCAGGGAGGGAAAAGAAAAAAACACTGAAATCATCAGTCATTAATTCTCTCCCAGAACAATGAGAAAACAATTCACAAGAGGCCTTGCACAAGATGTTTGAATTGAAAGTGAAAATGATTAAAGCGCACTCTTAATGAAGTGTTAATTGCTGTGAGGAGTCGGATGAAGGCTGGAGAAGAGGAGCTGCTCTGACAGGAGCAAACGCTGCAGCGTGGTTCCATGCTAACACAAAGAGAAACACTGGATGGGAATATATCATGCCACGTTGGACCACAAAGTCGTTAAGACCCCACAAGCCTTTTCCATCCATTTCAAACAGGCAATTTCCCTAAGAAAGGTGATTTAACAAGAACCAAGGGCACAGCTCTTGAGTACTCTCTAGAAATAAGAGGTTTAGGGCAGTATCCACTCAATCTTCAGCAGCCTATTCAACCATAATTCTGAATAAGAAAAACAGTAGGGGCAGGGGTGCTCTGAGATGTCCTGGTTGGGCCATTTTTTCCCACTTCACATCACAGCTAGGGTCTATAGAAAAGTGTATATTTGAGGTGTTTGTAGATAAACCCCACTATATCTGCCCAGATGTTCAGCAAGGAAGATGCTAATTTTCCACACTGTCTTTAGTGCTATCAGGGAAATCAGGGGGAATGACACTTCTCTTCAGGAAAAAAGATATGTTAACCCAACTGTATTTGAAAAGACAGCTGAACAAAAACAGAAAAATAAAAGAAGAATTACTTGTGGGTGTCCTTTGCAAACATGTTTCTGGCATCTCTTTGTAATATTTAGCTGGTTTAAGTGACCAAAAAGGAGAAAAGAAAATATCTCAGCTCCACGTGTGATTATTTGTGTCCCACTGCCTTGGCAAATACATTACTTCTTTGGCTATTGCCTCTCAATTACCTCCATCATATTTAGAAATCCACCTCCAGCTGAATATTCAACATCTCATCAGCCTCTCTAAGTGAGTCCTATATTGTGTTCCTCCTGGGCCTTTTGTGTTGCCTAAGATGGCACAGTCTTTCACTTACCCTTATCAGAGAGACACATTAATGGCCATCAGAGGACTCTGTTCTCTTTGAACGGTTTACGGCGCCTTGCCTTTGATCATAAGTAGTGCTCGCTTCACAGAGAGGCTGAGAAGATGTCTCTTTGATATCGCCCTGCGTTTACATATCAATGAGTGGCACCGAAGATGGAGGCTCTTTCCCTCACTCTCCTCAATCTTTCTTTATTTCTCTATGAGAGCGCCATGTTTCTGGAGAAACAAGAAAATAGAACCATGCTTTTGAAGAATATGAAAAAAGCTGCAAAAGTCAGGCATGCAAACACACAAGATTCACTTTATATTTGAAAATAACCAATTTCTTGAATTGTGGTGGCCAGTGGCCTGGACACAGGGATGCCGTCAGGTGTTTACTGTAACCTCGGCAGGCTGCGGCTCATTTGGCTGGGTTGGGAGCACACTGCATCTTTATGGGCTTTCATTAGACGTCATTTTGAGGCTCATTTGAAATCAATCCCCCCTCGGACCCTCGCGGCGGCTCCGGTGTCAGGCGGATGAAAAATGAGGCAGGGCGCGGGGGCTCCGGGTGGACCCCCCCATCCGTCCTGCTTGGCCCGGTCCGTTAATACAGTATCATCTGGTCAAATGGGCGAACAATTCCCACATCTCATTACCGATAGGAACTGTGGGTCATTACGCAGGATGGATTCCCATTAGCCGGACTGAAGGTTTGAGACTAAATACAGAAGCTTTGGATACACACAGTTGTACACTGACCACTTTATTTTCCGCACACTTCAGCTGATACACCTCTTTAACTATTTTTCCACAGTCACTGATAAAACAGAAGAAAGGAGATGGGGCTTTGAAGTGGAGGCTTCTTTCAGTATTCACTTTCTGCTGGAGACTCGATAAGGTATTCAATGAAGCAAATGTCCATATTGACCCATGGCTGTGATGCCTCAACGCTGACAAGCGTCTTCTTCAAGGTCAACATGCAGGACTGCAAGATTGTCAAGTGTGTGTGTGCATGTGTGTATGTGCGTGTGATAAATGTATGCAGGCTAAACATCTACATGAACTGACACTGGCACAAAAAAGATGCAGTGAAATGATGCTGCTGTTGTCACTGAACTGCCTACAGTGTGCCCAGGATACAGGGTTCTCTGCAATATAGTATAAGCTTCAGTTGATTAAATACTATGCTGTACAATCTACTGACTATATTCCTGGAGTTGATCCAGGAAGTCAAGCCCAGGCTTAGAGTGCAGTGGTGGGAGGAATATGAACCATTGGCCAATATGTGGAGGGTCATGCAGCTTTTTCCCTGCTCAGTCTTTCATATGCTCATCTTGTTGCATGGACCATCTGTTTATGTGACACACTCCTCATGCTGGGAGGCATAATCAATGCTATTCAACTATACAGTATATACATATGCATATTTATATTTATACATATAGATGTGTGTGTGTGTGTGTGTGTGTGTATGTGTGTGTGTGTATGCGTGCGTGTGATGTATTTTTTGTTTTGTAGGGATCACACACGTATGTATGTTGTTGAGGCCGTAACAAAACCTTCTATCTCCAAAATGATAACTTTATTGGAGAAGGAAAGAAGATGTAGGAGAAGGAAAGAACACAAAGAACCTTTATTTACATTAAAGTAAAAAGATTGTATTTAAAGTAATTCTGGAGATTTATATTGGTCCATTTGTTATGAATTGTCCACACAATGTGTGGACAGCTGCTGTTTTCAAGTAGAGTGCAGCTGCTATTTCCAAGTAGAGTAAATAAAATAAATAAATAAAATCAGAAAAAATTAAGGTGTAAGCCTTTTCTGACTGGACGCCAATCCTGACTAAACAGGTCATGTGACATCAGCATCGTGGTCATTCATGTCATCTCATTCCGTCAGAGTGAAGTCCTCAAGGAGCATTTTGGATTACTTCTAAACACTGTTAAGATGAGGACAAAGGCTAGGATCGACATCTCAGGACCTCTGGCCACCTACAGGAGAGGAAGTGAGGTGTTCAGCAGGCTCTACATGCGTCACTGTTGGCTCCAAAGCTGGTGCGGTAACAACGGCTTTGGCTATGTGAGCAACTGGAGTGCTATCTGGGAGCGACAGAGAAGGTACTACACTAGGCCTGACTGGACGTAACAGCAATAAAGAACAGACAGTTAAGTAGTAACAACAGCGGACAGTTAAGTGCTTTTTATGGTATAGACAATGCCTCCTCAATTTCTACCATTTTCCTCTATCTCTGCTGTCACAATAATAAAGCTTCTGCTAGCAATAAACAGAGAAAAATGCCTTAACTTGTCGACAAAGACAGTACATGGAATTACCACAATACTGAGACAGTTACAACACAAAGTTGTCAGAAGAGTTCTTGCAGAGTCAAAACACCAATAATTTAATTCATGTACCCATGTACACCAGTCCCATCCAAACACACAGTGTAGTGAGCAGAAAATTAAACCTTGCTTTACTCAACGTAAAGTAAATGTAAATGTAAGGTCACTAAATAATAGGGGTGGGGGAAAAAATTGATTCTTAGATGCATCACGATGTGGACGTGGATAATTCTGAATCGTTTCACAAATGTCAAAAAACGATTTTCTAAATGTTAATTTATAACGTAATGTTGATGGAACGCAAAAGGTGGAACTTGGAAGTGCGGAAGCGCAGCGCCTGGACACTGTGACGTGCACATAACAAAAACACGTCTGGATGAGCGGGAAATCCGACCGGCTCCCTCTGCATTAAAAGCTATGTTAGGTCAGGAGTCAACAACCGAAATGTTAAGAAGAGCCATTTTGTCCTTTCAACAAAAATCAAACAACCTTGGGAGCCACAACATTTTATGTCCAGTATATCTCAGTATGTGCGAATGTCCTAATATAAGCTAAAAAATATAATCAAAAACACAGACTCACTTTGCTCTTCTTTAAGATTTAGCTTTAGCCGTTTTCCTCCCATTTCCGCCAGAAAACTTTTCCTCAAAAGTTGAACAGTTTCTTGTAAAATGTCCCTCAACGTTCGACTATTGTTTATGAAGCTGAAGTCGCTTCTTATTCGTCAGCTTCTTCTTCGAATTTTCCCGTTCCACCTTAAATTCTGCCTGAGACGCCAATGCGGCATAATGTGAATAAGTCCATTCGTCTCCAAATGTTCATCTTAAATCTCTGTCTTTGCCTTTTCGTTAGCGACTAGCTAGGCGAGACTGCGTTGCTGTGTGACCTGCAGTCTGCACGCCAGCTCTCAGTTGTTGAGAACCAGGGCTTTCACGCTATGTTGCACACTTTGGAGCCGAGATACAGCGTCCCATCTCGAGGATATTTTACTACTAACAAGCGGTTTATGTGTGTGTGTGTATGTGTATCCACAAGCTATGATAAAATTCTTCACTCTGGGGACTTCAACTTACATACTGATAACCCATCAGACAGTAACGCAATAGAATGCATTAAACGTCTAGAGACATCTGAAGCAGCACATGGGCAGCCTACCCACAAGCTAGGTCACATCCTGGATCTGGTAATCACAAAAGGTTTAAATACAAATGTGTCCCTTACCTCTGAAGTTTTCATATCAGATCATTTCTGTATTTTCTTTCAAATGAATATAGAGGTAAGAAAGTGCCTGAAATTTACTTTAAAAGCGTTACACTGACAAAAACAGTTGAATGAATGATGCATGACAGTTCATCGAATACAACTCTGACTCCCTCCTGTAATGATCTGGTCACTGATCTAAGTGCTAGATAAAGGGAAACTTGACATTCTCACTGCAGTGATATAGAAAAAAAAATTGTGCACTTTAAACAAATTGTGTAATAAAAATATTCTCAAAGAGCATCTCTCTACATATCTCCATCTCCACCTACAATAATGCTTTTTCTACAACTTTTCTGCTAGTGTGTCTTATGGTGATTTATCTTCTAAAATTTGCAAAGAGTTTGCAATTCATTTTCAACAGAAAATATTCTTGATAAGACAGGCCATAGCTCAGCCACCTGAAACAAGCTCTTATCAGTAATGATATCATTCTCTGTTATCGATTTTCAGGAGCTTACAACTGTTATAAACAAATTAATTTCTTCCACATGCAATCTTGACCCTGTTCCTATATCTCTCCTTAAGATGTTTTTTATTGTGTTTAAAGTGATGTTTTAACTACTAACTTTTCTCTGTCAAGAGGTGCTTTTCCACATGCTTTTAAAAGTGCTTTGTTGATGCTTCTACTGAAAAAGAGTAGCATGGATCCTTTCATACTAAATTATTTTAGCCCAATTTCAAACCTTCCTTTTTAAAGTCTTCGAAAAAGTTTTCCTTCTTACCATAGTACAGGGACAGCACTGGTTCGCATTGTAAATTAGGGCTGCAACAAACGACTAATTTGATAGTCGAATAATCTATCGATTACTGAAACGAATAATCGATTATTCAGATTATGAATCACTATATTACCAAATAACTTTTATGTAGCTATTAGTTTTTACATTTAGCTTGAGGTTGTTCTATGCATTTGCTAAATAACAATGAAGGCAATAAAGATGAAAAACATTCAAGAATTCACAGTTTTAATGAACTTCTCTGCTAATACAAAAGATAAAAAAAAATAAAACTAAATATTTTTCCTGTCAAAATTTATAACCAAGAATGTGCAAAGTAGCAGCTATAAAATATAACAAATCTAAACCAACTTTCCTTTAATCAAGTAAATAAAAAAAAAAATCTAAATTTAAATGTTAAATTTAAACAGTGTAGTCTATGCTCTGTGCATTCTGCTATCTGTCTACACTTTGCTGCAACTAAATTTTACAATCACAGGTCTTATTGAAACGGAGGAAAGTCAGTATCTCTCCGTGCTCTTGTGAGAGTCTTGCGCTCCTCTGAGAGCAGATATTCAGAGGAGATGCACTCTGATAGAGCAGATGGGAAAGTGGCAAACGTTTGTGGCAAATTTGTTCTATGTGAACTGTTAGATTTGAATGATTTTGTATGAACACTTAATTTCAATGGTAACCCTTTGTCCAGCTGCCCTGTGTCTTCACAGAGAACTACCTCCTTAACTGTTAGTGAGTGGAGCCGAACGTTCGCGGAGAACAGAAAACTGTTTGCAAACGCTCTTCTGTGTTTTCCAAATTTGAACGCACCGGTGGCCTCAACATTAAGATGACCATGCAGTGTTTAAAAGTGAAAACGTTATCTGGAAAGTGAACAGAATCGCTGTGAATAATAGTTACTTTCTTCTCTGTTCCAACTCCAATAATGATTACAGGGAACATGCATTTCAAAATACAAATGTTACAGCTCGGCTCATAACATAAAGTAGGACGGTTTTTAACATGAATATTAGCTAATTAGCTCGCTAGCACAACTATCGACGGCGTCACAAACCACACACTTCTGTACTTTACATACTACACTAATGAGTGCACTTCTAAAGGTATATGCGCTATTTTTACACACTATTTAGTGAGCTAGTATGCGGTTTGGGACGCGGCGTATCTTACAGAGATGAATCTTCTTCATCCAGTGAGCTGAGAAGTTTCCTCTTCAGATGCTCCAGCATGGAGGATGTGCTCCCATGCCAGCCAAGTTCAGCTTCACAAATAGCGCAAGTGGCAGCCTTGTTTTCTGAGTTTAGCTTCCACACTTTGAGGATTTTGTTCTTGAGGCAGCCGTTGCGCTGTTGTTAACACTTCAGTGAGCGGTAATTTTTAAACGTTCCTAGTGAGCGCAAGAAAGACGCGTAATGACGTCACCAACTAATCGACTACTAAATTAGTTGGCAACTAATTTGGTCATCGATTTTAGTTGACTAAGTCGAATAATCGTTGCACCCCTATTGTCAATGACCTCAGTCTCAGCACTGATGCACAAAATCCTTCTTATTTGGTCTTACTGGATCTGAGTGCAGCTTTTGATACCGTTAATCACAAGATTATAATCCACTGTGTAGGCCTCTCAGGCACACTTTTAAAATGGTTTAAATCATATTTAGTGAATAGACAGTTCATGGTTTCACTGAGAAATCATTCATCAAAACAATATTAACATTTCTTGTGGAGTCCCACAAGGTTCAGTTTTAGAGCCTTTTGCTTTTCTCTGTGTACATTACCTCTGTGATGCAATTAGGAAACATTATATAAATTTTCATAGCTTTGCTGATGGCACACAATTATACATTTCCATTCCTTCTGATAATCAAGACTCTGTTGACAGGCTTACCAGCTGATTGTTAGATATTTCTCAGTCGATGTCAAAAAATGTTCCAAAACTAAAACATGAAAACAAAAAATACTGATTCTTGGTACTTAAACTCAGCCCTTAAGCTTCATATACCAAACCTGAAGTATGAAATCTAGGTGTAATCTTAGACTCTGAGCTCTGTTTTGTCCAGCATGTAAACGCAGTTACTTTATCATTTGAGAAATATTGCTAAAGTTTGGCCTTTTCTATCTCATAGCGATGCAAAAAAACTTGTTCATGCATTTGTTACAAGCAGAGTTGATTACTGTAATGCTTTTATTACCAGGTCCCCAAAGAAAACAAAACATCCTCTAAAACTCTTACAAAATGTGGAATCATGAATCCAAACAAAATCAAACAAGAAAACTTATATCACTCCTGTTTTAACAAACTGCACTGGCTACCTGTCTCTTCCAGCATAGATTTTAAAGTTCTGCTATTACATTTTAAGGCTTTATATTTTGCCTGCTTACATTGCAGAATGTCTGTGTATATTCCAGCATGTGATTTTAGATCTGCAGATACTGACCTTTCTTCGCGATCTCATTCTTTCGGTCATTACCCACACCTCATGACCATAGGTGAGGGTCAGGATGTAGACCGACCAGTAAACAGACTTCTTCTCCACTACACTGCATTACTGCCACCGCCTGTCCCAGCCTGCGGTCGATCTCACGATACCTCTTCCCATCACTCGTGAACAAGACCCTGAGATACTCAAACTCCTCCACCTGAGGCAAGTCCTTTCCCCTTACCTGGAGTGAGCATGCCATCCTTTTCCAGGCTAGGACCATGGACTCAGACTTGGAGGTGCTGATCCGCATTATTATTATTATTAATATTATTAATATTATTATTATTATTATGAAGTTTTGATGACAGGGACAGTAAATAAGTGTGTTTGAAAATGCAAAGTACTCTGTAAAAGTAAAAATGGCCATTAAGTACAAAGGATTCAGAAAATTGCACTAAAAACTTTAAGAACTAAATATAATGTACTTAATGTGTCCACTTTTTGGCTTCATTACAGCTTCCATTCTTCTTGGGAGACTTACTTCTCCAAAGTCTTCTTGCTTAGATTCACCAAGAATCTGCAGGGATATTTTTTCATGCTTCTTGTAAACACCTCAAAAGCTCAGTCTTGTAATCCCAATTATAAATTTAGACTTTCCTTTAATAATAAACGAACTCATGTGCTGTCTGGCTTGGAAGAGACCTGCTTAATTCAGATACCACGTACAGTATGTATGTGTGTGGTTGGAAAAGTGATGCATGAACATAAATATCATATTGTGTGAGTATTGTGTGTGTAATAAATTGTGAACAGAGATGCATGTTGTGTGAGTCTGTGTGTGTGTGTGCATGTATTCATGTCTGTGAGAGACAGAGAGACAGAGGCTACTGTTGTAAAATGGAAGCAACTTGGAGCAACAACAGCTTAGCTACGAAGTGGTAGACCATGCAAACTCACAGAGCTGGGCCGCCAAGTGGTGAAGCACACAGTGCCTATCCTCTATTGAATAGCTCACTAAAGAGTTTTAAATTGCCTCTGGAAGCAACATCAGCAGAACTGAGCGTTAGGAGCTTCACGAAATGGGTTTCCATGACCGGGCAGCTACACAGAAGCCTAAGATCAAAATGCACAATGCCAAACAATGGGGGGCCCTGGACTCTGGAGCAGTGAAAACATATTCTGTGGAGTGATGAATCATGCTTCTCTGTCACCAGTATATAGGTTATGCATGTGAATATGTAGTATTTCATTAGTAAATCATTCTCCTAACATATTAAAGAGAATGAAGAAGGAGAAGAAATCACAAAAGAGCATCTCAGTTACATGTCTAAAAAGTCCCCTTAACAAAAAGCCTTCTCATTGTCCTAGTAAAACAACCCACAGGGGTTTATCCTTTGAACTTAGCCTAGCTCTGGCCTAGGTCTTTGGGATGAACAGCCATGATCAGCCACATACAAAACTGCCCTAGTGGCTGAAAAATGATCCAGCCCACCCTGGTCACAAGATCAACAGGGACCCTTCTCCTTCTTGATACTGTCAATATTACACAAAAACAAAAAACTGGAGGAGATCAAGTGACAGCATTTACAGGTGTTCAGAGGAGTGAGAAGTGATTCTGGTTACAGAGGGATTATGGGAAGGGATGGAGTGTGTGCAAGGGACCTCAGATGAAGCAGAAAAAATACATTCAGTGGAAAAGAGAGAGAGAGAGAGAGAGAGCTATAGAGACAGAAAGTAGAAGAAAATGAATGAAACAGGTCCATATGGAAAAAAAGAGAAAGGCAAAATTGATGGCAGGGGATAAGAACAGGAAGACAAAAAACTCAGAAAGAAGAGAAAGAGAGAGAGACAGAGAGAGAGAAAGAGAGAGAGAGAGAAAGAGAGAAACGACTTCTTACTTGAAATGTCTGATGAAACAAGTTGCATGGTGGCAGCACTAGGACAGTCCAATCAGATTAAACAAGAATGACACTTGCATTTTGATGAGCAAAGCACTTGAAAGAAAAGAGTGAAGGACAAATCAAAGGAGGGGTGAGAGACAAGGAGAAAAAAGGAACAAAAGTGCTGACCACTCTGCTAGTTAAGGATTTGCAGTGGGCATGCACACGTACGTCCCCCCAACACACACATGCAGCTTCAGGCCTCTCTGTGTTCTCTCTCTCATACACACACTCACTCACTCTCACAACCTCTTTCTACCACTATTCTGCCACCTCTTCTTCTCTCTCTCTCTCTCCACCCACACCTGGTTTTTGCTAACTTGGCAAATCACGTGGCTGACAGATTCGAGAGCCTGTTTAAATAATGCATGGCATTTCTCTTTTAACTTGTCAGTCGCTCTGGCGAAAAATATATCAGTTCTTCTCTGATGTCATTTCTGATGGTGATTCTTCCTGACAGTTCTCCATTAGACCAATGAGCTCTCTCTTTTTTTTGCTCAGCTATTCTTCTACTACCGCCTCAGACGAGAAACACATGTTTCTTCTTCTCCGTTTTACCCCCTTTCCATCTCTCTCTCTCTCTCTCTCCCCCCCTACCTTTTTTTCTAGTTAACAGGGTTTTTCAAAGATGTATTTATATTTAAAGACACCATTTCGTGGGAGCCCCCTACCAGCTCTTCAGCCGCCCCGGCCGGAGCGACCCCGCTAGCATAAACATTGCTTTCTCTCTCTTCCTCTCTCCACATCTCTCTCTTCCCCCCTCCAACACGCTCTACAGCTGCCACTGAACTTCCTCCACTGCACTTAGTGTGACTTGACCAAACTACAAAAAAAGTGAAAGGGCTGACTTACTCTGTGCCAAATCAGTAGCTTGATTGGTCAGTAAGTGAAGTGGGAGGCATCAAACTAAAAGAATAAGCCATAAAGAGAGGGAAAACAAACAATTAAACGCCAGTCGCGTCCCTGTGGTCCTTCTCCAAAACCTCACCAGCATGCAAGCTTTTTCCACTTTTTTGTTGCCTCTCACATGCTCTCTCAAGGAAGGGTGAGGGTCATCATTTGAGGGAGAGAAAACGCGACTGAGAGAGATTGAAATCGAGCCTATCTTCACTCACTGCCTGCTGCAGATATCTCTGGCTTTTTGTGGCACAATCCACATGGAGTGGTAGTGTGTGTGTGCATGTGTGTGTTGGGGGGGTTGAACACAGATTAGCCAGAACCCTTTGATGTTCTCTTCAGAAAAAAGGAAAAAAAAACAGCTTGAGAGAGAGTGAGAGAGAGAGAGAGAGTGCAAGGGGAGGGAACCAAAAACACGGCTTGGAGGAACGTAAAGGGGGATGAAAAAAGGGGAGAAGTATGAAAGAGTGTAGAAAAAAACAGAGACATCAGGGCTTTGCAGCTGTCGTTGGGGGGGACCACTGCCACGGCAGAGAGAGAGAGAGAGAAAGAGAGAGAGAAAGCCTGGGGTTAAAGTTGGCCGCAGAGCTTTGGTGGTTGTTTGTTTAACTTGAGAAGCGCAAGGACACTAGATCAGATTCCAACCAGCTTCCCCTCCATAACACACACGCGCAAACACATATGCACACACACTTACAGTCCACCTCTCGGCCCTACAAAAAAAGCACACTAACCGTGGACCAAAGGCGTGAGAAGTGAGGCTTGCTTTTCAAGGGTCTACAGGGATGTCGCTCAGTAGATCTTATGCCCACAAACTAAACATCTCCAGGAAGGTTTCACAGAACTCCAGACACTTGTGTGCTCTACTGTAACTCATCATGACTAGGGCCAGACAAATATATAGGTTTGCTGATCTAAAAGTCCTGACATTTAGTGGCCGGTTTTATTTTTTATATTATACAAACAAGTCTGATGCGAAAAAAACACTAATTTTTGAAGACTTAAACAAAACACTTTTCTGTGAAGAGAACCAATAAAAACAACAAAAATTTGAGTTATTTAGCAGGAACCGCTGAGAGTTCAGGTAAGCCCCATGCGAAAATATTTATATTATTTAAAATTTTCAGTTTCTGATGCTGAGAAAAATATGACAGTTGAGAACTGATAATTACATTTGACAAATAACTGTTGATAAGTGACAATTATATCATACAGATGGTTTAAAAAATAGGAGACAATTATATTTTTGATCATTTTAAAATATATTGTTGGTTTTATTAGTAATCAGTATTGGCGTCGATAACAACATTTTCGTATCTGTCAGGCTCTACTTACAACAGGCTGGGAAGAAAATCAGCATGCTCAGGCAAATTGACTTTAAGAAGTTCACAGCTGCTGGCACTGAAGTTTGCTTATGAGGTAATGAACTTCGGGCACAAACATTTTTGCTTATACGGTTGTTTTCAAAGTCATTATGCCCTCTTCCTTGCTAAAATTATATGTGCCTTTTGTCACCAAGCAGCACAAAGGAAACAGTAAGCCCTTAAAAATGGCTACTGAAATTTACCTCAACCAAGTAAGAGCTCTCTGACCAAAGAAATCAGAACTTTCAGCATAAAATGTTTGCCATTCAAACCCATTTGAGTTTAATTTGGTAAGTGTACAAGTATGCCCACTACATAGAGGAGTTAGGGGATTTGTTACACTGCCACCACGCCACTCACACACATAGACACACACAACGCACACTCACATAATACATCATCTCACACTCCCATGCTTACTGTGTTTCACACTCCAGCATCGCCAGGCACAGACGACGCTGACAACTGCAAACAGGGATGAAATTTGACTCAATCCTCAATCTCAGTTTCTACTGACGTAGCCCCTGCAAGCTTGTTTTGCTGCCCTTTTACTCAGTGTCTCTCTCTTCATCTTCCTCTCTTCTTGTGGATCTCTCCCTAACTACAATTGGAAATCCAGCAAGTAAACATTTGAAACAATAGCCGAAGTGAAGATGCTTTTCATCAAGAAACTAATGATATCTTGTAACACTGAGTTTGGAAGAAGGCTTGGTTTCATTTAACAAAAATGGACCTTTGCTGCAACACTAGCAATGATTTTCATGACACTGATGTGTTTTGTGCTGTTTCCAGCTGCTCATTAAATAAATTTCACATTATGATCCCTTTTTCGTGACTAAATATAGGACTTATAACAGTCAAAGTCAGCTTCTCTCTCTCGCTTAGTGACAACTGCACATTATCAGCAGCGGTGCATTAGAAGCACGGTGCTTGACTGCATGACAGACGTCTTCTTCCCATTTTCCTGGCATTAATTTTCTCCACCCCCCACTCTATCTTTATCATTTCAACACTCCTCCTGTTAACTTTGCATCCGTCTGTAATTTCTGCCAGATTACAACATCACAAATGCAGATATAACTCCAGCGCATGGTGACCTGCAAGGGAAGGGAAAGGCAATTGCAAGATTCATTAAAATCACAGAAAGAATCCTGGCTTGTGGTGATTTTTTGTAGCACCATAACTATGACACTTCAATCTTGCTAGGGTTGTCAAGTGCTTGAATAAATGCAATTACTCTATGAAAAAATCTATTGAAATGTATCAACAATGATTAGTTTGCATGATAATGTATATTTTAAATACTCAAACTGGTTGCTCCTACAGCAAGAAATAGGGTCTGATTTACATACCCACTATTTGTTATATATTCTTTCTAAATTAAGTCCTTTCAAAGACTTTCTAGTTCATTATTCTAGTTTTGTTTAATAATGCATGCTGGAATAGTTGAAAGGCTATGAATGGTTTGTTAGTGTTCAGTTTAGTCAATTTTTATTGTTGCTGCTTTAAACTTGGTAATTTATGAGTAGATTACTTGATTTCTAATGTTACCAACAGTGGCAGCCTTAAATTCTCTTATTTTCCCATGATCTAAAGCTTTACTAGTAAATGCCTTAAATTAATCTCCGACAAAGGAAAACTGAAAAATGTTAATGCCATTAATTCTATTGGAAATGTCTGGGAATACACAGTTGTTTCTAAAACCATGTAAGAGATCAATGATTGAGTTTGTCTTGTTTGTTTTGCTACTTGCAGGCTTTTCAACTGGCCTGTCTACTAACTGACATGGCCAATGCAATCTCTTGTATTTATGTCTTCTTCTGCATATTCAGACTCACATACTGTGTGTGTGCGCAAGTGCGTATGCAAGCGTGTGTGTGTGTGTGTGTGTGAGTGAGTGAGTGGGAGAGACAAAGAGAGATAGAAAGAAAGAGAGAGAGAGAGAGCACTATTGCTTTTGGCAATAAGAATGGATGGCATTTGTGTCTGTGCTTGCTGTTGTTCACTGTGATAAAGTATGACATTTGTGTGCGCGTGCGTGTGTGCCGTTGGTAACATCACAATCTAAATGCGCAGTCAGGTGGTGAACATTAAGGACGTCATTAGCCCCAATAAAGCAAAGCTACAGCAGGGAGGGAGGCGTGGGCAAGAACCCATTACCTCAGGTCATATGTGTGTGTGTATGTGTGTGTTGTCATCTTTACATGCAATATCCCCCCGATTCACTCTTAACCTTTACTGTGCCTCTACTCACCAGAGATCTGTTCATTCAATTTTGACTCTTTGACTCTTAATGCCACTGATACTTTATGATTGACTAGTAAAGAAGGAAGCGTACCAAATGAATTGTGATGTGTTACAGGTCAGACACTGTGGATGATTCAGATTCACTTGGCAAAAAAATAGATGTGATCGCGTGTGTGCATGAATGCCTTCAGATGGATAGCAAAATGTGCAAAATTGCAACAAAGCAGAAATACAAAAAAAAAAATCTTTCTGTCTTTCTTTTGTGCTAAAACACTAATTGGGGGTCTTTTGTATGAGTGTAAATCTCTGACATCCGAATGATTGGATTTAATTACCATTCTTTTGTAAACGGTTCAATGCATCATTAAGTCTCAAATTCCATTAGATTATTTTGGTATGATTAAGACTCATAATTTAAATGTATCTGAGAGTTGTGAAATACATGGAATAAAAAACAAAATATTGAATTTTTTGATGAAAAAATAAACATTTAAAATGTATTTAACATTTTACAAAATAACCAGAGAATTTTATTTTGAACAAAAATGAGCATACCCAATTTAATTTAATATCACTGTAACTTATTTTAATAAATTATACTCTTTCAAGGTCGATGTGGTTGAATGACCCCCTTCAGGCTGATGCACTTATGCCCCTAGTCTTAAGGTGAGGGAAAGAGTCAAGATAAAGCATTCTTTCAGATGCATTATCTCAACTCTTCGTCTTTCAGAACCTGAACAGGGTTTTAAGGTTGGGTCAGAGTTACAGCCAGGTTTAAGCTTAGCAGAACTAGTAACAAAATTTAGGCCCTCACAAATATGAATACGAGCATATGTGATTGGGTGTTTATGTGTATGCAGGATGCTAACCTGCATTGGAGTTAAGCTCTTCATTCTCAGACTCGGTGCCATTCTGGCTGCCTGCTCCGTGAATGTTGTTCATGGCCATGAGCTTCATCTTCTGCAGCTTCATTGCCTCCGCCATGGCTGCTGCTGTTAGACCTGCAACACACAGCTGACAGGTAAATACGCTGGATTCACACACACACACACACACACACACACACACACACAAACAGACAGACACAAACCGATTGATAATAAATGACTACCCTGTAACCGGCTAATGAAGACACAAATAACTGGTTTATATTCACTGTATTTGGAGAATCACTTGCCTTCTGTATTTTGCCTAAATGTTATTATTTTCAGTGCAGGGGTGGGAGAGTTCTCTTGGGAGGCTGATGCTGACCCTAACCAAGTCTCAACAACACCTGTTCCTCCAGGGGAAAATGGGGAAGACACTGCTTCCTCTAGTTACCCTATTCAGTGGACTCGTGCCTGCGTGTGTGTGCATGTATCCCAGGAGGCCCTTCCTTACTCTCACACACACTTCCAGAGCCCTACCTTCAGCTCATCAAGGGCTACACAACCCCGGAAGCCATCATCACTCAGCCCAATTAGGCCCCTAATTAATTCAATTAAACGACAAAGGGGCCGCATTAAGTAATTCATTAAGTGACGACGCAAAGCCTTTTTGTGCACACCGCGCTCAAAATTTCTTCACAAAAACCATTCTGGTGACAAGAAAGAAAGGAAAAAAAGTGAAGACTCGTGTCCTTCGTCTTTCTTTTTTTCCTTGGGTTCAGAATGTGGATGTCACCTTGATCTAATTCATTACTGATATGGCCTGCGGAATACATGACAGTACAGAAAAAGAAATTCAGCTCTTTTGCTGTCTTGCTCAGTTGGTGAAGAACATGACACACTTTTGCTCTTTAAGTCCCGCCAAATTTGACCACATGCTCCTCTGTCAAACAACAAAGGTGAAACATGAGCAACTGAATAATGCAAATAAACCCAGCCATTATAAAGCAAACAGAAATACAAATAATCTAAACAAACGTACTAATCTATGACCAGTTGCACACTAAGTACGATAATGTTGTTCTGGGACACTCCAACCAATAACCAATAAGAGCTCATACAATAGAAAGGACTACATATAAAGACAAGAAAAGGCAAGGCAAAAAAACACACACAAACAAAGATGACATACTTCAAATTTTTGCAGAGAACTGCTGTACAACATGGCAATCCAAAAGGTGGACCTTCTATGTATCAACGTCAACATCAACTGTACACTGTAGTTCTTTTTTCTTTTCCAAAATGAGGTGGCTCCAAAAGAAATTTTGTCTCTTCAACCGCTTTCTCTGGTGAGGATTATACTAAAGTCACTCCTCATTTTGTGAGGATCAGTGGTGTAAAATTTTGGTCATCCGTTAAAAAAAACAAGCACATCAGAATTGGTATACCAGCGCCCTTATTTGTATGCTGAAAAACCAAAGCAGGCCCAGATAGACTTTGTAGCAGGGTGGTGAGGGGAGGAAGAGAGACAAATGAAACTACTTCTCTGCATGTGTACTGGAAACAAGCACCTCGCTGTTTTTATGCACCCAGGCCCATCCGTGCGGCACAGCAGTGGAACGGCCACGTTTAAACAGAACGTCAGTGTGATTGATTCATTTTATTATGAGTTAGTTTTGTTTCCTAATCCCACAGACTGCCAGCCTCGCAGCTGCACAAGTTTCTGAGTGCATCTCAACTCACTCTTGAGAACTGAATTAACTGTCGACGTGTGCGTGTGCGTGATGGGGGTGGAGGGTGCAAGTAGCCGCTGACAGAAAATGCATAAGAGTAACTCGATAGGGTAGTAGTCAATAGGATTTGTGAGGAAACGTTTTAGACTTGGAGGATATTTTATTTTACAGATTGCTGGACATGAATATCCATATCAACATGTCAGGAAATATGCTGCTCCAATAGGCTTATATACAGTTTGATCCATGACAAAAGCAAACAGCTACAAATCCCACTGTCTGAGCCTTTAACCTAGAAGGTTTGGATGCATTTTCCAAGATGGAAGCCTTTCTCAACCACTCCTTTAAACTTGCCTTGGTTGAGTATGTGAAATCTTTTGAAAGTGAGAGCAGTAAAATGTTGCACTTGTTGAGTTCAGTTCTCAAGTAATCTTAGGGTGTGCTCTCCAAGCCTTTTAGATCAGGTAAGCCAATGTCTTACAATATTTGCGCACAACCAACAGGGTAGACACTATATATGAAATGCTGCTAGAGGAATAGAAGGAAAAAGGGAGAAAACCACAATAGGTGTATTGTCCCAGTGTGTTTCTACCTCCCTCCCAGTGCTATGTGGAGGAGAAGGCCCGGAGATCAAACGGCGTGCGTAACAGTAATTGATGTTTGAGGGAAGTCGCGACCCGCGGAAATGGGAGCCAGCGGATGAAAGGCGAGAGCCGTTTTGCAGGGGTGGACAAACAGATTGCTTATTGTTTGCCTTTCATATGGCCCTTCAGATCTACAAGAGATCCCGGTTCGCGGCTTTGAATGCTTCAGGCTTCAACGTGAGGCAAACAGCCCCCAGTACCAATCCTGCAAGAACCCAATGGACAGGAAAACCCATCCAGCCTGTGTCCCACACCCAGGACAGGCCCATCCCTGCTCACTTGCTAATAGTTAACTTGGTGGAGAGGTGAGAGAGATGAAGGTTACTTGTAATAGAAGAAAAAAAAAAAACATAGAAACAAATGGAAAAGTGGATACATGTGGCCACGAGGTAACACGGGACTGAAATTCCTTTTTAATAGTAATGGTTAATATTTTACAATATTTTATTTCACTCAAGTAGACAAAATATAATAGCTTGAATTGGTTGAAACTGGAGTAAGCAATAGTTTCCTATATTGCCCCATATTAGCTGAGGGCCCAGACTACCTGAATCCACCTTACAGTAAAAAGTTCGTTAAATATAATTTGATATATATATATATATATATAGATAGATAGATAGATAGACACACACACACACACACACACACACACACACACACACATATATATATATATCAAATAATTAAAATTTATTTACCATTTTAATAATGCAATTAATGATGCTATTTAAACTTTTCCTTTTGGGCCATCTATATTTCATAACTGCTGTAGTTCAAGTTTCTGCTGTAGATGATTTGACATCCTTTTTACAGTGTGTAGTGAGGGACAGGAGGGTGGAAGGGGTCAGGTGCGGGTTTGGATTCCTTTTGTCTGATGTGATTCAACTGGCCTCCCTTTTCCCCTGAACCTAGACAACAATGTTTAATTAAAGAGTGGTATGAGAGGCGGATTCTAGGGGAAAAAAACCTCTAAAGGAACTTCTTTTGATGTCAGAATCGGGGAGCGTTACATCAGTAGATTTAATTTCAGCTTTGAAAAGGGTCACTGTTCAGGACTTTTTTGTATATCTTTTGCAGCATTAATGAAATTGTTGCTTCTTGGGTCAAAAGGTACAACAGTTATCTACCACCTGAGACTGCTAGCATCAGGCATCTGCGTGGACTCAAAGTCAGTAACAGTAACACTGTTGATCTTTGGGCTTTTCAAGCTAACAAAGTTTATGCACGAGTGGAATTTTTATGCGTATAAAAGTATGGGAAAGATAATACAGCCTGAGCCACTTACACATATAAGTTTCTGTAACATTCTGAGTGTTTAAAAAAGGTTGTGAAAATATGTCAACAGGTGCTGAGGTCCGTCCGCAGAACCTGAGCTCAGGTGAGTTCAGACCTAGAATGTATTTTACAGTGTTTGCAGAGAGCATTACAGACCAACATTATGAACCGTTTTTTCTTCTTCAACTTATAGACTTCGTACTTTAGCATGCACAAATTTTTTGTTGGTGCATTGTCAGTGTGGAATTCAGTGACTGGCTTAGTTACTTGATAGGGTCATTTATTTCACTAAAACCACATGTGCAAACAGTTTTAACAGGTGCAGAATGCTTCGGTGAACCTGGAGCCCACAGCGAGTTGGGTTAGTTAGATATTATCAGCAGGGGTCACATGATGGCGTGTCTGCAGATGTGCAGTTCTGCTGGGTGGCTGTACGGACTTAATGCAGCACGAATCACTGGACAACAACACCCTCCAACCTTCAAATATTTACAGCCAGCGGTGATGCAGTGTGTCTCTCCAGTCAGCTGGAAGAAAACCCACTCCGATCCCGGACGAGCCCCCATGGAACAATCGCATAAACAGAGTGGCTCCGCCATTGTATGTGAGAGTGCATACAAAAGGGAGGCAGAAAAAAAGAAACACAGATGGGGGAACACTGAAAAAGGAGTAAAAAAGAGATAGAGAGGTGAAAAAAAAACACAGATTGCCTGTGAGAACAAGCCCGGAGAGATCATGTTTTGAACAAAGAAGGTCACTCGAGTGCTTTCTTGCTCACAAACTGGACACATTGTTGAATTTTGCATTTCTCTCTTTGGTCTGGGGGGGGGAGTCGTTCTTTTTTTTTACTCTGTCAAAATGTCTCAGGGAACAAAAAAGTATCACATTTGTGCTCAGAGAGAGAGAAACAGAGATGGTTGTGGAAATTTGATTCTCTAAACAGTAAATATTACCATCCATTTTCATGTTTTCCAAGTAAACTGAGACAGCGGAAAGTATAAAAAGGAATAAGAGAAAGAAGCAAGAGAAAGAGAGCGGAGGCTATACTGTATTTAATTCCTTTGGAATTTCCGAATGGCGGAAATCGGGATGGGATGAACATGTAACAAAGGCGGATGGCTGACGGGCGAAATCGGAGCTGTGCTCTTTTCTGTAAGGAGTGGCGAGAAATGGGGCAAGCTGAAAGTGGGTGAATAAAAGCCTAAATGAAAGGCAAAGGTTTTTCTCTGTCTTGGGACCCCCACTGTTTGCGTGATAAACCGGCACAAGTGGGAGAGGTCAGCACGTGGAATAAAAATGGGTTTTACTAACCTACCTATGAATTCAGCTTGTGAACAGCATTTCAGGTCTTTGGTGTTATGGCATCAGCACCAACCTTTATAGCAAGTGCCACTGCAGACCCATGAAAAGGTCAAATATTGCCAGGTCTTATCATTCATCAGAAACCTTGGCTGTAAGTGCTTTCTTAACCAGTAAGCCCCAAACCTTTACTGCATTATAACTTAACAACACTGTAGCAAGTTACCTGAGGCTTATTTTTACACTTATAATTCATACTTAAAATATTTAGTTATAGGTACATATAATGGCATTCTTAACAGAGTAAAATTACTTTTTCACTGTCAAAGCTATTCAGACAAGTCTTAGGCCAGTGTCTCATTTCTGATGAAATGAGTGTGAGAGGGGGAGCGGATGGCGAGTAGTCTACACCTGTGCACTGACAGTTTGTGAGCGCAAGCAGAAGAAGCAAGGCTCAGTAATTACTTTTAATGAAGGCAGACGCTGATGCGGAGCTATGCTGTTATTAGAGCCAAGATAAGTGTGCACACACATGCACTCACGCCCACACACACACTTTACCGTGGGAATAGGGACACCAATGCCCTAGACAGAGGGGAGTGTAAGGGAGTGGACGAGAAGGGGACGAGAGAGAGAGGGAGAGAGGGAGAGAGAGAGAGAGAGAAGAGAGAGAGAGCATGAGAGAGAGAGAGCAAGTTGTAGTGAAAACAAATTTTAGTGCTGATAAAAATGTTGGTGTCAACGCAAAGACAGAGAGAGAGGAAAAAGAGAGAGTGTGTGAGAGAGAGAGAAATTGAAAGAATGAGTGATAAAACAGCTAAAAAATAGAAAGTGAGTTTGTTTTGCAATGCTTAAATGCTTGTACACTTTAATTGCTCTCTGTTTCACTGGTTTGTAATTGCTCAACCAGTAAATTGCTAGTGTTCTACCCCATTGTAATCATTCAATTGCTAGTGTAAAATTCAGATATGCATAGGTGTATGCATCTGTGTGTAAGAGTGTGTGCATGTATGTGTGTGTGCTGGCTTTAGTGGGGGGCTCATGGGTAGACATTGATCTGAGACTTTTATCACTCACACCAAAGGCTGAGAGCTGTGTCGAGGCGAGGGTGTGAAAAGGCTCCACACGTCTCTCCAAATGACCTGTGTGTGTGTGCTGTATGTGTGAGACAGAGCGAGAGGGCAGGGGTGGTTAAGTACAGTGTGACATTCTGGGTATCCAAAAAAGCCATGTGGACACACACATACACACACATACACACACACACACACAAACAAAATGATGTGTATGATCTCCCATATTTGTCTCACAAAACTGGCAAATGCACTGTCCTATAGCAAAGGCCCTCTTAACATTTCAATACGTAACAGAACAGAAAGTTATCACTGGTAATTAAAAAAAAGCTTGTTAAAATTTTAGATGCATCACTTTAATCATTTCTAAATCACAGCTCACTGAAACAAAAGTGCAGATCTCTACTGCATTTATGTTCATGAAGTACTGTGCAAAAGTCAGAGACCACTCTTTCATTTATTAAATTTCCAGTCAAGTCGGCCATTAAAGGGAAATTCCATCGATTTTTCTAAATTTCTGCATAATTGAATGGTTAAGATGCAAGTCGTTCGGAGTGGTTTGATTTGAAATGTTCCATTTTAGTGAAATTTAGTAAGCCAGAATTTTTACAATAGCAGTAATAAAAACCACACATTTGAACTGTCAAAAGCCTCTGAAATCGACCTCACATAAAAATCTGTAACACAAAAATGGTTATTAATTTGATGCCAAAGACGTTTTACAGAGGTTTTGAGATAATTTATTTATTGCGGAGATGTAAATGCGGGGTATTGTAAGGCAAGAAAACGTGTACATTCACTGGTCATTTTAGATAGTAAATAAAGTGGTTATACTTGCATTGTTGTCATCACAACCCCTAGTTTTATCATCAGTATTGTAAAGAAATCTGAGACTGCACATTCCTCTACAAAAAAGTAAATATATATTTTTTCAGTATTTATTGTGTCCACTCCTTTTTACAGCTTCCATTTTTTTCAAGAGACTTGCTTTCAGTTTTTCAAAGAAATCTGCAGAGATATTTACACCTCCAAAGTTCAGTCTTAGAAGTTGGTTGCATTTTCTGCTTATCATGATTCAAGTAATCCCAATTGAAAATTTTGGACAACATCACAACTACACATTCTTTCAGACACATGGTGTTGAGTTGTCTTCCCACAAGGATGTAAACATGGACAGAGACACCTGAGAATTTTTCATATCTGAGCAAGGTGGGGCTATATCTTCTAGTATTTTTTTCAAAAATCTATTTTTGAAAACTCTTTTTTGAAATATATTTAACACTACATTTCCTTATACAAGAGGATCAGCTAAGGTGTGTTTGGGTTCGTTGCTTAGAACTGTGAATTTTAGTGTGCCTTTGAAGGTGAACATTAAGTCATTGAGAGCTTTGGGAACAGCTTTGGTTGGAAACACACAGCTATAACTCACTGGTTTTAAGATTAGAAGGAAGGAAGTTAAGGGATGGAGTTAAAGTGGCAATAGGTCATTTTGTCAGTAAATTAAATAAACACAATAGTGGTCTTTGACCTTTGACACAGTACTGTAAGTAGATTTTTAATTTTATTATTTAAATTGAAAAGTCTTGTTTTGCGTAAACAAAAACATAGTTTACATTTGTGCCATGGTTTTGTCAATTTTGGACAAAAAACAGAAAAAGTAACAACCTCAAACCTAAACTGAATGCAACTGTAATTACTGTGTAACTTATTATGTAATTAGACATGTAATTAGTTAATTACACTTAGATAGTACTTTTAAAGAAAGTAATAACTGTTAACATCTAAGGGTTATTAAAACAAGAATCCCTTAAACTCACTAAAACCTGCACCAATTAATCACACTTTTGATTCCCATACTGCATAATTGCACAACCCTGCCTTTAACCTTGGTGTTAAAGCCTCCCTTTAACCCTCTGTATTATACAACACCGCAGTCCAAGTGGCCACAGGAATGAAGCGATAATTAGCAAATGCTGCAGTGGCAGCTTGCGGTTTTATATTACATCAAGGTAAAATTACTCCGAGCTTTGTTCCTATCAAATGGGAATAAACCCTTAATTAACTCCCTGCTGTAGCAATCACTTCCCTCACATTTTTTTCTTTCTTTGTTTGTTTTTTTTTTTTAACTCCTTAATGCGTACAGGACCCATAAGAGATGTTGGCATGTGTGTAATGACCACATCACTGTAACTAGTGCTCGTCCTTTGCAACCCTTTTTTAAAAGCCATCTTGGGATGACAAGAGGAATGGTGATGATCTAGTGAGGATCAAATAAATTAAGATTTTTTTTTGGTATTGGGAAATACCAATAATAAAATAAAAATAAAATACTACCATTGCTATAACTTAAAATAATAATAATAATAATAATAATAATAATAATAATAATAATAACAATAACAGGTAGAAGATAAAAATGACTTGAAACATCTGCACTGTCCTATGTCTATAAAACAGTATGTATACTTTAACTTTAGCCACATGGTTTTAAATAAGTCTGTGTAGGTGAGATGAGCATTGAAAACAACATCATTATGTTAATCACAGTCCTCTCATTTGTATTCTAACTTTCATTTAAGAGCAGATATGAAACTATGAATGCACATGAAGAAGAACAGAACAAGACCAACTGGTCTTGAAAGAGTGTGTGGAGTGGGCAGTATAAGTCTGAAGTAAAGGGGATGAGTTGCGCCCGTGATTGGTTTGTGGGTGCTCTGATCCACAACATCAACAGCAACCCTAAAGGAGCAGTGAATGGTGGGTGGCAGAGGCAGAGTCGATTAATAACCTAGTGCCGGGCCTGTAGATTGCTGTTTGTGTGTGTCTAAGGGACTGTATGACACTGTGTGCCTGATAGTAAAACTTTACACAGGGTCAGTGCGTGCAGACTGTGAACACGGTGTGTATAATATGTTTTTCAATATAAAATCAGTAATGTATTAATTTCTATCCTTTGTAGCTTTTTATATGTAGCTTTGTGTGTGCAGGCATGGATACGTGTGTGCATGCACACACATGCGCATGTACACATACACACATACACGGCAGAGCTGCAATCAGCAGTGATTTCTAGGCATCCCTTTAACCCCAGGAACTCGTTAATGTTTCATGGAAAGAGCCACTAGAGTCCTCGCTGGCTGACTCAGAATCTCACGACTTAGCAGAAATAAATGGGCCAAGTGTTCAAAGAGTAACAAGGCACTGCTCAGTGGGCAGAAAGTGAGTGGAGAGCACTTTCTCTCTCTCTTTCCTTCTCTGCACCTTTCTTTCTTGCACACTTTCTCACTGCCCCTGTCTTCCTAGCTCTTATGTCGTCTCTCTAACTCTCCCACTCACTCTATCTCTGTCTCTCTCTCTCTCTCTTTCCACTCTGTTTTCCTTCCTTAATACTTTTCAAGCTGTCTCGTGACATATTCTTTAATTATCGGAACTATGTGTTTCACAGTTGTAGACAAAATTTCCACTCCAGGGCGCATTGCACAACAAACGGCAGCACAACAAATGACAGCACAACAGCCGCAATGCGTGTTAATGAGAGCTTTCTCGTGAGGCAAAGGATTAATTATGATGTACAAAGTTTTTTTAAAACCTGTTTACCACAGATCGATCCATCTGACCAATGCCCCACGGAGCTGTTTAAGGTCAAAGGAAAAGTTCAGCAGTTTATCAAAATTTAAGAAGCTCTTAGTCTATGAGTGTTGTGCTCAGTCTGTTGCCACGGTCACACTGACTGTTCTGTAATAGGAGTCACAGGCTGATTAAAGCTAAATAGAGTGAAACATCCTTAAAAATAAAGCAGCCAAAAAGCTTCTTTGGAATGATGCTACAGAAAAAACACTTTCTACAATTATATTTACTTTGGTCTGTATCTAACTATATCGCATTTTATTGATAGTGCAGTGTGTCTAATAAAGATGTAACAAATCTACACTGCAAAATACATGCAAGGTCCATTTTTCACAACCGCAATCAACAAGAAACAAGTAGTCCAAATCAGAAGAATAAGAACTGCTCAAAGTTCATCCTAATTCTCAAGGGGATAAATCTGATAAAATCTGGACGTTCACGGTTTGGGACATGCTTTGAGTATGTAGAAGGGATCATGTGTGGAGAACAGTTGTAGAACCTTCAGGCATTTAATCAGCGTTACATCTTACAATCTGCTGTGATATGACCGTGTCCAGCTCCTCCTCCTCAGTGTGTGTGTTTTTATGCACATTTTTGCAGACTCTTACTATATTTTTTATTTGCTTTGTAAGACTGTCCAATGCAACAATACTGTTGAATGTGCTAGGAGAAATGAATCCTGTGCGAATACAAAAGAAATAACTGTCACATGCATGTGAAATACTTTTCTGTTACGTACACATACCCATTCAAATATTTCAAGTCATAGAGCCCACTGAAGTTGTACTCGTAAACTGTTCTTACTACTTGGAGTAGTAATTGAGTAATTGAGTGCAATACTGAACAAGGATTTCCCATGTTTTATCCAAGCCATTCCCTCAAGCATAGTTGTGCAAACTGTGATGCAGGTAAAGTTCTTGTGTTTATGGTAGTCCATCATAGTGTTGGTAATTAGAACACTAGAGTACAAATCCAGACGTCTGTAAGAAAAGTGCCTTGGGACGTACAAAATGTGCAAAAGTCCACTTTGGGGCTGTCAGCTTTATTTTGAGATTTTACTGTTTGCCTGTTGAAAAAAAATAAATATATCAGCCCAAAAACATCTTTG
Organism: Colossoma macropomum; assembly: GCF_904425465.1. Classification (NCBI taxonomy): domain Eukaryota; kingdom Metazoa; phylum Chordata; class Actinopteri; order Characiformes; family Serrasalmidae; genus Colossoma; species Colossoma macropomum. The sequence goes on from NW_023494800.1 coordinate 28,156,813, forward strand.
CATGCAGAAGCTGAAGCACCCCCTACAGCCTTTGCTATCTTTAGCCTGTTTCTCTATCTAGAAGCAACTTGGTAAGTTTAAACTCATTTATTTAATATATTAAGCCGCCTAATAACCTTTAGGTAAAAACTAATTCACTCTCGTTTTGGAATCTGTGACAGCAATCATACGCGAAATCCTGCTGGAGTGGGTTCATTCATGCATGGGTTTTGTGTTTCTTAATGATGCATAAAAATGCTCCTGGATTGATATTAGAGCCGCCTTGTGGGGAATCTGAATAACTGTGGAGAAAATGAATTATCTATACATTTCACAAAATGGTTTCATAAAATTAAAACCTTTAAATGTTGCTTTTAGAAGAACTATCATGTAGTTTTTATTTTAGTGCTACAGTATTGGAATTTGTCTTACAACCCTTTGAATTCCCCTAGCACCAGTGCTACATGCTCAAAAAGCTTAGGTCACAGCCCTTTAAGATGAGGACAAAGAGAAAGGCGTCTTCTCTAAATTAAGAATTATTCAATACAATGTAGTTGTTATAGTTAATAATTGTAGCTATATTTATATGAATAATTACATTTACATAGCAATAGATGAGTGAAGGCTGTTGTGCTTAAAACTCCAAATAATGGTAGCAAAATGAAAAGAAAAAGAAAAAAACCCACAAACTTAACCAGTCATGAACTAAAAGTAAAGCAGCTGAAAAACTTCCTCAGTTTTATGGTGAACTTGTTTCTCACACACATACACTAAAACACATGCTCATCTTTCAGGTACAGTAAAGCGATTGTTCTTCTAATGTCACGTATCTGGGGCAGTAATAAACCAGCCTTGTTAATACTGTTAATTGAAGTGGCATAGAGCTACAACCACCCTGGTACTTCAAAGAAAGAATGAAGGAGGGTTATTAAAGATGGACCACCCAACCTTCCCTTGAGACCATGAGCGTTTATAGCAAAGACGAGCCCTGAAACTTTAACAAACATGGCTTTCACTTTGAGGGGCTCTGTGTCTGATGAGTCCTAAACACTTAGCATTGTCTACACTTTAGGAACCTTTAGCCCCAGTAAAACTCATGTTCACTCTATTCCCTCTATATTTCATGTTCTGCTTTGTTTTAACACTCACAGCAAGGCCAGCTGAATGCCTGTGCAACTAAAACAATTTGCGTATGTTAATGATTTTTTTTTGATCCAGAGTTGTAAGATGATATGCAATTATATTCCTAAAAGTGATATCCGCAAAAGTAAAAAAAAAAAATCCTCTGCACAGCACTCACTTTCATGTCCTGTTTGGGAACACTTCGGTTTCCCAGTCAAGTACAATAATGACAAGGAAAAAGACTGGTAGATCGAATGATGACAGTGTGCCAACACTGCTCAACGCTAGTATCAAATGTCCATGCTAATACCTCAACTATGCTAACTCATTTGTGAAGACATCATCAAATGACACATCAAATGTGTCAGTTACCAAAAAGCTGAAGTTAGCTTCTTATGTATCAGTTAAAATGAAGATTGTGCTGCAAAAAAATTATCATTTGTTTCATATTGTAAATTTTGCATATTGTATCTCTACCAAACAATCGGACAGAAGATGACTGGAAGATAAGATCTCCATATAACAAAAGGTGTGTAATGTTTCATTGATTCTTAGGTTTTCACTTGTGTTTGGTGTATTTGCTTTTACATATTCTACACATTTCATAATCATGAAAAATCATAACCAACACAAAGCTGTCAAATGAAAGAAAGTAGATGGAAAATGTTTTGAGCCGATTTCTCAGACACAGATTAAGCTTAGTGCTAGACAAAACGTTTTTTTCAATGCAGAATATCCATCAGCTTACAATAGCTTAGCACTGACTGAAAATCGGTAAATGAAGTCCTGAAAAAATTCAAAAAGTACCATGTTTTAGGCACAGCACAACTGTGGAATTGTAAAGAGCATCGCAACAAAAGTAACAGTGAGACAAAAAAAAGAACAAGACTTTTAATCTCTTTTTCGCCAGCTTTCCTCTCCCTACAGTAAACCTCAAAAGACAGAGAGTGTCGGCTGGTACCGATAGGAAACAGAGGGTAAAATGAAGTGAAACAACTGCAACTGAGTGAGAGAAAAAAGAACGAAAGAGGAACAGAGAGAAGAGGGTGCCAAGGCTGTCCAAACGAGTCTAATGTGATTGATGAGCTTTCTCTTCTTTTCTTTTTCTCTCTAAAATCTCACCTCCTCGGTTAACAGAGAGCAGGAGGAGGAGGAAGAAGAGGAGAAGGAGGAGAGGACCGTTCTCGCCGAAGGCAGGGGTGCGTCAGGGAGCCGAAACAATAGTGACAGGCGGGCCGGCCGGGGGTTTGCTGGTAGGATTAGCTCCAATAGCCATAATAAATGAAACAAGAGGACCCAAATGAAAACAGTTGGGCGCTGACTGGCGGCGGGGCTGATGGGAAGTGGCAGCTCCACTGGCCCCCGGGCGTCGAATTAGTTTTGCCACTCGATAATTTGACTGATCCACTCCAGTGGCCAGAGAGAGAGAGAGAGAGAGAGAGAGAGAGAGAGAGAGAGAGAGAGGGAGAGAGTGAGAGAGAGAGAGAGAGAGAGAGAGGGAGAGAGAGAGAGAGAGAGAGAGAGAGAGAGAGAGAGAGAGAGAGAGAGAGGGGAAGTTTTCAGTGTGGTTAGTGTGTGGAATCTACCCTGTTGATTACCGTAAAAAAAAGAGGAAAGGAGAGAAGTGAAGACTAGAGACATGGAAAAAATAAGGAAAAAATAGAGAAGACTAGAGAAGAGGCTAGAAGAGAAGAGAACAGACAAGAAGAGACGTGTAGAGAAGAGAAAATTAGAGAAGGAAAAAAGACAAAATTGGAGAAGTGAAGACTAAAGATGAGCAGGACAAGAACAGTAATAAACAGAACAGACAGGACAAGGAAACTACAGAAAAGAGAAAGCTTAAGAGGAGAAAAGAGATGAGGAGATGCAAAGAGAAGAATAGAGTGAATGAGAATCAGTGACAAGACTAGACATGAAGAAAAGAGAAGAATAAAAAGAACGACGATAGACGATGACACAAAAAGACAAAATTAGAGAAGAGAAGAGACAAGGTGCGAAAACTAGTGACGAGAAGAAAAGAAAAAAGGGAAGTCTGCAGAAAAGGCACGAAGAAAACATATGAGACTACATGTTATAGAGAAAAGAGAAAATTATAAAGAAGAGAAGAGAAGAGATGTTTCTTGTGCTGACCAAGCACGCAAAACGTCTTGAGTTGTGCTCACACACACACACACACACACACACACACACACACACACACACAATTGCATGGCCACTTAACTTCTCTCACAAGTCACTTCTTGCTGTTTCTGGTCTCCAGAGTGGTCTGATAGGAAAGTTTTCTAAAGGCTGAAGACTGGACGTTGGGGCAAACTCAAAACCCAACACAGTGAAGCACACGCGCACACACACACACCCACACACATAATGAAGTCCCAAAGACTTTCATGCTCGATGTCTCCTAACACACTGAGTGTTTAACTGTGATGCTGGAAGGAAGGAAGGAACACTAAGGATTTGTGTGTGTGTGTATGCGCCATGGTGAGAGCATCCAAAAGGAAATGAAGCATTGACCCTAGCTGTCAGTACAACGATAAAAGCACACTGAGGGACTGAGAGGACAGAAGGCCCCTCCACTGTGCCACAGAACTGAGCCTATAGTTCCTTATCACTGATACTGATGACATTAACACCTTAAATGGCCAGGGCCCAAAAACAGGCCTTTAGTTTTAGTGCACACTACTATAACATATGAATAACTCCACTAGTTTGCAGTGAAGTCCCTGTAGTTACTGAATAATAATCCTTAGTACGCAATTAGCCTTGGATTTTAAGGGGTTAGCCCAGCTTTACCAGCCTCTCCTAAAGAAGTGGAGAGTAGTTTGAAGAAAGGATGAGACGGAAAAAAAGGAGAGAAAAAGAACTCCTGTGTCCGTGAACAAAGGTAAAAAGAACCTTAAGGAAAGAACAAAGACAGAGAGAACATCTCTCTTTCTTGAGTGCGCTCTTTCTCTTTCGGCACGCCACTGTGCTTGAAGGCTAACCTTTGTGTAACCTTTCTGAACGTTGAAAGCACGTTTCACCACTGACTTATTAATTTGGACAAGGTCACCCCTTTATTCATTTTAATACCAGATTAAGAGAGTCAGATCCTGAACTTTGATGTTGAGGGGAGTAGGGAAGAAAAAAAAAGAAAAGAAATGTGCCGGTGAGGACAAACTTGAGGATAGCATGTAAAAATTAGTGTGACTTTACTGATACACTACTGACATCCTAGCTTTTTTTTTTCTTTTTTTTTTGAAAATGTCAACATGGCCAATATGAAGCTAACTAGCAGAGTAAGCACTAAAACAGCCATTTAGATACTGCACTGTTAAAATTAATAGAACTAGCTACAACATGCAGAGAGGGGGCTTTTTTATTTGTGTGTGTGTGTGGTGAAATTATTTGTGTACAGGTTCTGAGAGAGCTGTGTGTGTCCTTCGCACAGAGAGCAGACTATTTCTGGTCCTGTTTTGAGCACAAGCATCTTTTTGCTCCAGGTGTTGGGATGAATAATTGACTCGGACGTATCATTCACATAGCCTCTTGATGCAGAGCCCTGGTCACTACCAAACGGCCATTAAATACAGAACATTAAATCTGGCTTTAAATTTTTATACCAGTTATGAAATTAGAAACAAACTCTGCCCGGATATCAGGGAATAATTTCTTTATTTAAAAATATATATAAATAACTTCTACAAACTGTACCTTGTGGAAGGAGCTGCTCTATATTTATTAAATGCCTTTACACAATAACATTTTCTTAGTGTATGCACCTTTTTCTTGTATTTTGTATATAGCACAGAAACTTTGTCAGGTGTTTGTCTTTCAGGAAAATATGTTATCATCGGCACACTGGGTTGTGAAATCTCTTTCAATCACGTCTTACTTGCAGCAATTATCCTCCATGTCACATCTCTTCACACATGGCTAATTATTACATTTAGCAGTAATTTGTTATTTCGTTCTGAAAACACTGCAGCACCAGTGGCGAAGATTATTAGCCCCAGCCGCCCTCACTGATTGAAATAATGAGGTTACAGTTCTTACAGTAGATCTGAGCCTGAGGTAGCAGACTGAGGTATGTCTTTGGGAGAGACTAGCATGTATGTAATCCAGCATAACTAATCCCATCACTGGCATACTTGGATTGAGTACAGAGGAGGTTTTAGCATGCGGTTCAGGTGGAGACTGAGAGGAGTCTTAATGCATTGCCCATGGCTCTAACACATACGTCCAACACACACTCACACACACACAGTTGTTAGGAGCGTGAGTCCCTGACTCCAAACTGTCAATCAAGTCCCCTTTGCTAATTAAGTGGCTAATTATAGAGCTAGCACTGCCAAGCACTGCTATGATAAGGAGGCCAGTGGCTGACAAACAGACTGATGAATATCATATCATCGAAGGAGTAGGTGGACATCTCAATAACTATTAATTTCTCAAAGATGACACCCAATAAGGCTGATCTGGGCTATTAGCAAATCTTAAGTGAAAATAACTGGCAAACAGCTTTTTCTGTTACTATGTAATTTGTCTTGGAAAAAATATGTTCCATTTGGTAGCCAGTACAGTTACTTGTTTTGAGAAACATCATGAAACTGTAATATTTATACTTAAATATAGCACTGTAATATTTCAAAATTAGTTTCATGTCCAGGCACAAAGGAAAGCCTGTTAAAACAGTACTGACATATTAGCTCTCTGTCAATCTGTCACTGTGTTTTTTTTCTAGTTACATGTAATTAAACGTAAAATGATCCATATTAACCTGTCCAAATTATATATGTCAGTATGTCAGGCACCTATGAATGCCATAACTTTGGCAACCAAACATTATTCCTACAAACTGTAGCATTAAGACATATGATTAGCTTGGTAATATATGGCAGACAGCAAAATTTGTTGCTAGTCATGTTTACCTCTGGACAGCCAGGTATAAACATGTTTGTTGGTGGAGGAGGACAAATTGTCTGAAGAAAAGAAACAGAAAAAAGGGATCTTGTTCTTTCCTGTCCACTCGACTCTGCTTAGCAGATCAATGGAGGAACCGGAGGAGAAGTAATGGGAACTCAAAGGGAAGCAGCCAGGCTTGTCTTCTTCACAAGAGCGATGGAAATAAGCACTTAGTGATTCTCTCTCCCTTTCGCTCTCCCCCTCTCACCATCTCTGCATAAGTGCGCGCTCTTGTAATTATGTCTTTGTTTTTTTACAGGCTCTCCCTGTAATAATGATGAGCTATTCAGATGACTCCTGTGAGAGTGTTTGAAGATGTGCGGTCCGCTCTGTGATCTAAATAAAAAATAATAAAAAATAAAACAGCCCCCCTCCCACCTATGAAACATAGCCTTCATTAAATGGGGATTGTGGGCCACCCACCTATGCACCTAGGGATAGATGTGTGTATGTGTGTGCGTGCGTGTTTGTTTTACAGGAGGGCTTGATGCTATTTTGAGTCGCAATCTGTCTATCACAAAACAAAGCTAGGATGGGGGAAAAAAATTCAGGAAAAAACAGTCAGAGAACAAAAAAATTGTCACTAAATACTGCACAGGAAAATCTAATCTAATCTAATTTTCATTAAAATGTGAAAATGTATTTTTGTTAACTTTATTAACTTTGTTAAATTATGTTACACACTGTAACCTATCTATAATGTAAACTATAAAAGTTAAAAGTAATATTTATAAAAGATGTGATATTATAACATAGGATTAGTTTTTTAACCTCTTATTGACCAGGGTATTTTTTGGTTTTTCCATCTGAATTTACATGACCAAATTGTAAGGCAAATTATTCAGTAACTGCATGAAATAAATGTACATTTTTATTTTATTTTTTTTTTTTAAAGCTCCCCTTAAATTAACAGAACATGTGTTTGATGATACACATATTGCTATATGCTTACAATTTACTGCTGAAAGCCAAAAATCTTAGACGCTCTTTGTATTATTTTATAAAAATAATTTTTACCGAGTATATCACAGAAGAGACGCCATCTGTTTATAGTTTATAGCCCAGATTTGTGGAAAAATGGGTCAACTTTCAGTAGACAAAAAAATTGAGTTCAGCTTCTTCTATTATAAGGGTTAAAAACTACATTACCCATCTATTTGACTGGAAAGAAGACAGTTAGAGGTCTCATATGACACCTACCTTTTGAATGTAGCTTATGAAATATGAATGTTATGAAGAATATGACAAAGTGCGTTTTGGAACCACCGGTGGTCTCAAGGAGTTAAAAAGTTTAAATAAAAAAAAAAAACGATATTAAGCTGCTTTGCGGCCCACAACTCTGGGTAAATCAATCTATTTCTGTTCCAGTGACACAGCCCTACTTGGCCAGGGAACCAATTTGGCTCTATGTACATACATACATACATACATACATACATACATAGATACATACATACATAGATACATATATATATATATACACATACGTGGGAAATGGGATGCTGAGGGGGCTGCAGCAACCCCAGATTTCAGATGCCCCCTCAGCATCCCATTTCCCACGTCCCTGCAAAGAGAGCATAATAAGACCTGGTGAATTGGCTTTAAAGCAGTGGAGTACTTGAAACGTTAACAAAAAATAAATGGGCCTCATTTACCAATATCGTCCTAAGTTTTTTTCTTAAATTTGTTTGAGAAAAGTCCTACGAAAAAGTCTACATCAAACTCATGATGCTCTTCTTAAACCGCAGAATTGCTCATACCTTTGTGCTCTTGAGTGTGTGTAGATTCTGTTTTTACCTAAGAACAAATCCCAAATAAGAAAACATTGGTGAATTTCAGAATCTTCATGAAATTTTCATAATTTTTTTTTTATAAGAACGGTTGGTGAATGAGGCCCATTGCTTTTGGTAGTATTTTTTAAATGCTGAGGTACTTTTTTGTCAGCTCCGCTTTATCAAACCTCAGAAAAATGAAATATCACAATACATATCCTACAGAAAATATCTTGAGGTGATGTTATATTTTTGCCATAGGGCCCAGCACTGATACAAATTAAACTATTTATCAAAATGAAGTGTTCATTGGTGTTGCAGTGGCATGCAGTTGTAGCAAGTTGACACTGTACCAATCTATGTGAACCTGCTCTATAAATAAAGATAATGTTCTGTCTTTTTGTGGTGTTCTGCTATAGACAGAGAGAGAGAAACACAGATTTTGACAAATGTAAATACACCATGCTGGCTGCTTCTTGTTGATATCTATATTCCTGGCAGCCCTATCTCTCTCTCTCTCTCTCTCTCTCTCTGTGTATATGTGCGTGTGTGTAAAAGGCTCAACTTCATTAGAATGCAGGAGTGATGCTCGGCCGGCCCATATGTCACTAAACAGATCTTCATGTTTTATTTATCCCCGCTCTCTCTTTACACACACACACACACATACGCGCGTACGCACACACACACGTGTTCACTCATTCACCCACTCATTCAACCACTCATTCACACATTCACACACTTAAAGTGTGTGTACCAAAAGTTTTATAGTGGAGGGAATTGCAAAAAAAGGAAGAGGTGGGAATGTAAACAAAAAAGAAGGAAACATAGCAAACAAAACTTACTCACACAAAGACTAAAGGACATTTCTGTAAACAGCACACGCAGACTTGTATGTGTGAATGTGCTTCTGCGAAAGTCAGACAGAAGCAGTCTTAAATACTCCTGGCCTGAGCGATGCGTGTGTGTCTGTGTGTGTGTGTGTATGTGTGTGTGTGTGTGTTTAGAAAAGTAGGGGGTGGGGAGGGGTAAGTGTGTGTGGGGATAAGCAGATGGAGAAACTGGTCCCCAATGGGACCCATCATTCATCAAAGTCACCATCCAGCCCTGCAATTGTTTTCACCCACAGAGAGAGAGACAGAGAGACAGAGAGAGAGACAGAGAGACAGAGAGAAAGAGAGAGACAGAGAGAGAGAGAGAGAGAGAGAGACAGACAGAGGAAGAGAGAGAGCAAGCACAGGTAAGTGAGAGTGAATTCCTACAAGTGTGTATGTGTGAGTTTCAGTGTCAGAGAGTGAATATAAGTGTGTGTGTGTGTGTGTGTGTGTGTGTGTGTGTGTGTGTGTGTGTGAGAGAGAGAGAGAGAGAGAGAGAGAGAGAGAAAGAACAGGTGTCCTTTCCCTGACATTTTACATCACCGTGGGCCATCAGTTATCTGTTATCAGTGGTTGTCCCGGGATTGGAGTGCGAACAGAGCCGGCCAGCAAGAAAAGTCTGTGAAAGTCAAACAACTGCAAAATACTCACTATCCTGGAACTACTGAGGCAGCTAAAGGTTACTCCTATAGCTGTAGCTCATGCGCTGTCAGAAGTGCTCTAGTCTCCTATGTAAACTGTGGAAAAAAGAAAAAGAGCTTGGAGCGATAAAAGATATACAGCTTCTGTGTTCATGCCAGGTTTGTGTGTGTATGCTGTGTTTAAAATGTGTAAGATTGAAGCAGAAGTGCAGGAGTAGAGGAAAATCCACCTGTGAATACATCTCTCTCTCTTTCTCTCTCTCTCTCTCTCGCACGCGTGCACTCACGCACTCCCCCATGTCCCGCTGTTAGCTCTGTTCCCCGGAGTGCCACGGGCTTATGATGTTTCTGTCAACAGCAATCCAGCAAACTAAACGCAAGACAAACCCCACAACAACGCTCGTTTTGCTCTTCTTCTCCTCCCTCCCTTCTCTACCTTAATCTCTTCTTCTCTTCGTTTGAGCGATTCCCTGCTCTTGCCTCGAATGACTGAAAGCTTCGAGAGAGAGAGAGAGTGAAAAAAAGAATGCTCCCACTCTCCTGAGACAGGCTGCTCTCGCTCACTCTCTCTCTCTTCGAGAGCGATGCCGAACATTGATATCCGCTACTGAACGGCAGGCGGAGCGGCGGGCAAGCCAAGCCGGCCACTTTGTTCCCGCTAATTACGGCATTAGGTGGAAATAACAGCCCAAATTGCTGCTAATAATTAAATGACAACTCTGATCTGAATCTGCTGCTGGTTTGGTTGCAGCGGGGCAGAGAGGACGCACAGAACATCTACAGAATGCTTCAATGCTTATGGCGAGAGAATGTGGAAAAAACACTTTTTTTCTTACTTTGAAATCTATTGATTAAATGCCAAAAAATGAATTTACTTTTATTATGTCATATACAGTACTGTAAAGGTCTTAGGGAAAATATATTCAAGAAGCTAATTATCTGGCCAATCAGGTTTTTTTTAGCGCCGAAAAATACCATTATCACAATACATATAAATAACATTAATACAATGAGTATTGATTCCATTTATGCTTTCAGTTAACCATTTCCAAATTGCCCCTTGTATTAGACATCATTATCTAATACCTGGCTTAGCTCAAGCAATGCTTCATTAAGGTAAATCAGGTGCGCTGGTGATAGAATTTAACAAATCTATACAATGACTGGGGGCGTCAGTGAGAAATACAGAACCAAATCTCTTCTAACTGATCATCTAACTAGCTCAAAGAAATCAGCTGCTTTTTGTTTTAAAACTTAAAATTTAGAAATTCTTGTTATATTTTATTGCATTCATATTTGTTGCCATTTATTCTAATGTTACATGCCATTTTTACAAGCAAAAAACATTTATTTTGCAGATAAATGATTTTAATCAAATTACTTATTTGTCTTGTACTTTTATACAATACTGTAGATACTTCATTCTGCCAGTAGATGGATACAACTGAACTATTAAAACATTGAATTAATCGATTAATTCTGCCAATAATGACAAATGTAATTAAAACCAAATTAGAAAATCTTATTCTCAATACTCATCCTGGTAATCAGGATCAAAGTCATCCCACATTTTTATAGCGACACTAATCAGCTTGTATACAATGCAACTACTTGCTTCAATAATTGAAAATTAATGGGAGTTATTTCTGGCAACACACTGAGTTACTTCTTAATGCATCTCTGCGTTGTTGCGATCATTTGCAACTACAGGACGCTGAATGATCTAGATCCTTTATTATAAGTGGCATGTGGCGGCATCTGCTCAAAATAAGGAGTACACACATGGACACTGAGGGTCCAAGTTGAAGATAATGGCAATCGTTTCAGCATACTTGAACATATGGATGTTGTGTAATTCCTTTCAAAAGCTGAATCGAAATCCAGCTCAAATCAGTCATGTTCTTAGATGTTATGTATTTTAACATTAACATTTAACATGTATTATCATCAATATCAACATCTATATTAAGCTTTTCTGTACATGTAGTATATATTTTTTTATTTTGTGTGAATACTGGAATTTGGCTGTTAAAAAGGTATGAAGAGCAAAGCAAAAGGCAAACTGAAGTTTAAATGCAAATTCAATACACAAATTTTAAAGTCATTTCAAAGTTGAAATGTGATACCTGGCTATCACAATCAATTATATTAGTAATCAAGTAATCTATTGATTATTTTACAACTAATCAAGTATTTTTTATTTTAACTGAACAGTTACTACGCACAGACTGTAAAACGCTTCGAAGAAAGAGATAAAAAAGAAGCATCTGAAATACACCGATCAGGCATAACATTATGACCTATTTGTTTCTACGCTCATTGTCCATTTTATCAGCTCCACTTACTATATAGGTGCACTTTGTAGTTCTACAATTACAGACTGTAGTCCATCTGTTTCTCTGCATACTTTGTTAGCCCATTTTTACTCTGTTCTTCAGTGGTCAGGACCCCCAAAGACCCTCACAGAGCAGGTACTATTTGGGGTGGTGGATCTTTCTCAGCACTGCAGTGACACTGACGTAGTGGTGGTTTGTTAGTGTGTGTTGCACTGGTCTGAGTGGATCAGACACAGCAGTGCTGCTGGAGTTTTTAAACACCTTAGTGTCACTGCTGGACTGAGAATAGTCCACCAACCAAAAATATCCAGCCAACAGCTTGCTGAGGGCGGCATCCTGTGACCACTGATTAAGGACTAGAGGATGACCAACACAAACTGTGCAGCAGCAGATGAGCTATCGTCTCTGACTTTACATCTACAAGGTGGACTGACAAGGTAGGAGTGTCTAATAGAGTGGACAGTGAGTGGACACAGTGTTTAAAAACTCCAGCAGCACTGCTGTGTCTGATCCACTCATACCAGCGCACACTAACACACCACCGCCACGTCAGTGTTACTGCAGTGCTGAGAATGATCCACCACCCAAATAGTACCTGCTCTGTGAGGGTCCATGGGGGGTCCTGACCACTGTAGAACAGGGTAAAAGTGGGCAAACAAAGTACGCAGAGAAACAGATGGACTACAGTCTGTAACTGTAGAACTACAAAGCGCACCTATATAGTAAGTGGAGCTAATAAAATGGACAATGAGCATAGAAACAATGAGGTGGTCATAATGTTATGCCTGATCTGTGCAAGTATACTATTTGGCAAAAACATGGCATAGAAATATGTGTGTCTGTAAGGATCTGTTTCCTTCTGAACGAGAGATCAGTAGGGGAATATAAAACATGCTATATCAGGGCATCTGCAGCTAACAGCAAATTCAATTTAATGCTTTGTATGTCATTTTTAATATCACTTTGAGAAATTCTGAGAAATCTTTAACGCTGCTTTCCACTTGGCATAGCTGTGCATGTTTTATAGCAGAGTTTAATGTAGAAAGCATCACTTTATAAGCAGCCTAAGTATCATTGCTGTGATAATGCTGATTTCTGCTAGCACTTCTACTGGAGTTAAGTTTACGCCAAGCTAAAAGTGGTGCACATTCACTTCTCTTACAGGTTTTTAATACTACCAATATTCAGGTAAATTTGACTTAAACACAGACATTTGAGGCATTAAAGCTTGTAACAGACAATCACGTGATATATTCTTGTTTTGTATGTTTCTATTGGCAAAGCCTGACTGTCTGCGAAGTTGTTCTACCTAGACTTAGTTAATCAAAACCTTGCACTATATATACACTTTTACCTCATATAACCATCCTTTGTGACTACAAACATAGAAGATCCTGCTGGTGCAGGTCTTTTCCTTTTCCTTTGCTCACAAAAGCGACTTGAGAGATAATAGCTCACCCTTGTAAGGCCTGCTAAACATGGCTTTATAATAACTTGCGGACAGCCTTTTATCATTTAAATTACAAACTTAATCAACAATCCGAATCACTGAGAATGTACATTTAATCAATGATTTTTTTTTGTTGTTTTTTTTTAAGTTTAATTAAATAATTATGACAATCCTATTGTGGTATGTTTCTACTAATTGTTTTTCTAGTACTTCATGCTCAATACCTTTTTTTCCTGAATCTATACTGGATTAAAGTTAAACCATGTCAGACGGGACTGGACTTTTCTAAAAAAAAATCTTAATATTTTCATATCAACTTTACATTTGCTACTAAAAAGAACACAAGTACATTTACTGCAACTGACACTCAAACTTCTACACAGTTTTTCTGATTGTGAGATGATCATAAGATGATTGTGAACGTCCTGGCTTCCTATAGGATAAGCCTGGGGGGATGGAGAGCAATGTGGATGTACATTTTAAATAGCTCCTTCTCCCAGCCCCTGGCCAGCAGAAATAATAACAGGAGTCATCTGAAATCAATCAGTGAGGCCTGGCTAACTGACTGCTCCGGCTACTTGCGCCCTGCCGATCGATGGCCACGCTGGCCATTGTGAGGGCAAATTGCCGCTACCGTCAGCAATTTGGAGGAGCCGGGGCAAAGAGGGAAAGAGGTGAACAGAACGTAACGAGCAAGAAGCAAGCGACACATGGTGGTTACACTTATCAAAGAGGGGAGTTTGTGCAGTTCAACAAGACAAGAGTGCGCATGTAAGTGTTTGTGCGCGTGTCTGTGTGGTGTGTACATGAGGAACAGCTGAGAGATGAACAGGGACTTGATGTAAGCAGAAACAATCATCCTGAATAAGAGATAGAGATTCTAAAATGACAGAGGGACAGATAGAGATGAAAGGCAAAGCAAGGGATAAAGACAAGAGAAAATGAGATAGAAGGAGGGAGAAAAAAGAGAAAGAAGAGCAAATGCGTGCATAACTGGGGAAAGGAGGGGGCTCCAGAAATTCAATAGTTTAACCTCTGTTTGAGACACAGTGCTGGCCAGTGAAGGACAGAAGGAAAAAAATCAATACAAGCTGATTTGCAGAAGCTAGAGGTGTGGGAGGAAGAGGGGGAAGGAGAGAAAGGAAAAAAAGAAAAAAGCTAGCACAGATTAAAAAAAAACAAAAAAAAACACAAAAACACCCTCTTCTTGAGCTCTTTGGATCTAAACAAGAAAACAATAAAAAAGAGAAAAAACGATAAGATACAACCTGCAGATGTGATGAAACTGTCCTGTCGTAGTTTCATTGTTTTTGACTTCCAGCCTCCACTGAGTGCATAATTCATTGTGGACAGAGGCGAGTGGCTGGTGTATATTTATAGCATTGGAGTGGTCAGGGTGCTCTGGGTGAGATCAGGATTTACCTGTAGGAGAGAGCAGGCTCGGGGATAGGAGGCCGTGGACGCTGTGGGGGAGGAGCCTAGAGCTGTCCTGCATGGTCACCCCCAAGGAGCGCTTCGGAGGGCGGCCCGGACGAGAGCTGGAAAGAGAGAGAGAGGGATAGAGAGAAAGTTCAGCATGCTGTTCAAGGCTGGTGTGTAATTTATAGTATGTGACTGCAAGGAGTTGTGAAGTTACATTTTGATCGTAAAGCTTTTGTTTAACTAAGATTCTGTTAATAACAAATGCATTTATTTATTTATTTGTTTACTTGTTTGTTTTCACATTATAGTTAAAGCTGCAAATATTTATGTAAACAGAATTTGGACAATGTACAGCACTGTGCAAAAAAGTCAGAGACTACTTTTTTTATTTCTGATCAAAATAAGTTATTAATTGTAAAAAGGTAAAAACTGTGACTCTCCCCTTTCTTACTCAAGAGGATTAGCCTATGTCTAATCTCCTCAGTAATATCTCATGTATCTCATAATATCTCATACAGCTTGTGCTTAATGGCCATTTTGACTGGAAATTAAATACATGAATGGTGGTCTCTAACTTTTGCACAGTGTGGTATAGCTAGTGAATTTTTCGATAGTTCAAGCATTGATCTACACATATTTCATGTATTAAGAAAAAATGCCTTAGTGTAGGAGCACACCTTAATTTGTACAGATACTTACACGTTTAAATAAGATCTAAGATGTAAAAAATGTAAGTGTGTGAGGCATAATCATGCTAAACTGTAGGAGACCATGCTTCAAAACAAATGGTTGGGTCATGATTGACTACAGCAGTTCCAACACACGAGCTAGGTTTAGTATGCTCAATGGTAAATACAGTAAATTGGAATGATTGGTCTGGCTTAAAAAATGTAATAGCATCATAAGTACTCAAGTATAATGAATCTAACAAAGTTTCTACTTCCTGCAGAGCGTGGCACCCAAGTGCACAAAAGCATGCATGCTCACACAAGCCGCTTCAAATCACAGTTGGACAGCAGCAGGTAAAAGATGCATAGAGAGAGATTCTACAGAAGGGAGCTGCTATACAACTGTGCAAAGACGATAATGATCACCTTGAAAAACATATGCCTCAAGGTTAGAGAGAGAGACGAAAAGGGAGAGAGAGAGAGAAAGAGAGAGAGAGATCTGATAAGCATCCTAAGCTGTGCAGGCATATTGTTTGTAGGGCAGGGTGTCTGATGCACTTCAAATGGAGTGATGCTATTTCTCCCCTCAGGTTCATAAGACAGAAGAGAGAAAACTTCCCTGCAGTTTCATGAATAAGCATGCACATACATATGCTCACACACAACATGCCACATACACACAATTCACAAACACATTCACTCTCGTATTCCACCATACATTCCAAATGTATCCTCTTGCCTTACTACAGAATACTGCAAAAACACAAAAATGTCCATACTTTCTCCACCATGAGACAAACTAGCAGATTTTCACAGATGTTCCTGTTTTATGTACTACAGAGAGCATTTTTACCAATTATTCTCTCATAATGGGTACTATTCAAACTTAAGTCCTAGCTGGTCCTAGATCAATGTGACAGGAAAACTTCTCATCAGAACCTGGCAGTTAAAGAGATGCACGACAGCTCCAACTCAGCAAGGGCATCTGCAGAGAGAAACAAGCCATGGAAGCAAAATGCTAATTTTAGCACTGCATGTCATTGGATTGCATCCAAGTACATAAACCAGAGGTTTTTTGTTTCATTAATACTGCATACAGCTAACAGACTAATACACAAAGAGAGATTCAATCACCAAATATATAACCACCTAAAATGCATGTAAAAATGTAAACGAGAGGGCATAACCAGAGGAGTATACAGAAGCACAAGACATATATAAACAGATTTCAAGATACAAAAAGGCAAGAATTTAAAAAAAAAATTGTGATTAAGATGCAAGAGTAAGGATCAATTCAAAGAATTTACAAAATTGATTTGGTCTCTCCGCAGACTGTATGCAGAAGTTCAGTTTTGGTAAGAAAATCTGCATAAGAACGTGTGTCGTTTGAATTGTAACTTACTTTTAGTGAATTCAAATGGACCCTGACCTTCAAGGGGGGCAGTTCTCAAAGCATGAGGAGGCAAAGACGCCACCAAAAACCAATTGTAACTAATTTATTTCTTTCATCTAATACTTAACTCTAATTATAAATGAACTAATGCACTCATGCACCTGGTTCAGTTCATCAACAATAAAAAGAGCTTTAATAGCTGAATCGGATGTAGCTTTAACTTTAATTAGAGCAGAGAAAACCGTTTAATTTTTTACGTTTTACATGATCTTTGGATCTGCCCTGCGATGGACTGGCGACCTGTCCAGGGTGTATCCTGCCTTCCACCCAATGACAGCTGGGATGGGCTCCAGCACCCCACCGCGACCCAGAAGGATAAGCGGTTTAGATGATGTATGTATGTATGTATGATCTTTGGAAAATCATGATGTATCATTTGAATAATTGCAAATAAACACACATACAGCAAAAAGTAACAAGATTTTTTTTTTTCAAAATAGTAGTGATATCTGAGTTAGTCTGAAGAGCAAAGTTTCTTTCCAGAGTTCTCCTCGATCTGTTAAATTCCATCACCAGGCAACCTCATTTTAGTGCAATGAAGTAATGATAAGCTAACCAGGTATTGGATGCCAAATGCAAATAATACTGGTTGCTGTGAGAAGACATTTGGAAAATATTGTTTTAAATCTATTTTTATTAGATTACTAAAACTTTTATACAGTACTGTTTTTTGGTTATTAAGCTACCCCTTCAAAGAACAAAAATCCATCCAGATCGTTTTAAGAATATGTAAAACCTAGAAAATATGCTTTTAAAAAAAGCATTGGAATTTTCCTTTAAAAACTCTGCTACAGTGCACATTATAGTTTTGATATACTTTTCTTGATTTTGAAAAGTGTCATTTTTATTTTTATTTCAGTTAAAAATCACATTTTTCACTGCTAATTTTCCATTTAGTAACAGTTTTAGTTACCTTTAATAACCCTGCCATGTATATGCGCAACATTAATTCTTAAAGCTAGTTTAATACAACACTTTCAACATTAAATAAAAGACTTCATTACAAGCCATACTCACTATTGTATTAACAGTAAACTCACAATTATGGTCAACTCCGATTCAACTCCTCAGTCCTTCCTACTCAACACATGCTATTGTTGTCAACAAGTTCAGCCAGGCAAACAGGCAAAAATCCTCATGGTCATGTTACAAAAAGAAAAAAACTACGAACTATAGAGCAGGAAAAAATAGCAATCAACATTTATCACTTTTGTGGTTGTACTGGCTGTAACTGGGAAGCAGTCAATGGTGTTAACTGCAGCATATCGAACGTCAGCATTCGTCCTACTGTACACTGTGTGCTGTGCATACAACATGCCAGATTAGCAACAAATGCAATTTTGATGCCTAGAAGGTGATATATTTGTAAGATGTCTATATAATGGACTACTTTTGGACATGTATCAATTTGTGGAGTTCTTCAGGCTCTCCAACCAAAACAGTGAGAAATCAGGGAGAGTTTTTGTTTAAACCTAAAATGGACACAGAATAGAATAAGTTAATAATATATTTGCTGTTATTAGCATGGATAGTGCATTTAAATGGCTCAAAAGAGCTTAAGAATATGCATTAAGTGTTCTTATTACAAATATTGTGTTGTTTTAATCTGTGTAGAAGGGTCTTGGAAAATAATCAGTCATCTCAGTGTTCCAATACTGTGTCTCCATTTCCGTAGAGGAAAGCAAATTGAAAAACAACATGGCCAGTCAGGGTGAAGTTCTCAAAGGTCACCTCAGAGCACAGGGAAAAAAAATCTCAACTAACATCTTAAAATCCTCTACTGAACTAGCCCATAAGGCAAACATGAACCACTTTCACAGAAGCTTAAACAGTCTTTTCCTCTCCTGTTTGAAAATGAAAAAGAAACCTTGAGCTTACTCCAGAGGTGGCTCTGCTTGTTGTTTCTTTAAGTCACTGTAACAGCCTTAAACATTGACACAGAGTTAGCATGGAGTCTCAAACAAATTTACTGCTGTAGTAGCAAAACAGTATCACTGTTTCAATAATTTTGGACCTACGGGAAATCAAAATTTCTTTGACCTGAAATACGAAACTGTCTACATAAATACAGTGTGTCAGTTTCTCCTTATTTCTGGTGGAGTGTGTGACTCACTCGTTGTTTGGCGCGCTCCCGTGCAGTGTGCACAAGACAAACTCTCTTTTCTGTTATGGTAAAGGCAATTGTGCTCGACTCCCTCGGGACTCTTAAAGCCATTTTCTTCTTTAGCTGGGTATTGTTAGAGGCCAAACAGGCCCTTCCTTGCCCTCGACAGGTGCTTCCCCTACATTTAAACCCATCCTCTCGCTTCCAAGAATGGAGCTATGGGCTCTACATGTTCCAGTCTGATCACTGTGATGGTGTGATGGATTCTAAATTGTGGTGATGATGATGGTGATGTTTTGGAGGTCTCAGCACGAGTAGCGGCATGTGTGTTAGTCCAAGTGTGCTCAGTGAGAGACTTTTCAAAGACTAAGACTGCCTCACTACTAGCCTGTTGTAAAGGTTAAAAAATAAATTTTATTTCTGAAAACAGTGACTGGCTCACTTAGCACTGAGAGGTATTAGCTAGTTAAGTATAGGTTAGTTAACAAATTTTTCTATTTTTCACTCTTTATTTTTGTTCATTTGCCGTAATTGCGACTGACCAGCTAGTGACAAAATGGCGATTTCTTTTGGTAAATGTGTTACAGTCATGACCGTTAATCTACATCAAACTAATTCTATGCAACCAAGCTCCTCTCAGCATCTCTCACTGTCCACCTGCTCTGACATACACTCCTCAAATCTTTTATTATTGCCTTTTCTGCACCACCTTTGTTTTTCATCCTTTGCCACTGCTCTCCATTTTCATGTGATTCACATATGAAAATGCCTTCATCGTTTAGCAATGCAAAAAGTAATGCACTGTGTAAAACACTGCATGTTGTGTCAAGCAGCACTAGATTCATGCTGCTGTGCTGAATTTGATAAGACTCTGACCACTTTATAAAACCCATTAGTTGACCAGTTACTGGCAAACCAGAGCTTGAGCAAACCAGTTTAGACATTTATAGACCTGGTTGCTAAATTTTACATTCGCATTTTTTGTGTTTACATGTGTAGGTTTATACAGGGAGATTCACTCGAAAGAGGCCCTGAATATTCTGTTGTAACTCCCGTTAGGATGAAGCAATTTGAACCAAAAAAATACATTACATACCTTGACGTATGTGTAATCGATTACATTACATGCAATGCTGGAAGTTTTCTCCGTTTTCTGCCAGACACATTAAGGGGTGAGGGGGTCTGCACCCGGAAGTTGCAAACGGAAGTTAAACGTCGCGACAGCTGTCCGGCGCCTACCTCATCGCTCCAACGCAGGGCATCCTGGCTTGTTGGAAGCTCCATATACTGAGGAGCACATTGCACATTGTTTCATTCAGATTGCTTCATCCTAGAAAGTTAGTACAGAATATTTGGGGCATCTTTAGAGTGAATCTCCCTGTATATACATTGTTAGCACATGCTAATCAGCCCAAACTTACAGGCCCAACAGGAATTCTCCCAACCCTCCCGATTCCGCATGCTGCATTCAAGGAGAAGAAGCTAATGCTTACAATAAAACGTTTTATTTGATACTTCTGATTCAATTACAAAATAATTAAGTTAAATAATAATTAAATTCATTAATGAAATAACGAATGAATGAGTCAACTGAGTTGCGTGGGCTCGAATGATGGAGCAACAATTGTAAAAAATGAGAACTGTGATTAATCAAATTAGGTCTTTCACAAAAATCAGTATCAAACATTTATGGATTGCTACTATATTATTTATCTCAGGTGACAAAACTGTGCAACCTACTTAAACTAAAGGTTTGAATGTATGAAGCTGGACCTAGATTAGTTTAAAATGGGTAACTTTAACTGGAAGAGTGTAAACTAGCATGAGGAGCCTTTACACCCTGAAGAATCCCCGTTCTGGGGTTATGTTTCATTTCCCTGTCCAACTTCATAAAGAGATACGCGCACACACGCACAAACACACAGGCACTCTCACATACATTTTCTATCTAGCTCTCTCTCTATCGCTCTCTGTGTCTCACTCACACACATGCATGTACACACATGCACAGAGCCATGGTCCCATTGGGCTAGAGGAACAGATGGCTGGGAAAAGTCATTCACACGTTGCTGCTGGTTCCGCTCGCCAGAGAAGAAAAACCCTGTCAGTCGACTCTCCTGCCGCAGCTCCCCGGCGAGGGAGTGCCTCTGTGCTGGGGAAGCGGCGGAAAAGTGGGTTACTAAGCACTTTCTATTCCCCCAGCAGCCTCGCAAATGTGCCCTTGTCATCTCTTAAACGGCCTCATTCAATATTCATGCCCCAACGACACCTGCTCATCTGCCTAAAACAAGGGGGGGCATGTAGAAACTGCACTATAAAACACACTTACTTCACACAGGGTATGTGACTTGGCATTAGGTCTTTTATTTTGGCAGAGGTCTAGATATTAACAGTCCTCACTCTAACTCTACAGTTTAAAAGTCAGAGGCGGAAAAGTGAAAGCAGAGGTGGAGCAGGCGGCTGAAAGAGGGCATGGAGGGAGAGCAAGATTTCACCGAAAAATTTTAATGGGACGCAGTTTAAGCAACAACAAAGGCGGCAGCTGAGGCGGGAGGGAAAAAATGTACAAGTCAGGGTGCCTTTGAAGATATTTAATTAAAATCTAATCCTGCATTCTTAAAGGCTCACATAAATTAAGCTGTCAGTCAGGAGATTTATGCATTCACATTTGCATATTGCATACAATTCATCAATTACTCATGTTTGAAAGGCTTGAGTATCCCAGGGAGAGGAGCTGCCAGTGTGCCAGCTGAGAGAGAGAGAGAGAGAGAGAGAGTAAGAGAGAGAGAGAGTGAGAGTGAGAGTAAGAGAGAGAGAGAGAGAGAGAGAGAGAGAGAGAGAGAGTGTGTGTGTGTGTGTGTCTGTGTGTGAGCTCCTGGTACCCACTGATGCCCAAGAGAAGTCAGTCTCCATATGTCCATGCATTCAACCAATACTGCTGAAAGCCACCCCAGATAAACACACTGTGTTTTTGGAGGAAAGAGGCTGACACTTGTACTGATAAGAAAAGTACTGCAATCTACTGGGAAGAAAGATGAGGAGAAAGTAATAGTCATCCAAGATATTGGAGAGTCATTATTTTTGTTTTGCTACACTATCCAAATGTAATTATTATTTTAATAACACAGCAAGTTATGCAATGGATTACATTTAAATTCACTATACATTATGTATTGACAGCTTCGAGTCTGTGTTTCATGCTTTTTTCATTGGTTTTGAGATTAAGAAATGACAAAACATGGCAAAAATTAAATAGATGGATTTTTATTCCATAAGACAAGACTACACACGACAGTAACTTTTCACCAAATCCAAAGTATAATAAATCTCTTCTTGTCTATTTATGAATTCAAATGTGGTATCTATTGCAAGTTTGGTAGCCACACAATGCTTGTAAGAAAGAGTAACAACTGAAAAACAACAGCGAATTACACTATGCTGTTATCACCAATAAGTGAGTTAACAAACTTCACTGACAGACATCTGTTGGAATCCTAACTGGCTAATCCTAACTGGCTAATCTTAACTGCCGAGTGCGTTTTAAGAAATTTTCAGAATGTGGACACTTAAACTGATGAAGACTGACCAGAGGCCTGGCCACAAATAATGTCCGGAATGCTGTTTCTGGTTGTGTTTGGAACTATGGAATTTATAGCAGAATCCCTGATTAGCACTTTGTTCTTAGGTGAGCGCTGAAATACATTATACTATAATCCTACTTTACAGGCGTCTATGCTCCATTTGTGTCTTTAGCAAATAAAAAGCTGGAAAGAGTAATGTGATGGAAGATGGATGAAAGAAGAGGGTGCAAAGCTCTGAAACGGCCACTGCTTTTAAACCATCCTGCCTCATGCTGATCACTCCCAACCCCTCAAATCACCCCCTGATGAGATGTCAGCCTTGCTTACCATCACTAAGCCCCCCACACACACATAAACACACACACACACACACACACACACCTTACCAACTTACCTGGGATACACTGTCTGTGGATGGTACACTGCAAGTCCCTTCCTGAAAATAGGCCTGTCCCTACTGGCCACTTCATTCACAGTGTAGTGTTCAAATAGCATTGTTGTGCTTTAGTTACTGGTGTCATAAAATGGCACTTTGTAAAGGCCCACCAGCCATTTGGGACACAGTCATTACTGGGTCATGGCTAAGGTTAACGCTGAGGTCAGGCTACATCTGCATTTAGTCCTTGGGGTACTTTCTCTGCTCACAACAGTGAAATTCCACCTTTATGTTTGCGGTGAAAAACACAACACAACAAACATCCTACTTTACTGTTATCATAAGCTGTAACCATTATTGCTCTAGATATATCTGAACTACAGTTAAAAACAGTGAACACACTTAAGCCATCACAGACAAGTAACAAGGTCACACCTGCTCTCATCTCATACATAGGACATTGACACGATGTGCATTGCACGATGTGTGTCCAAATCCATTATTTTCCTAAAAAATAAATTTAATACATACATGACATAAAATTATTCAATAATAAAAAACCTCTTTTATGTAAAACAATTTTCAGTGCATCCATATAAAATTCATTTTAGTTTCTTTTTGCTTTTGTCTAAAAATGCCAGGTGGTGCAACTGTTGAACCATATATGTTAAGTAAAGTAATTAAGTTGAAGGTAATTTAGTTGAAAGAAAATTCTAAATAAAATAATTTGGCAAGATTTTCTGCTTGAAAACTTTAAAATATAAACCAGGTTGCAAAATAAGGCAACTTTAAAAGTCCTCAACACACTGGAAAAAAAACTTTGTCTTCTTACTTCCTCAGGTGTCAGGTGGCACAACCAAAAACAAAGGACTTTTATTTTCACACGTTTCTACAAAAGAGGGGTTTTGCATCATAAAAGAGACCCCAGTTGAGTTTCATGGTGCAGGGCCAACGTCAGCAGCCCTTTCACAAATTCTGGGAAAAATGTCATTTTTGACATTGTTTAGAACGGTTCAGTTTACCATGTCAGGTGGTATGACCTCAGGAAAACCATCAAAATGTGTAATTATTATAATAATATTTATTTATTTGAAAAAAGTATTAACTCAAGTACTCAAGTATCTATAGCTATGTTCAGACTGCAGGCAAATTGTCTTTGTTTCTCAAACTGGATCTTTTAAGACACTGATAACCTATCTGCATGGGTTGCTGTGGTAACAACTATAATGGTGATGCGGATTTTAAATGCGGATGCAGGAGAGATGAAGGTGCATTATCTCGCCCTTCAAACTCTCTAAAATTCTCTGGTATGAATCTTTGGTGCTCTTCTTGAATCCTAGCACTTACATAACTTTGGATTTGACATCGTCATTGTCTGTCATGTTGCGAGTGACGCAAAAGACACTTCAAAATTCGATTTGAGTTACCAGAGCGTCCATACCAAGATGCATCTCTAAAAATCTGATTGGAATTGCATTTCAAATGTGTTTTTTTGCTTTTCAGACTATCAAAAAATAATCTTGATGCAATCTGGATATGCCGAAAATTAGATTTGGGCTGGCATTCTGAACAAGGCCAAAGTAGATGATTGTTTAATTTGAAATTAGTCTGAAAAGTCAGGTGGCACAATCAGTAAGTCAAATAGTGCAACAACACCAGTACAGTTTCAATAACACCTACTACATTTAAGATATAAAATGCATAGATATAAATAAAAATATACATGCAGCTATGAAAATGCACATTATGTACTTTTTAATAAGATTTTTTTAAATTGTCATTTTGAAAACCTTATTTTGTCATTGACCCATCTACATTTGTCCATCTGTCATTCAGTGTGTAAGTGCTTTGAACGTTTTATAAAGCAATCCAATATGGTGCGGATTAGAGCCATATCCCCAACACTTTTAATTTAGTCAAGGCGCTTTGACCAAGGCAGTGTGTATGTGGGTCTCTCTCTTTTTTTCCACAGGCTAGTCTCATACTGTGTTCCATTATCTTGATTGTCTGATGATAACCATTGTTAGGCGAAACTAGCGGCTTGGATATAGACCACTGTCAGACTGAGGCCGTCTTGGTGTAACCAGGGTGATGCCAAAAAAATCAAGGCAAGTGTCTCCAACCACCTACTGGTTGGCTTGGCCACTTTGGTGTGGCCGATCTGGTTAAAAAATCAGTGTCTGGCTCTAAATACATCTTTAAAGCAAGGTCTAATAGGACATGGTTTTGTTTGCTGTTTGCAACTAAGAAGACATGCACTATATATTTAGTAGGGCTGTCA
Source organism: Colossoma macropomum (assembly GCF_904425465.1). Taxonomy (NCBI): domain Eukaryota; kingdom Metazoa; phylum Chordata; class Actinopteri; order Characiformes; family Serrasalmidae; genus Colossoma; species Colossoma macropomum. The sequence goes on from NW_023494800.1 coordinate 28,181,817, forward strand.
AATGACAAAAAAATGAATCGCAGTAGTCTTATTTGTTCGAATTGGATTCTAAATAGACATTTTTCCATTTGCTATGTGTGAACAAAATAAGCTTCATTAGAATGTATTTATTACTTTTTGTAATTCAACATGAACCTAAAAATAAATACATGTGAATGCATGATGAACATAAAAACTAGAAACTGTGTTCACCATATTTTATCACTGATGTCCAGTGAGAGCAACAATAGCTGTATATACCTCATCTGTAGCTCACTGTCATAACACTACGTTATGTATTGTTTCAATGAGAACTAGAATTTCATGCTTTGTTGTTCCTTTTGTGAGTTTGTGAACGGCGGATTTCTCATGCCTGCATTATCCGGTTGGACACACATCAGTGGAGCACAGGACTATCAATAATGGACTACAGCTAGTGTAAAGCAAATCTACACACACACACACACAACATAGTTTAGGCTTCCTAAGTAAAGTGGTATTGCCATTCTTTTTTTATTAGCTAAATAAAAATCAGTGCTAGAAGTATATCCTTACCAGAGATAAGTGGATGAACAGGGTTAAAACCCTCCCATCTCTTTCAAAGAAATTTTTGGCATTCACATCATTTTACTTGCTGTTATCAAATGACAAGAAGAAGAATTTTCTTAAGCCTGTGACATCCAGCTCTGCTTTCCTGCAGTCTGAAGTCAGTACTATCTGGGGTGGATAGGTCTGGTTCGAATATCTGATTGGCTGAGACATGCTTGAAGCCAGTGTAAAATACTCCACATATAAATATGAACTTTATAATCTTGTTCACACTGTGAGTCAGATACAGTCATATTGTGAGCCTGGCAATGTGTAACACAGAAACCTTTTCATTTGCTTCATAAGAAGCTTGTATTAATCCAGTTTTTGCCATGGCAACAATGCTCATTTCTTTTAGTGTCATTATGGAATTTGCAATATTATGTTACGGCCAAGCTAATGGTGGTGCTATAGCAGCTGTACTCAGACATCTGGAGCTTGTAACATGAACACTGTTCTGATAGCTTGCTATAGCTGTTATGGAAAGGTACACATTAGCATTTACATATTTAAGTTCCATCAGGAGCTAGGTAGAGAGTGACATGAGCGTGAGAGCTATTGGTCAATCCTTTATAAAAAATTATGAAATGACTGAAACTACACAACCAGCACATATTTGGAACATAATTGGTTCGACCTGAGTTACTGTAAATTTTGAGTTGAACATGTCTGAGAAACAATAATGTTCAGTTTAGTCAAGAAAACTGCCACAGTGACTCTCTGAAAGGGCACACTAACCTTTTTTTCTGCAGCATCAGTGTTTCAACTGTGTTTCATCTTTGGATAAACACTAACTGCAGGTTAAATTGAGCATATGGCTGTTACATTTAAAGCCAGTTTTTTACTACTTACTACAAGCAGCATGCTACCAGACGTCTGTACAAAATACAAATTGAGACTGCGCCTCTTCTGGTTTCATAACAGCATTAACAATAACACTGCATTCAAAGCAGGTAGAAAAGAGCACGACAGCAACCAACCAAACACAAGGAAGAACATGCCATTGCTGGCCGTAAGTTTTAAATGTATTTGTTGTCAGCTCTGGTTTCCAGTAGGGGTGTAAGAAAACGTTGATACACGTATCACGATATTATGTTTTGTGATAATGTATCAATACTCAAAAACACAATCGTTTTAATTAATAGTTTACATGCAAAAATTTGCAGCAGTGCTTCATTTTGTGTTGTGTTTAAACCCTCGACCTCTAGATGGAAGTGCTGTAATCTATCTTCATCCATTAGACTCTTCCACTCCAAGGTAAACAAGTAGCGTAATGGCGCACTGCTAATGTTAGCATTAGCAAACCAAGCTGACTAGTGGCTGAATCCGAAACACTTAAATCGATCAATCAATCAATTAACCTTTATTTAAATTCGGAATACATTGAGGGAGACTCTCATTTACAATGAAAGCGACAAACTGCGATACCCATCAAACAAGCATGTCCATTTCATTATTATAGCGCAGTAACTTGTGTTTTTGATGTTAATTCAGCCTTATTTGAAGTCTATAGCATGTACTACGTACAGCTATTATTACTATTTACTCCCTTATATGGTGGTTTAGGCTCTCAAAATATCCTACTTTTTCCTTTAATGCTGGTAACATTTTATGATAAGAAGATTCGCTAGCTTCTTGTTTGAATTTTCACATTCCACCTTAAATGGCACAGTAGTTACATTCCGGCGCCTGAGGCGTAATGATATAAAGGTTGAACGGGAAAATTCAAACAAGAAGCGAATCGGAAGCTGACTTCAACTTTGTGTGATTTAGACTACCAAAATGTCCTACCTTTAGTTTTATGTACAGAGCTACCTATAAATATGCACTACAGTAGAACAGGGAGCACAATGTCTAAGAACCACACAAAGTTACACATCACACATTAGACCACACAAAAAGTAGTTCTATGATGTCTGATGTTACCAGGACTGTGATAAATGCAAATGCAGATCGCACAGTTCTGATTTCATAAAAAGTAAACTTTTTCCTTTACTCAGATTTTATGCACATGGTGGTGTGTTTTTTATAAAACTAGAAATCTCAATATATCTACCGCCTTGCTTACAGTTTTGCTACAGTATATGCTTACAGAATGATCTGCTGATCTCCACTGTAGCACCATGGTACAGGCTGATATTCAGACACAATCAGAGAAAGGGTCAAGAGTTTATGGCAACAGTCTCATCTATTTGGCATCACCACCCCTCACATACACAGTGACCAGCCCTCCTCCCTGGCCCCACAAGGGCTCCTTTGTTCACCATTATTAACTGAGAAAATTCCTCCATTTTGGATTTTATTAAAAAGCTTGGCCAGGCTGCATGCACAGAACCATTTTGAGTAAGACTATGTGTACAGTGTAACTATCCCTTCAGTATGAAGAGAGAGGGGGTGAGAAGAATGGGGGGAAGCACCTCCAAGAGGAATCGGTGCTTGTGGATTTCTTTAAGTGCTGCCTTCGACTGACACCACGTAGCTTTTAGCTTAAGTAGCTGGCGCTCATAAGTCCCCCTCCCTCCTCTCAACAGTGCCACTGCGCAGCTACTGATGGTATTGAATAAATGTCAAAAGTCTTCCCCCCCGCTGTCCACTCTGAGACCAAGAGAGACAGAGAGAGAGAAAGAGAGAGAGAGAGAAAGAGAGAGGTGTGGCTGTATTTATAGGGCGGGGCTGTTTGTTTATGACCCATTATCTTTTCCCATCAATCAAAGACAACGATGCGAATGTCGCAAGCACATCTTCTGAGTGCACAGGGGAGACTTCCTTGCCATGCGTTTAGAATGGTAGTGTGAAAATCCATCAACAAGGAGGACAGATAAGTCCACTGAGAACATCCTTATTTCTAAGAGACACACACAAAGCAAGCAGCCAGCCACATAGTGCAAGATCCTCAATGTATCTAATTAATGACACGGTTATGGGCACTTTTAATTGGAAGTTCTAGAGGTAACGCTTGACTGTCTACTGCAGTGTTAAGAATACAGATGCACCGATACCCTAGTAACGGTCCACTATGGTGGGGCACTGTTTGCAGCCACCCTGGGAATACATCCTGCCCAGCACAGTGTTAGCATGCCGTTTACTGCTGTGAGTGAGTGGGAGGTCAGGGCCCGAGCTGAGATATATATATATATATATATATATATATATATATATATATATATATATATATATATACATATATATACATATATATATATATATATATATATACATATATATATATTTATAAAATGTGAGATGCTTAAGACTAACCTATTTTTGTAATTAGTATTCAACCATTTAATTAGTAATAGGAACCATTTTAAAAGATGAATTAAATGCAAAATATTGCATTGGGCAAAAATAGTTAAAAACAGAACTGAACAATACATAGATAAATCTGTGGTCTGTACATGTTAGCACACAGCAGCTTCTCTGACTTGGCAAAAACAGTGCTGAATTTTGCTTTACATAAGAATTTCTCAAGTGATTTGTCCCATGCATGCGTTTTGTTCGTTTGCACTTACATGAGACTCTGCTGGAGTTCAGTAACTTTTATAGTCGTTCTCGCTGTCTTATTGAAGAAAAAGGCCACAACACTTTTACGTGAAGCAGCTGAATGACGGAGGTGCACAGTAGGCGGTGTGAGGGAACACACAGGCCCAGAGTGGCTAGCTGCCTGCTACGCTAAAGGTTAAACCAAGGCTAATGGCTTAATGAATTATTACATTAAGAGATCGGCGGCTCCTTCCATTTGGAGATACAAGTTTTTGTTATGACAGCGATGATGTACTATTATTACCATCTTATTGTTAATGAGTCACATGTGAGATTGCTGGAAGAGACAACATAAAACATACAAACCAACCAAGCAAGTGCGCATCCATTAAAATGAGTGTATGTGTGTGTGTGTGTGTGTGTGAGAGAGAGAGAGATGGAGGGAGGGAGAGAGGGACGGAGAGTGGGAGGGAGGGAGGGAGGGAGAGGGAGAGAGGGAGGGAGGGAGAGAAGGAGGGAGAGAGGGAGGGAGGAAAGTGGACGGGTCAATAGAAGGTTCAGCTCCCAAGTGCTCGAAGGGGCTGCTTTTCCCCTCAGAGAAACCCTCCCCACCTAAACTGTGCTTGACCCGCATCATGGACTTGTGCAGCGCCTCTTTCTCTCTCTCTCACACACAAACACACACACACACACACAAACACACACTTTTATCTCATATTAAAAGCCTCCCTCAACACTTCTTTTCCAGATCGCTTCACCCTTTCATCCTCACTCCCTTGGTCTGCCCACCTTCTCTTTCCATCTTTTGCTTTCTCTCCTATTCTCCCCTCTTACTCTGTCATTCACTCCCTATCTCTCTGCAGGTTTGTATTGACTTCCCATTGAACATATGATGAGCCTGTAATTTAGCACAAGAAGAAAGAAGGGAAAGATGGAGACAGAGAGAAAGCAAGAGAGAGGCTGTCATCACCTGACAGCATGTTGAGATACAGCTCAATGTGGGGGCCTTATAAATAGAAATGTGCCGATAAACAGTGCCGCGCCTCCAGAGCATGCATGCTCTCTTTAACCCCAAGGCAGACTGCAGGGCCCAGGAGAGCACCGCGAGAATGTTCCGGAGCATGCCTCAGTTAAGCAGTGATAGATCTAAAGCAGCCGGACTTTGAGAACGGCCTTGACAGTCTGTTATCTGCGAGTGCTAGGCCTGTGGTGTGTGAGAGAAAGCAGACATTCAGAACTATACACTAACTCACTAACACAAACACATACACACTTTTTTTTTATTTAATGTCAAGACCTGTTGCCATAAATATATGTCTAACACTTTTCTAAGCCTAACCCTAAATGTAATCCTAACTTTACCCTCAGTAACGAAAAAGAACGTGTTTTGTCTTGCCAGTAATAATTTAAACATGTGGCTTTTGTAAAGATCACTTTATGATGCCAGGTCCAATTTTGTCCTGAAAAAATACATGAATATATATATATAGCCAAGTGAGAGGTGAGTGTACATTCTCAAATAAGTTAAATCAATTTATATGGTATATGTCCAAACTATTCAGACACCCCTTCTAATTAGTGATTTCAGCTACTTTAAAGTGTACACATCACTGACATGGGTGTTCAAATCTATCAGAGAATTTGAGTGGAGAGACAATACCTTTCCTCGCTCAAAAAGTTCTGTAATCACTATGGGCTTTCCCACTCCTCGCTAACACATCAGAGAAAACCTGCTCCATATCTGCTTCATACGATTCTTGTTTACGATATTTGATTGATTTTATGAATGTATGGACAACTAAAAACTAGTTAAACATTCTGTGCCACATAGACTTTTTTGGTAGGCTTGAAAGAACAGCCCCATCACAAGCTAGAAAACTGCTGAGGGTAAAGAAATGCATGTGCTTTTATCTTGGTATTGAGCTGTGGTGCATAGATGGCGCAACGTCTTAATACCTTGGTAATAAGTCCAAGTGGCATTTGTGATCCAGAACCAATCATTTAACATCAGTGCCTGATCTCACTGATGTTCTTGTTTCCAAACATAATCAGTCAAATTAAAGCCACAGTCAAGACCATTTGCATGAGTATACATATTTGAATTTCAAAAGAGAAAATGTAAAGTTCTTTTATGCTGACAAATTTTGCTGAATGGGGTACACTTCAATAGGCGTTACTCCACCAACTAAACAAACTAATCTTGACAAAATGACAGTCAGTGCTCTCTTTTAAGCTTGTTAAATTTACTATAACACAGCTTCAGATAGATGTGCTGGTTGGGCATGTCTTGGTAGCATGAGCCTGTCTTCACACTCCAATTCTGGTACCGTACCGTATGATTGAGGAGATTCAGACAGCGGGTGGGATTTGGCAAAGGCTAACACTGAGCAAAAGACAAAACAAAACAAATGCTGTCTTCCTCTGCCATCTACTATTATAAGTTCAGAGGAAAATAGCAGACTGCTTCACAAGCTGAACAAATGTGCAATGTAATGGTCTTGTTCTACTTAATTGTACTTTTGAATCCAGTCATACAGACAAAAATGTAAACACAGGCAGAGTTTCTCCCATATGGCAGTGTGGACTAACATTTTATTACAGGCTTGATGCTGACAACACAACTTCACATCATTGGCTGAAAAAAAGCCAACAATATGGATATTAATCTTTCTTAGAAACTCTCTCACTTACTGACACACTCACATGCTAACACTCAGCCTCGCACTTTCTTTTTACCTTACTCTCTCTCTCTCTCCCTCTCTCAAGTCTCAAGGTTCAGATCCCACTCAATTAAATTAGATCTGCTTCCTGTAATTGTGCCACTCACATCGCCAAAGCTGACAGCAATCGGCTTCCCTCCACTGCCCCCCCCATGCTCCAGGCTCGTCCCCTCCACCCCGTGCCTTTGTGGGAGCCAGCGGGAGAGGACTGAGCAGAGGAGGGGGAAAAGGGATTCCATCTGACATGGAGGATTGGAAGTTCGCCTCCAGACAATGGTGAGAGGCTGGCACGCGGATTAAATTCTCTGACATTATCAACCTGCCTGCCGATTCTGGGCAGAGGGGGCGGGAGGAACAGGGCTCTGTGAAATGCCAAACAAACCCGTTCTCTTGCTGCCGCTCAGTATTTTACCACGGCTTACTGTCACTCAGCACTGAGAGAGAGAAAGACACCGAAAGAGAGAGAGAGAAACAAGAGAGAAAAAGGAAGGACTGAGTCCCTCTTATTTATTTAATAGCTTGTGCCCTAATCTGTATCAAAACATTGTGAGGAGGGGAGAATGTCATGGGAATATGTAAACACAGAGAAGCAGTGGCTCTTGTACCTACAAACAGACCCTCTTCCAAACTTAACAACTTCTCTTTTCTGTCCATCCCCACAACTATGAACAAAAGTTGTAGTAGCTTTCTTTTTCCTCCTTTTTGTTGTGTTTCAGGCTTTTTATTTTGACCTCCTAGTCTTTTTCCACAAGTGCAAGATTAGTACAAATTAAAACGTCTCTGAAGTTCCCATGAGAAAGAATCCCAGGGAGAGCTGGCTATTCTTTGGAGAATGATCCATACGAAGATGAATAGCACCCTCTTGAACCTGTAGTGGGTGCACACAAAAACAAGTCATCTTGAGCCTGTAGACCATCAGTTAAAAAGGGCCATGAGGTGGTGGTTGACGCTACAGTGCCCCGTGACATCACTTGCAAGCAGTGGCCCTTTCAAAGCTCAGAGCTTCAGGAGATCGAACGCATGTTGCTTTGATCAGTCATGTGGAACTATCCACATGTCAGACTTCACCTGCCGGAAACAATATCCCATCAGGGCCCCACTCCCACTACACCATGACTCTTCCCACCTGTGGAAACAATGGCCTTGAAACCAAAACGTTTCCTAATGAAAAGGTTTCAACATGAAGCACAGAAAAGGCAAGTTTCATTTGAACAATAAGGTTCATTAGCTTGCCTCTCCCTCCAAGATGCTAAGAGCTTGGTAATGAATTCCCATGGAATTACATTTACTACAATGCAAAGTTGAGGGTGTGGACTGGAGCAAAAGCCAGGGTTAGGGACTACTGGTGACTGTAGGGTTAGGAGCTAGAGGTCAAGGACCTGAGACTTAAAGGCCAGACTTGCTGTTAACTTATTGAGTCCAACAGCTACTGCGGCACGCAATCACACAGGGTGTCCTGCTAATGCTGAAAGGCGCTCAAGCGTATTGATAAATGCCAAATGTAATCCCTGTGCTCACATTTGGAATTGTAATGCTTTCGATGAGGTCCGACGGGTCACCCTGACCCCTCTGCCGTTTCAGGCAGATTGCACCAGGCTGAGTTGATTAAATGCATTTGATTCTTTTAAAAGCTCACAGCTCTATTCATGCTACACTGCAAAAACAAAAGAAATGTTCACATGGGGACAAACTGCAAGTGTGTCTTTGATAAGGGACCTAATATGAGTGTATGAAATACTAATGCAGGGTAAATATATACATCTATCAACTCAAATAATAAGGACAGGTTTTCAGGTTGGTCTTCTATCAATGAACAAAGGAGAAGTTACTCTTTGTAAGACATGACTTCAAAATAAACAGCATCAGATATAAGTATTTGCTTTAATGTATGTATAATGCTTTCACAATGAATGCTCAGCATGAACAAGCTGTGAAAAACAAGAGTCCAACCTGAAACATTTGTTTTGACTAAAGATGACAGGATTATCACTAGGTGCCCTTAATTAGATGGCTGATGGTTTGCCACTGTGCTGTCCATCCGTATATTGGATTCAGCCCTTGTCTAGTTTAGATATGATAAGTAACTAATCTCCATGCTCTTGCAGGTCACCATGGTAATGTCCATCTGATCAATTTCCTGTGCTTGCCCATGCATCCTGAGAGGCCATAAATGTTCATTAGTGATGCTCAGCGACGGACTAGCGTGTTTGCAGAACAGGTCTTAAACGCACAGCTGGGAACAAACAGTCACTAACTTCAAAAACAGACATATACTCAGACATGCACACAGGCGCGTAGACACACACACATATTTGTTTATCAACATGTGTTCAAACAGAACTGATGCTAAGGAGCAAGCCAGGGTAATAATAGTCCTTTCTTTTCCTACAGTGACTAGAGTACACCCTCAGCCTACAATGTAAAAGGATTATCAAGGTACACTTGTATTTTAAAGTCAGTTTTTTAAAATGACATACTAAAAATCTCTACAACTAGAAAAGCTCTACAACTAAATAAATAACGAAAACAGCTCATATACTGTATGTTAACTGCCTGCACAAACACACACTTTCATATAAACAAATCTCTTGGTTGTCATTCTCTTAATGCCACCAGCCAAGCCTAGCAACAGAAACACCTCATCTCCTTTTTCAGCCTGGACTCTCTGTCAGTGTCTGAATTATGAGTGTTTCATTTTGCTCTCCTGAGCAACACCTACCATATCCACTCTAATTTGATGCAGGGAGAAAACGACCAGAAAAATCAATAGTGGGCAGAGAGAGTGGATTTTGTCCTATCAAAACACGCCACCCACGGCAGTAGATTTTGCTAGTCATGTCCTCTTTTCAAGGCGTTTCCAATTATATTGATGGTTTCACTTATTGAATGAGTGTTTGCTCATGCTAGCCTGAAACTAGTGATTCTTGGTGAAGATAGAGGTGTGCGTGAAACGCAAGGCAGTATTTGGTGACCTAGGACCCCATGATTTGGGAAAACATTAAATTGCATATTTCATACATATCATAAATCTGTATGTACTCTAAAACATGAGTAAAAGGTTCTTGATAAACTACTCTATTTCTTTCAGGTGTGTACCTTAATGTTAGAGTTACCTTTCAGTTTCTCTTCCTCAAACACACACACACAGACAAACACACACAGGGGTGTTTCTTGGCCAGTACCCTTCAGTCTGTCCCCTGTCAGCAGAGCCATGGGACACTAAGCTAAGCGCTGACCCAGGGTTTGGCCTGCCTGTCAGCCTGTCAGTAGGGTTAAACACACCAGGACAGCCCTCTCTCCTTCACTGAGCTAGCTAAACTGCAGTTTCTACATTTCTGCCGTCTGTGGTTAACGCACACTTTCACAAAGTCTTTGTAATACAGGTATTGCTATTTTAGTAACACTAACATTAAATTACAGTTACATACAGTACTGTGCAGAAGTCAGAGACTACCTTTCATTTATATAATTTCACGTCAAAACAGTCATTAAGAACAAGTTTTAAATTTTTTGCTGTCAAGAAAGAAAATCAGAAAACATATCTTTAACAGAAAATTACCAAGAAGCCTCAACAACTAAATATAATCACAAATTATTTCAAACACAAATGTGTGTCTATTATTTGCCTTTATTACAGCTTCTATCTTCTTAAGAAGGTTTGCTTTCACTTTTTCAAAGACATCCACAGGGCTATTTTTTCACACCTCCAAAGTTCAGTCTTAGAAGTTGGTTGCATCTGGGCTCTGGGGTGGTTAGTCCATTGTTCTGAGAACACCAACAACTTCCTAATTTTCTTCTTTTTAGTCTATTTCTTTTTCTCAGTTACAGCTTTTTGACAGCTGCACGTTCTTTCAGACCCATAGGACTGAGCTGTCTTCTCACTTCTCGTCAAGGGATGGACAGAAAAACCTGGATTTTTTCAGATCTGATCTCTCAAAGATGAAAGCTTTGAGAACTGTTTATCTGCTGGTGACAGGTTTGTTCATCTACCAGGTCCCTCACTGTTGTTTAGGAGTCTATTTTCTCTATATCTTGTAATACATTTTTATAACTCCTATTTTAGAAACTCCTATTTTTACACTTATTTTCCTTTGAGTTTCCCTGTTAATTTTGCAAGTGGACCATCGTACATCTAATCTCCTCGGAAATATTTCCTGCAAAATAAATGCCTTGTAGGCCTATGTAATTGCTGTTTTAGCTGGAAATTAAATAAATGAAAGTAAAATGACTGTATGGCCAACAAATTTTTGTGAAAGACCACTAGATTAAGAACAAAGCATTACTTCATCACGCTAAACCTTTTCTTAGGTTATTTGCTTAGCATGCAAACTCAACTACTGTGACATCTCTACAACATAGTAAAGCATTTCTTTCCATTTTCCTATTAAAAGCAGTTTGTGTCTGGGTTCATGCCCCCTGCGGGCATGTGCAGGCCCTGCACTGTAAATCCATGTATGTTCTGATTAGCACAACCACATGCTAATGGTTAAGTGGGGCGGCGTAATGTGGACCAGACGCTATGGAGTCTTAAATGGACACATGTTTAAAATGGATCTTTTTGAAGTTGGCAAACAATGTGCAATATCAGGAAACAAGCTGCGTTGCATGGAGAAGGAATGCGGTGTATGGGGGAAGAGCACACTTAGTGAGCCTGTGGATAAAAGTAACACACACTGAAACATGAAAAAGATCCGGGCCCCATTAAGCCTCAAGATCACAAGACAACATGTCTGTGTGTGTGCGCACGTCTTGTTGTGTGTGCTCAACATAGCCCACGCCAGACCCCTCCCTTTAACAGACCTTACAGTATCATTCTTGATGTCTTTCCATCTCTCTAGTATTATCTCTAACAGATAAAAACGCACAGACACAGTGCCACACACACACACACACACACACACACACACACACGCACACACACACATACACACACAGGCTCACAGGGGATAGCCCTCATGGTGAGAGCAGGTCTATTTTTGTGCGGGTAGCCAAGCACTCACTTCTCTTTAATCAGTGCTGTATTGTTAGCCGTGGCCTGATAGAGGGCAGGGGGCCCATAGTTAGAGACACTCAAACAGATACAGAGGAGCCACCCTTCTGTCAAATGTTCAGTTTCAATGGCTTAATCACATGAATATTAGGGATGCATCGATACAAATTACTGGTTTCGGCTATCAGCCCATTACTGTACTGATTCACTCACACTTTTACTAAAAAAACGCATCAATATCAATATTCAGTACTTCCTGACATAAGCCTAGTGTATGCTGAATAAACAACTGAAGCTGGCGGTGTACAAGGGTCTGCTCACTCAGCAAAGAGTTGCTAATGCCATGTCAGTCTGACACAAAAGTTGTTGGTCACTTTTGGCAAATGAAACTTTTGGTATATGAAATAGCTTTATTAGAAATTGTTAATAGACAGAGTTATCTGTAGCAGCTGCGTTTCACTCAGCATGTCAATCGGGCTGTATATGTTCGTATAGTTTGAGTATACAAATCGCAGGCTTCTTCTGTACATGATGGTCTACCAAAAAGCACAGCTGTCACTAAGCAACAAGATTTCTGATATCGCACAGTGTATCACTGGTTTTAGAGAACATTCAACGGCAGCTCAACCTGCCAAACAGCTAATAAAGACTTCAATGAGACGTAAAATTAAACATGTAATCTCCTTGGATTAGCCTCTGATGTGATGCCTACTGTCACCATGCTACAGAGACTGGTGAAAGAGACCGATAAGGAGCATGGGATCAAAGCTATGAAACATACCTTATTTACAGCTGTACAGAAGTGCTGGAACAAAATCCAGTCTTCTCCATTGCAATGTTACTCGAGGTAAATACTGTAACAGCTAGCACATAATTTAAAATCATGTAATCATGTAAATTAGTACACCACACTTTTTTACACTAAGAACTACTTAATTCTAACTAGGATACTCATTATGTATCACTATCGGTATTGACAAGTAATAAAAAACATAGTCATATTCAGTCAGAAAAAAGTGGTCTTGATGCATCCCTAATAAATATATCCACATATTTCAGAAACACTATATGGATCATACACTTTCTCATAAAAAAAGATGTTGGATTGGAAATATGATATGGTTCCAGCAAAAAAGGTGAATGGATAAAGAATCTGCATTATGTGGCTGCTCTTTACACTTTAAAAGGGTTCTTCTCACTCACATATCTTACTTACAAAAATGATTCTTTAAAGAAGCATCCATTAAACAGTCCTTTAGGGAATTAAAAGTGTCTCCTTTAAAGGATAGCTCCAAAAACCAACTTTTTGGTATCTTTATTTTTGCTTGCTGTAGGTATAACTGTAGGTTTGGCAAACACATGTTATTATGGATAATAAAATTAAAAGTAAACAAAAAAAATGGTAGACTATGAGGCCATGTCTCAAAATTAAATGAACTCAGCTTTAGAAGTTCATTTACAATCAGATCTTGTATTTCTCTATGAAGTGTGGCTCTTACCTTCTGGCTGAAATTAGTGTGTGAGGTGTTTTTCTAACATCAATCACTCAATCACTGTTAGCAAACTTTAGAAACTGCAAACTGCAACTCTACAACTAAGGAGTGGTGTAGATTCATGTGGAGAGAGCTATTTGTTTTGTCTGACCAGAATCAGCACTTATTGGCTGTTTGAATCCTGTAGAGAGAAGTAGCTGCAATGACCTATGTTTTCTCCACAAGACTGAAGTTGGCTTCCTGATCGTCAGCTTTTCATTTAAATTTTCCCGTTCCACCTAAAACAGGAGTATGAAAGTGCTGCTCCGTTTAAGGTGAAACAGAAGATTGAATAAGAAGCTGGTGAAGCTGGTGGCATAAGAAGCTAACTTTAACTTCATGTTGTTTTCTTGCTACAGTAACAGGCACATTCGGGCGATGTCTTCAAAAATGAGTTAGTATAGTCGAGGTATTAGCACGGGTATTTGATACTAGTGTGGAGCAATGTTGGATCACTGTAACCGTTTGATCTACCAGTCTTTAGGCATCAATGTTGTACTCGACAGGGAAACTGAAGTGTTCCCAAACAGAACATAAATGCAATGATGATTTTTCTTGTTCCAAATCAAGTTTGCTCTCTCCATTCGCCATTTCAAACAGCTTGGCTAATCAGGTGGTCCGATTTTTCCAGATTTGAGAGCTGACCAGCAGAGGATTTTTTTTTTTTTTTACGTTTGTTATCACTTTTAGGAATATCATGGATTGTGTAAAACAGAACTCTAAACATTCTTGGTGTGACATATTTTACAGCATGAAATCTAACTATATTTAATTCACAGAGTCTATCATCTTACAACCCCTGTATAAAAAAATAATATGAACATTGCATATCCTGACACCCCTACTATGAGGCACAAATGCAATGACTAATTAAACTATTTCTTTTTTCTGTTTCATAGTGCAAATTAAAGATGTGAAAGAATTTTTTTTTCTCAATGCCTCTTAAGACCTGCTTATCAATGGATTTACATCAAAATGTCTTTCCCTCAGCAGTATTTATCCACAGTCCACATTCACATATACTCTTATGTTTACAAAACAAGATGGGAGATAGCAGCTAGTCCCTCGGCCATCAAGCCCTCATCATCCAAATATGTGTGTCATAAATAAATTAATGGGAGATCGAGGCGCTGGATCCTCAGCCATTAATATTCCACCAGGTGCTAATGCCAGCATTTAAAAACATAAATAAACCTTTTTCATTAAGGGAAGAAACAAATTCATGTGCAGTGTGGTCTTGGGTCTGTCTTTAACCCTTGGAAGTCAAGATGTATTACTTTAGTTTTGCTATACTATTCTATAATATAGTTTTTAGGACTGTATTATGAATCATATTTTTTTCGTCATGTTGTGATAAACACATCAAAAATGTCCAATATAATAGAAGGGCTTACATTTGTTTACCTGGCTACAGCACCAGAGTGAAACCTTTCATGCCGTAGGCCATTGTAGTGACATAATCAACATCAGCTGCAAGTTAAGTGGACATACGTGAACATCAGAACAGCTACACCACTGTTAAACATTTGAATGCATTATGGCTTAACTTCAACACACACAACTGTTCTCTGTGGCAGCTTCAGCTGTTCAAAGTACAACAGATCAGAGAAGCTAATTATATTCAGTTTTATCAATTTCAAAGGATTTCTAATATCCTAAATTACTTAAACACTCAGACTGAATAATAGAAATCAATGGGTAGGCAGGTCCCAGATAGAGCAGACGGCTGTGTTTTTACCTGTTAGCACCAGAGAAGCTGTTTTTGGAGCTGTTTTCAGCTAATTTAAAAATAAAGTTGCATTATGGACCATGACATTGAGTTGTCTAAGTTTCTCCTGATAACTCTGTATGTTACAGTATTTTTCATTTTGCCTTTATTGACAGCCTACATTTACAAAAAAAAACAACTGAATTCCAAAATTAAAAAACAAATACCTACCCAACAAACAAATTTCTGAATAGACAAATATTTGGGTTCAGCCCTACTAAACATCTGCATTATTATAAAAAAGTTTAGTACATATCTTTGCTCATTTACATAGAGAAGTGATATGGAAAAGTTTGTAAAAAATCTCAATCCCCTCAACCCATTGAATCGAAAGCTTTAGATATTTATAAAACTGAACCGAAAACAGAACCAGTTAACATGGTAAAACTATCAAAACTGATGGTGGGGTTTAGTGTACTGAACATCGCATGCTGAAATAAAAAGGGCAAATACTTTTTGGTTCATGCTAGTGGAGATTTTTGCCGTGTCCTGGGTCTGCTGATCTCAGCTCATATATATACCCGTACCATGCAGACGCATATAAACATATGCATGCTGAGAGGCTTGTTATCTTGGTATCTATTGACTGGCTATTCTTGATGGCGTATTCTGCATGCATATGGCTTTTTACCTATCCATCATTGTCCATTCCACTGAGCTCCAAGACTCACTACTAGGCACACACACACAAACGTACACTTTGAGAAGCTGTGTCATGAAAGGTTGAAATGGAACTGCACCAGCAAATCACAATTATGAAATCCTCAAAAAGGCAACAACAAGAAATAGATAGGAAAAATAGGAAAATATATTACTTCAAAATCTCTGACAATGGGACAATACAAATATCAATATAAAATGAAGGCTACTAGCTATTAGACTACTTTTCTTTGGACATGCCTGTTTTTTTAAGGCATGCAACATTCTCTTTATATTATGAAGTTACAGTACTGCCACTTTGGTCCCCTTCTTTAAACTACTTACTATCACTCCTCACCTATACCCCACTATAATCCCACCTCTGTCCCTCCCTACTCTTGTTCTGCTTCCCCTTGCCGAGCCACGTGAGTGCATTCTGGCACAGGCGATCAATGGGCAGATCTGTAGTTAACGGAGCACTGTAATGCAAATGCGGTACTGCATTGATCGCCGCAATCTCTGCCTGCGCTGCCCCTGCTGTCCCCGCAAGGGCATTAACCTCAGCCCCTGCTCCTTGACCAACCATGGCCAAGAAAACGCCTGCAGTTCAGAACTGCCGTTTCAGCACTACAGTGACAGCAGAGTAAGAGAGGGAGAGTTAAACAGAAAAAAAATAACTGGGTAAGGAAGGCAAGAATAAATGGACAAACGAATGAAGGAATGAAAGAAAGAAAGAAAGAAAGAAAGAAAGAAAGAAAGAAAGAAAGAAAGAAACAAAGAAAGCAAGAAAGAGAAAGAAAGAAATTGGAGAGGTTAAAGAAAAGAAGCAAATGGATGAGAGTATAAAACACTAGACAAATATAAAATAAGGCATAAGTAATTGCAGCTTGGATGGCAGAATCTAATTTCATAGTAATTAATAGAATGACTTATCATTAACTCAATCTTCTCAGAGCATCACTCAAAGAGGCAGCGTTTGGAGTGTGGTATCAATCAGTGACAAAGATCATTGTATTACATTGCCAGAGGGAGTGCTAGATCTCTCAAAATCTCTGATGAGTGTAATGTGTAAGATCTTCTCTAAAAGTCAACTTTTCACAGAAGAGGAAACGAGACTGCTTTGGCAAAGTAGAACGGAGAAGACTTGCAGTACTTCTAACTTCTCCGCAGAAAATAAGAGGCTTTCTAGAAACAGGGCCCAAGTGGAGTCTCACTTTGTCACTTCCCCTAACCCCTTGAATTCTTTAATCCATTAGAACATGTTTGGTCCAATTCAGAGCTATCAATCATCAAGGAAGGAGCAGAAATTGGAAGCAGAGTGAAACTTTCAACATCCAGCAGAGTGATTCCATGTGTAGCCAACCACAGGGAAGCAAGGCTAGACTGCCCAAAAAAACCTTAGGGTTGCTCCTAATTTAATCCAACTGGACTTCTACCGCAGTAGGATATCCCCAGTTTCAAAACTGCAAACTACATTTTTAAGGACTAGCCAATTCTATAAAGACGAGGTTGATTCTTGGAGTCTTCAGTGGTGCTGCCATTGACTACTGGCTGCTGTCAGGGGTTGTAAACCTGCTCCCCTAACTTTACTGTAAAGTTATACAAGCCCTAGTGAGGAAACAGCGTTGTTAAATGTTAGGATCAGAGCCCCAAGGCCTGTAAAATAAGAAAAAAGGACAGGGCAACAGGGTCCAACTGTGTCAGTCAAGGATGGGAACAGATTGAGGTGAATTGAAATACAGTTGTTGAAGCTCTTGGACAGCTGCCACAGAAGCAGTTCCTGGGTCCTTAGTTTCTGTCTCAACAGTGCTCATAAAGCAAATAACACGGAGCAGAAAGACTTGAATCACAGCATCCTCCTGTCCACATTCAGTTTAGTCAGTATGCTAAAAAGGAAAATTGATCCAAGAGTGGCAGTTTCACTCCAAGAAAGTTCTTAAATTTAGGCTTCCACTTCAGGATATTTTTAACATTTTTAACATATCCATGTTGACTTGCCATTGCCATTTCTCCTGGGGGAATCCCCAGTGCAATCTTAAAGGCCATTCCATTTCTGTATTAGCTCAAGTGAATTTTCTTAGACGACACTTTGGATGGCTAAGGGATAAAATCATCATAAATGCAGACTTTAGCAGCACCCGTGGTGGTCCTTTGCATGCAATTACAAATTTCCAAATCCCCAAAATGTTACACAGTGCAGCTTCAACCCTTAAAAATCCAGCTAGCAGTTTTAAAAAAGGTATAAATATATAACCACCAAAACATTATTGCTATTAAAAATGACATTCAGAACAAAGTTTGTTTTACTTTTAAGATTTAGTCTTTTTAAATACAATAGCATAAGCTATGATAAAAGGTAATTATTATAATATGACACATATTACAATATATAATACTAAATAAAAAATGTGAACTGATTGTAAATCAAATTCAAATATTACATTTTATCAAATTAAACACTGTGATAATGGCACATGCCTAATCTTGTCATGTTGACATTTCCACTGAAAGCCAAGGTGCTATACCTTCTGTAGCTTCAAATATTGAATTAAAAGCAGCAGCAACATTATCATCTATTAGGGTACCATACACTGCAGGCGTGATACAGAGGTGAGCTGGAGAACATGAATTTCTGTCTCTGCCCTCTGCCAGCCTTCTGCAATTCAATCACCATTTCTCACCTAACTAACAACCAGCTTCCTCTCTTTCTCTCTCTTCCCCCTTCCTGCTTTTCATCCTCTCCTTCTCTTTTAGCATAGACAAGGCTCATGGAACTCAGCCCCCCTCCTTTTTCACCAAGGGTAGCAGGGCTGTGACTCCCCTAGTGTAACGTCAGCCCACATAAAGTCCAAGTAAACAGCATTATAGCTTCCCTGACCCCCCACAGTCACAAGGGCAGGGTGGGTAAGGCACTGCGCTGTGGAGCAAGTGCGGTGGGAGGATATGCAGAGAGGGACAAGTGCTTTGCATGTTTTGCATGTATTGGCTAATGTCAGGTGAGTGTGTGTACGCATGCTTTTGTGTGTGTGTATGTGTGCTAAATGGCCTGCCGCAAACTGCTCCGCAGGGACTGCTGGAGGACAGCTGCCAGGTGAAAAAATGACTTTCTCTTGTTCTCTCTCTCTTTCCTATCTCACCTGGAAAACACCTAAACCGCAGCTGATGTTGCTGAACACATACACACATTCACACACAAAGACATATAGACCTTGTCTCAATTATTCACCCTGCTTCACTCTAACAAGAAAGCACAGTGACAACCAGGCTCATGTTTCAAATAAACAAACCAACACAAAAGCATACACAACTGCAGTGGTGGATGTGTCCACCTTAAAACATACCCTAACTTTAATCTCAACCCTTTTAACCTCTCAACCCTGACACATGATCCTTAATTAAAACCCAAACAAATCTCCCCTTTGCCCTCTTACACAACACCACCACCACTTCCAGTCCTTTTTTATTTTTCCCCCTTCTCCTCATGGATCTACTGGAAAAAGGAAAGTAAAAAACAGGGTGTTTTATCCATGTCCAGGAGCACTTGTGTGTCACAATAGAAGTATTCGGCAATCAGCAAGCACCTGCCTCGGCTCCTGATAGCCTGAAAAGCTATTAGCTTCATTAGCTGCCATGGCAATGCCGGGAACCGACCAATGGCATCAGAGCCAGGGTCCCAGAAGTGCCTCCAATTAAAAGTCGGTAATTTAAGGAATCCTTTACACTCTTTGATGGCCTTCAGTTTAAGGGGGTGAGACACTGCCACATCATTGTCCCATTATCTACACAAACAGATGGAGAGAAAGCGAGAATGAGACTGATGCAGAAAAAGAGAAAAAGGGGGGTCAAAAAGTGAGAGAGACAGAGATATAGGGAAAAGACAAATTTTGGGAAAGCAAAAAAGGAGAAAACTTGTAAAGCTTTATATGCAATAACTCTGATACACCAATTTAAGATTGAATCAGTTTTAAGCCACTTATGAGAAACATCCTGCAGAAACCTAACATGAATAAAAAATGACCATCAATGCAATTAAGATGCATTTAAAATTCAATTTAATTCAAATTTGAATTCTATTATTAAAAAAATACAGATCTGTTCATTTTTACAAAGAAAAGACAGAAGCCTTTTAAAGCTCTATTAGATCCAAGAACTGAATCCAGAAACTACAAACCCAATTCCAAAAAAGTTGGGTCAGTATAAAAAACAGAAAGCAGTTATTTATAAAATTACTTTGACCTTTGTTTGAATGAAAATAGTACAACGACAAAATATGGAATTTTTACCTTATGAACTTTTTTTGTAAACTGTTTTTTTTGTAAACAGGTGTTCTTTCAGAACCTCATGCCTGCAACATGTTCCAAAAAAGGTTGGGACAGCAGCATGGGAAGACTAGAAAAACTGTGAAATGTTCAAAAAACATCTTAAACAGGTGATGCATTCATGCTTGGGTATAAAAGGAGCATCCAGGAAACACCTAGTCGTTTATGAGCAAGTATGGGTTGAGGTTCACAAATTGGCCAAAAATGCATCAGCAAAAAATCCAACAGCATAAAAATAGTGTTTCTTAGTGAGCAATTGCACAGTCTCCTACAGATGAGCATAATTCAACTTTTAAAGATGTTGAGTGATGTGATGTCCTACATTAACAGCACATTTATTGTACCTGACATAGATGAGACTCTTTTAGAAACTCAGCTGTTGAGCTGCACTAGTTGAAAGTGCTTAGTGCTGTAGGCATATATCATGCCTGTACAAAAACCTGCCCATTCAAAAACATGCTCAGACCAAAGGGTCAGGTTTCAGACACCATAAAAAAATGGCTTCAGATGTGGGGAGAAACACATCAGTAAAATTATGTCTGAGCTTTCATACATCAGGCAACACGGGCTCAGGTGAAACGGCTTAAGAGAAGAAGGGAATAGGCTAAGTTAAGTGGCCTCAGATGGTTAAGTCTGTGAGGCACTGCCAATTCCGTTCTTTATTACTACATTAATTACAGTTTTGTGGCCAAGTGACCGATGACAATTTACTACAACCACAAACTCTACTGAACTGTTTATGTTATTTTGTTTGACAAAGACTATGCTTCAGCCCACAGGCTTCATTGTGCTTGGTCTCGCTTTCACTTCAGGGTTAGGGACTGCCTAAAAATTACTGGAAGAAAAATTCTGCTCTTATTATTAGTAGTAGTTGTAGTAGCATAGGTACTGCTAATGCTTCTGGACACATCATCAGTGATGTTCCCGAAGACAACAGCAGATGTACTTCCTAATATTAATAGCTAATAATGAAGGTAACACTTTTTCTTCAGGTAATTGCATTCTGAAGAGTCAGGGAATTCAGAATCCCTGACTCTGAAGAAGATGCAGAAGCAAACACAGTAGCAGCACGTGAGTTGGAGCTTAGTCATCATTAATTAAAAAAGTAAAGCAGAGGAAAAAACCCGGTTTAACCACTTATCGTGGTTATTTTTCATCTCAGAAAGAGACGATTTTCTGGTGTATTGTTTGGGACTACCTGGGAAATTAAGTGTTAAGACTACAAAATGATATCCTGCCAACCTTGCCACTTCCTTTAGCCAATGAATAGAGTGAGGTCGATAGCGGGTCTACTGTTGATACCCTCTGCTTTGATCACCATGTTACTGAGGCTTTTGCTGAGACTTTAGAAAGCTTTGATTTTAGCGTGCCTCGTCCTCTATATTTTTTAACTGAGAATATGGCATTATAAATAGTACTTCATATCTCCCATAAATAGAAAATCAATTAACATCCACACACCTTTGTTCCAAATTACAGTGACAGTACACAGTCAAGCATATGGGAACAAGGTACAAATGCTTTCCTACAGTGTCACTTTAAGACCATGATTAGTGCTGGGCAATATTTCTAAAATTCAACATCACAATATTTTCCAAATACCTCACAGTATCACAATATCAGATAATACTTAATTTTACATTAACAAAGTTAAAGAACCCCAGCTTGCTAAATACATTCCACATGTTCATACAGAAAGGGGAAGTGCAGGAAGAGAAGTGTTTCAGCCATTTTCCTCTACTGTAGTAGCAGTGGCCCCTATGCACTAGTGCTGACCCTACAGTAAGTGTACGCAAGGGGCTTCACTCCACATCCCCAAGACAAGTTCATCACATCAAAAAACACAGAGTTGGATTTCTTTGCAAATATAGGGAGCGGAGAGGGACAAGTGAATTAAAAAAAACAACAACCCACCTCTCTCACTCTCTCTTGCCTTCATCCAAATCACCCCCCCACCTCCCAAGTGAGAAACCTCCACAAAACCAAAAGCCTTGCGATTTCCTGCCTGGAGAGCAGGGGCTAAACTTTTACATCTCTGTTTACCAGGATTCTTTTCTTATTACAAAATGATTTCTGTCTCCAAACATGCATGGATTATGTGGTGAGTATGAGTTTGGGGTCGTTCCCCTGCATGGAGGGGCTGTCATGGAGGAGAACAAAAACACCAGCACTATGAAAAGAAAATAGAGTGTGGAACAGGGCACATTGCGCCCAACCACCTTGTGCTTGTGCAATTATGTGTTTTGTATTTTTTCTGGGTTACATTAAAAAATAAAGGAAAAAACAGATGGCAAAAATGAACAAGGAGAGGTTGAACCGAGGATGAAAAAAAAAGACAGGGAGAAAAGATGCAGTGAGAGCACAATCTAAACATTGACCGGCCTGTGTTTTTCTTGCAGAGCCTGCTTTCGGAGAGATTTGAATTTAATTGATTCCTTTTTAAACAAATACATTGTTGGAATGCCAGTAATGAAAGGGGCCATAGAGGGGTCAGCAAGACGCAGGGAGGCGTGGACCCTGACTGAGGAGGACAGATAGCTGGGCTGTGATGGTGGGGGGTTCTAATTGTCCACCTGCTGACTCAGTGCAGGACTACTTTTCACTTTGGATTCTTGTTCAAGCTTGATTTTCTTGTTAATATGTCTCTCTCTAAAATGCTTTCATACCAAATCAAGTTTGAAGTGATAAATATTTCTTTTGTGATGAGTAGGGTAAAAAATTTTGGAATTGCTGAAAAACAAGCAACAAGTAAAGAAGTTTTTTTGCAATATAATGTGTGACTTAGGGCTTCAGAATATATTGTATGGTTCAAAGGGTTTATCGTTGCTGTGAATTTTTGCCTTTATAAGCCATTCATATAATCAAACAAAAAAAATATTTTGATCAGTTATTTATGTTTGTGTAGATCACATGAATGGCTTGAAATAGCAAAATTTCACAATATAATATAGACCTCTCACACCACATCTCACAAGGATTCACCAATATGGTTTAATATAATGCAAAGGTATATTGCGATTGTATTCTAAAGCAGTAGTGAAATATCCTATCTGTTGTCTGTATGAAGCAGCTCAACTGTGATGTAAATCTAGGGTAGGTCTATTGTAACCTGACAGTAATCTCAACGTTCTGACTTGGACAATAACTGTGCATGCAAACGAAACAGATCTGATCTTTTTTCTTTTTTCAAACACCACAGAAATTTTAGGCACAGTAAGCTGTTTCCAGTGTTCTTTTTTTTTTACTTGTCCAACCACGCTTCAAGCATGTCCACCTGTACATCCTGTATTGATGACATATGCACTATCACCGACCCCTGGGGCAAAGCGAGGCGTTTTGTAAGTGTCCCACCCTATTTAGGCTCAAGGACATCACAGAAGACCGCTCTGTAACCCGAGGCCCATGTAAAATAATATGGCATACATTATTCATGCTAACATCATAGAGCAGTGGAAAACAGCACAGAAGACAGGCCCTCATAAAAATGATGACCAAACACAGAGAGGGTTAGTGAATTATTGAAGTGGCCATCAGCTTCATTTCGTTGGGCGGAGTGAGGAGGTGGGAGGTTTCGAACAGGCAACTGACGGCTTTCACATAGCCCATAGAACTGCACACTCTCATATGTGGAGACTAAAGAACGCTTGCGCTGTGTCTGTCATTAAAACTGGTAAGAAGTCGCAATGCTTCATGCTGACACAGAAAACGTCTGGGGATGGCTTATTATGATATGTGATTATAAACACTTAGAAACTCTTCTAAATGTTTTGTTTGGTACTTAAACATATATAAATATAACACGCTTTCTGCCCACAATCTGATCCCATCCCTTTACACTCTGGTGCTGAGTGATTAAACCAAAAGCTATTTGCTCTACTGCTTTCTTTGGCCCACATGTTTTCTCATCAAAAATGTTTGCATAAGAATAGTAAATTCCATTATTTGAATCTTATGTCAACTGTACTGCTACACAAACAGGCTTTGTATCAACACCGTCACTGCTTGGATAACAGAAAACTTTTTTCCCCCCACCCAATTCCATTTAACTTGGCCCTGGTTAGGCCAAGTGCAGTGGAAAAGTTTCTCAGTTTAATTTATGGACTGTAAAGTACCACTAATGTGACTAAAGCTACTGATACCACCAGTGACAGCCTAAAAACATGATGGAAACGAAAAGACCAGAGACACTGTCCACACTTCTCCAATGAAGGAGAAAATAAAGTGTAGGCAAGTGCACAATAAGGAAAAGGGGAGAGGAAACCTCTTTTTATTTCATTAGTGCACCTTATTGCATTTAGCAGAAGGTCATGGAGATCATCAGAGGACAACTAATCGAATAAATAAACAAACACAAGCAAGTATTGTGGGGCTTTTTTCCTTTTCGCAGAAAGTTTTGCCAGCGGGGCTGGAAAGAATGCGGCCTACAAAAGGGGCTCCAACAGCCGGAGCATGAAATCGGAATGGGGGTTGTGGGAAAAAAAGAGGGGAGAGAGAGAGAGAGAGAGAGAGAGAGAGAGAGAGAGAGACAGAGAGAGAGATGGAGAGAGAGAGGGAGAGAGAGAGGGAGAGGTGGGGGGCTTGTCTCATTGTTTTTTGTTTTCATTGTCTGGCTTCAGAGGCTGTGGAATGGGAGTGAGAGAGGGGGGGGGAGAGGTAAAGGGATTGCCTACAAAAGGGGACAAGCCCTATGAAGTAAAGCCCCCAAAGATGAATTACAGTATCTGTTTAACTTAACCAGCTAAAGAAGAGGTGAGAAGAAAAGAAAGAGAAACTGATGAAGGAGAGGTGGAGAGGGAACACTTTAACACAAGCCCACCAAGTGCACTGCACACTGACCCATCCCTGCATCAAACTTCTCTGCTATATCACTCTACTATATCACAAGGAACAGGATCTGAGTCACAGTGGCAAACTGTAAAATTACAGAATACATGCACACACACTCTGCACATACACTACATTTAAGTAACAAGATAACAATTTAATATATTCATATTTATGTAATATATTCTACTTCTTGTTCCTACATTATAGGTTATCTCTCTTTTCCTTTGGTTTTCCTACAAAGCCAGGACATGGTTTTTCTGAACAGGTATGAAAATAATACACACACACACACACACACACAGTTTATGAGCTGGCCCATTAAGTGCTAGTATCCTTTTGCTATGTACATGGTTGCTTGCTTTGATCTCCATCCAACTGCCCTGTTAGCCTGTTAGTAGGACTGCACTTTGAACCATCATTCTGAATGAGAGGTTGTTGGTGACAGACATGGCCAGCTATAATTTTCCAACTTCACTAGCTGGACCTTTACTTTTGAGTGACTTCCTACAATCAGGGGACAAAAAGTTATTAAATTTTACAGCTCATTACTCGGACAAAAAAGGAATCGACTCCAGTGGGAAAGAGGATTACTGGTGAAATGAAGCCAGTGATATATAGTGGGGGCCATTATCTCACCCAGTTATCTGGATGGCGCGATAAGTAAATAACCATCGGTGGAGTAACCCCCAGGGACACAGAATCAAAAAGAGCTTTGATTAGCATAATATCTCTCTCTCTCTCTCGCTCTCCCTCACAGACACACACAAATTACTTTCAGTGAAAAAAATAAAAATAAGCAACAAAATAAAACACCAGTCTGTGATATAAGCAGTCCCATAGTTGTCAGCAGACACAAAGTAGGCACACATAAAAGTAGGGCTGGGCAGAATAACAATATTTATCAGTATCGTAATAAATGTTGTCATGATATGATACAATAAGCTTTTCTGAGCATATCATGGATATCATCAATACTTAAAAATACTTCCCAACTGCATTTGATTACAAAGAGAGATTTATTAGATTTACTAGAACACAGTATATGAATATAAATCATTGCATTCCATTTTTAATAGTATTATTAAATACTATTAATACTACGAATGGACAGACTAGTGAATTGATTCAGCAGCCATGTTTACCTAAGAGCACAGAAATTTCCCTTCTCCTCCGCCACAGCTCTTATCTCTATTATTCCAGTTTGTTTTTTAACAAACAGCAGATTCATAATAAGCACCAGGGCCCTCTCTGCTTACTTTACGTTTGCAAATAAATGGCCATAAACCATTTAATTTCAGACTTTTTAACTGTCTGTAATAAATATTTTCAGATAATAACTGAAGGTGAAGTTGGCTTTATGGCGCCGTAAATTAGCTGCCGGTTTTTATCAGCATATTCGCAAGCTGTTTAACTAGCACACAGATGTCATAATAACGTGCTGAAGAATAACCTTGTTGTTCCAGTGATGGCTCTGCACTCTTATAGCCCGATTTTTTTTTGTTTCCTCCACCACCCACTGCCCCCCTGCATACAGACACTTTCTGTCTCCCCCTTTCTGTGAATCTTTAACTGTTTAGTGAGCGGCAGGCTACAAAGGCAGATGAAATTTCCCCAGGCGTGACTGTCGCGCCGGCCATTATTCTTCCGGTTGACTCCCATTCACGCTCTGCTCTTCGCTTCTATAGGTTTTTTTCTTTTCTGTCGTAATTCATCCACATTAGCTGCGCCAACTACATCCCAACCCCCTTCTGTTTACTTCAGCACCTGAATAAAAAAGAGAATGAGCCTTCACCAAGCAGGTGGACAGATTTTGGTAGAGGACATAAGCTGGGAAACTGCATACCTCTACACTAAACTATATGCCAGACTAGTACTCCAGAAAGATGTCTGTGTCTAAAACTGCAAAACTAATCAGATAGTAAACAAAAAGCATTGACATGCCATGCTACATCTCGTCAAAATACAGAGTGCGTGAGCACTGGGAACTTTTAATCAGCAGTATAGAGGAGCATAGCTTATGAGGCAGATGGTCAGCTCTGAGAAGATGGCAGACATTCTGATGGTAGATATAACTGAACATATGTGATTATTTGATTAATGTTTAGTTTATGTTGTGAACTTATCATGATAAACAAAAACAAGATGCTCACATAATGTTCATTATCAACAGTTCAAAGTTTAGAGGTTATAAAGGCAACTTTAATGTTGTGGTCTGTCTGAAAAGTTCCACACTCACTTGAATGTTGTAAGTGAGGAAAGTATTATGTTCTACAACTGACAATTGAGTTCATAAAACTTGATCTCTCTAGCATGCCACACCTACGGTTTGCGCACAGCAAGGCTGAACTTAGTCAGCGAGAACACCTACTACTAGCTAAGGGTTTAGATAAGGACTCACTTGTCTAGAATTAAATTAAATGCAAAAGGGACAGGTCCCCTACTCTGGTCACCCTCAAAAGGCTTAGGTTTATATGGAAGAAGCAGCAGCCTAATAATTACTGAGAAATCCAGGGTTCAGTGAAGTCCACTTTGCGTGATCTAGCTGGAAACATCACAAATGGCCTAGCTCTCAGGCACTGACACTTGACAGTGCTAGTGGTGCTCTAATTCCTGTTTTCCCCGGGGCAGCCAGACAACAGCTACTGTGAGGAGAACCAACTGGACTGCATTTGTGCCCTGTCCGGCTGACTCCTTTTGTCTAGTCTAATGGGAGACACTACCTGCCCATATCCTTTTCAAAATGTCTAGTCCAACATTTGCTCTCATTTTAAACAATGCAGGATCTACTGAAAACTGTGGCGGATTTCATTTCTGCATTCATTCATGTCTGCACAGAATTTAAGGTGGTCTAGTTTATTGTCAGTGTGAACAATCATTTGATGTTGAAATGGAACACAGTAAGTGTGCTAGGTGCCCCAACATGGGTTCAATTCTAGGTAAATTTCAAATTGTGTGATTTTTTTGAGCTAAAATGCTTAAATATTATTGCCCGGGAAGGCAATTCAAGCAGACACCTACCATGAAGCCTGAAACCAGAACCCCAAATCACTTGTCTTTGTCTCCTTTCACTGTTTAACATTTTCTAGGCAGATTTTTGTATTTAAGATCAATGATTAGTAGAAGATTAAAAAGCCTACTCTTTAGCTTAGGTTGAGTTAGATGTAGGTGGTGCAGTTAATCTCTCAGCCTCACACACTTACAGACGTACACACACACACACACACACACACACACACACACACACACACACACACACACACACATATCCTTAAATCCCCAACAGGTCATGTATGTGTGCATAAGCGAGGTGGGGAGTGGCAGCCTGGTGAACATTTTTGAAGTATTATTTGATTAATGCTGGGAGCTGCAGTGTGTTTAGACAGGGTCACAACCCCTGGGCACCCATTTAATCAAATCTTCCTTTTTCTCAGCTCACCCAGAGGAGGTCAAAACTAATACAGCCTCCTCCTTCCCTCTCGTCCCCCACCTCCCACTATCTTATTTCACTTCCTTTCCATCTCTCTGTCTCTTTTATACAAAGTCTATGTCAGAATGCGACTGAGTGGTGTTTGTGTCCAAATGAACAAGAGCATATAATGTTGGTGTCATAAGAAAACCCCATAATTCTTTTACTTTTTTTGCATCATTTGATAACACTTAGTGCCCTCTCTACTGAGTAAACATTTTAAAATAAAGGGACCAACAGAAATGGCCCAAAATTACTTCTCTCATTGCATTAATACATTAACAGTCATGCATTAACAGTCATGAAATTTGTAAACAGCAAATAATAAATTAGGATTTTCGACAGTACTTTTGGGAGAAATTAGATTCACTACAATGTTATGTGTTGTCAAATTTAAGAACCATTAGATGTCTGAATTCTATACTCAAAGGGCAGTGCAAAGCCTGAGTCTTGTTTAAGTCAGCGGTTCTAATGTGTTTAAGCAAATTAAGAAACCATGAAGAAAGTCTAATAGTCCTATTTGGAACGTCTTCAAAAAATATATGAAAATGAGATACAATGCACCCTGATACAAGGTATGGTGTAAAGCTAGCATTTTGTCAATGACAACTATGCCTACTCATTTCAAAGAATCCTTTTTCTCCCACATTTGACTGAAATGCCCATCTCTAGTATGCGTGCATCTGCGTAAATATGTGTGTGTGGCTTTATTATTTATTTCGTGGCACGGCCTCTTGCGCCTCCCCCCATGCCCCCAGGAGCCACTGACCTGAGCAGCCAGAAGAAGCCCTTATTCAGCTGGATATTATTTAGTCCTTTATCCCTCTTCTCTCCTCCACTCCAATAGTGACGCTTCAGCGCAAAGACGTTTTTTTTCTCCCGCCCCCCCCTACCCTCACCTCTATGAATACATTAGCCCATGAGAGAAATACATGCTAACAATCTTCCGTTAATGATATGCTTATTTACCTTCTGCTGTCCGAAGCTAACTTTCTCTCTCTCTCTTTCCTTGCATCTGCTTCTGCTGATATCATCATAATTTTTAACCAATAGTGCAATATTAACATTTTCTCTCTGACTTTCCTGTTTTTTTCTCCCCCTTTACCCCCTCTTTGAACAGGCCAATTACCCTGCTGGCCCAAGCCAATTACATTGTATTTGTTCAGGAGTTTTCAATAATTCTCTCTCTCTCCCTCCTTCTCTCTCTTTCTCTCTCTCTCCCTCTCTCATCCCCTTACTCAAAAAGGTGCTCCACCGTTAGCTTGAGCAGTAATTGCTAAGCATTGATCTAGCAAAAGAGTAAATGAAGTACACTTGAGGCAGAGAGGGGTTTGAACATGACTCTCCGAGTCTCTGTGGTGATGAAGTCAGCACAAAGCTGAAATAATTACCTCATCTGAGTTACCTTCATCTAGCCTTCTCGTTTTTAATTAATCCTTAAAGTCCAAAGCCGCAAGCATTTTGACACACTGTGTTTATTAGTCGATACATGTTTTAACTAAATCAGAAGGTTGTAAAAATCTAACCTGTAACACAAGAATGAGTATTTTGGTGAAAATGCAACTACGAAGAAACTAAATTTCAGAGAAGCATTTTCGGAATACCACCAAGAACAAAATTAGGACAAATAAAAAAATGTATTTACTGATAATTGTTGCTTCTGCAGGAAACCTGAGTGTGTGTGAATATGAGAGTGTGTGTGGGTGAGCAAAAGCCAGAGGGGCAGACACAGGGGGAATAAGAGAGATGTCCAGCCTGCTTGACTGCGGTTATTAAGACTGCAGGTGCAAGCCTGTCTCACTTTCAATCTCTGTCTCTGTCTCTGTCTCTCTCTCTCTCTCTCTCTCTCTCTCACACACACACACACACACACACACACACGCCAGCTTCTTACTTTGGTTCCGACATGAGTGACATGGCTGAGACCACGGCACATGTGTGCGGACGCGCATGCACACACACACGCACGCACACACACACTCACTTACTTGTGCTTTGACTCCAGATTAAATTCCTTTAAACGTGGGAGGTGGACTGTACACATGACCCCTATTTAATTAAAATCACAGGAGTGGCCCAAAAGAGTGTATCTTTCATTTTGAGCACACAGAGTAGCAAAAAGGAACAAGTGAGAAATTCAGTCTGTGAGGGGACTGTAAAAATTGCTCTTTCTCTACTGTAGTTGAAGCTACAGGCTACACATTCATCTTTGACAGTAACATCAGCTGTCATTTTTAATAATTGGACTGTAAATATTTAGTCACTGTCTTATCAAAACCTCATAATTCATAACACTTTTGGAAGGTTTTTGCCCAGTTAAAAACAGCAGCTGGCATTCACACTTTGTAAAAAGTTCCAAAATACTTGGAATAAAATCTTTTTCCATTTGAAAGTTTATTTCCATCTCAATAAAATGTACCATTTTGTAGATTCTGTTCCTTTAGCAACAAATTACTGCTCACTGCTGTCAGCATATCTATTCATGTATACTACAGAACACACATGTATGGGTTAAAATGTGAACTACCTGACTAAAATACTACATTAAATTAACAATGACCCATCTAATTAGGTGCTACAAACCCATGTGGGTTAAAACAGTGTGGGTGAAATAAGGGAGTGCTGCTTGTTTTTCCCCCAGCACTTTAATCGTTTTTTCCAGGTCCCATGTTTGTGCCTTGCCTCCTGAGCAGACAGGATGGGACGATTAATTAACTTTTATAACATTGGGAGGGAAAAACAGGATGTTTTTACACACCATATTGTTGGAGCAAAAAAAAAGGGGTCTATTGTTCGAGAGCGCAATTGTTCTGCTGTAGAACCGAGATGACAAGAAATAGGTATATTTAAGCCCAAAGGAACAAACTCTGCAAAGAGGGTTTATTTTTTCCCTGCAATCGATCCAAAACAGGGCAAAGGGAAGGAACCAGGCTAATTTAGGTCGCTTAAGACAATTAAACTATTTGGTGCAAGTGTACGGCTCAACCACTTCTGCTGCGTGGAATCAATTTTTCTTAATGTTGCTGTAACAGGAAAAAAGCAATGGAGCAAGGGTTTCATGAAATTGAGAAGAAGATTGTTACAATTCAGGAAGAACATAGAAGGAAAAAAGTTTCTAAGCAAAATCTGACAATGAAGTGAAGTGTGTTTCAGAGAAATGCCATCTTTGCATGAAAGAGGACCTAAAGGCTCAGTTAGGAGTGACTTTTTTTGATACTGCTAATGCAGAGACCCTTGTAAAATACTGACGCTAAAAACACCCACCACCAATATAAAAGTAATATGTATGTTTGGAGTGTTTTGCAGACTATTAGCATTTTGTGTTAAGCAAACACAATCAGAGATGTAACTGAGAAACTGCTTTTTTCACCTTTGAACTAATGAACGCACAAATATACACACTTCTGCACAAAAAAATAATTTAAACACTTTAATTCCCTAAATAGGTCCTTCTCTTCAAGAGACACGCTTCATCTCTCTCTCTCTGTCTCTCTCTCTCGCCCTCTTTTCTCCTTCCCCCTTTTAATAAACTTCTTGTTGGGGCTGCCACAGCACACACAGACAGACAGTGTGATTTGGTGCCGCTGTTTAATTTGATTTGGTGTAATTAATTTGCCCTGTGTGTGTAGACACGCAGTCAGAGGTGTGTGCGTGAGTGCGTGCGTGACCCGGTGGCGGAGTGCGTGAAATAAATCATTTCTGTCAGAGCCTACCACTCACTTTAATTAAAAGCACGGCACTCCACAGAAGACAATTACAGCAGCGATTGTGACAAAGAGGTATATTAACGAGGACCAAATGTCATAGTGCACATTATCTGGAGCCCAATGCAGTGCAGCACTTCCTGC
This sequence comes from Colossoma macropomum, assembly GCF_904425465.1. Classification (NCBI taxonomy): domain Eukaryota; kingdom Metazoa; phylum Chordata; class Actinopteri; order Characiformes; family Serrasalmidae; genus Colossoma; species Colossoma macropomum. The sequence goes on from NW_023494800.1 coordinate 28,213,976, forward strand.
TAAACATGGCTCACTGTGGACGTAGCCCAATTTCAGGTTTGTCTCTGCTGAGCTGCATGTGTGTGATATAATCGTCATTAGCAATGGCTTATCCATGGCACATTTCTCATCTATGGTATTATGACCTACCTTGTCTTGGCCTTCTAATTGAGGACATACAAAATGTCTGATCAAGTTTCTGACATTTTAGTAATACAATCTTCCCTTGAACAGTGGAAGATGTGAAGAACAAAAATGTGAAGAACAAAAAAAACAGATTGCAGCAGGTGATACATTTTTACTGTTGCTTAAGGCACAATCACTACAACTGAAAGCCAACATTTTAAGGTTGTTAGTTGCTTTTTTACATCAGGATTGCTATAATAATCTAATATAATAATCTAATATAATCTAATATAGTATTTTGGAACTCCTATATGTACCTATGTGTACACACACACACACACACACACACACACACGTAAACACCATTTGAAAACACAAGCTGCCTTTCAGATTGTGTGAACACTTCATGACATTTGAATCTATAGAAAACAAACTGAAATAAAATCTGTTAATTGTTATCTTAACATACATCTTTACATGACATGTCTCACCATTTTGGAGATTTAGTTTACTTAAAATAACAATATGTTATAGTTCTGTAGAACAAAATTTTTAGTTACATAGATTCAGTTTAATTTAGGTGGACCTGCTCTCACCACGTAGGCCATTACGTCAGTGTGTGTGTGTGTGTGTGTGTGTGTGTGTGTGTGTGTGTGTGTGTGTGTGTTGTGTAGGCTCTGTGCTACCTCTTAGCTGAAAGAAAAAAGAGGAGAAGGAGAGACAAACACAGCACACATGCTTGAGCATAAAAGTGGTCTGATAATGTGTTTAATCAATTTAATAACATACTGTGCTACGTCAGACAAAAGTCATTTTCATATTGTACACACGCCGATAACAGTGCAGCACCACCCGTCGCTTCCCTGCTAAATCAGGGATTTATTCAAGAAATTATATTAATGCTTTCTTTCATCTGGAGATTTTGACAGGGTGGAAGGTTCAGGCAGGTGCAAGTGCTATAGATTAACTCAAAAACTGAATCTGATCACATCAGCCTCTAGATACTAAGAGAAACACAGAGTGAGATAAGTATGTACAAGAATATATATATATACAAGAAAGCCACTGCTTTTAAAAGGTTGATTAAAACATTGATATGGTTAAAGTGGTGGTGCTTCCTTGCAGTGTCATGTCATTAAAAATATGCAGTATTGTGCAAAAATCAGACACTACCCATTTATTTAATTTCCAGCAAAACCAGCCATCATATACAAGTCATTCATTTTTCATGAGATATTTCTGAAGAGATTAGATAAATCACTTGCATAAGGAAAGAAAAGGCCAAAGTTTTCAAAACTGGAGTTTAAAAAGTATTAAAACATATAAAGAAAATGGGACTCCTATCAAATGTGTAAATCCTGGTAGACCACCCCCACCCATGATTCAGATCTGGAAAGAATTGTTTCTGTTCATCCTTCCTCTGTCATGACAACTCAACACTGTGGATCTGAAAGAATGTGTAGCTCTCAAGAAGCTGTCACTGAGAAAAGAAAATACAAAAAAAGAAGAAAATCTGCAAATCAAACAAAGAAGCTGCTGATGCTCTCCAAACAATGGACTAGACACTCCAGGGCCCAAAACTTAACAGCACTGAATATGTTTGGGATTGCTTTGTGAGAAGCGGAAAATGCAACCAACTTCAAAGACTGAACTCTGGAGATGCAGAAAAAAGGTTCTTAGAGATTAAAAAAATGAAAGCAAGTCTCCCAAAGGCAAAAGGTGGGCACACTAAATGAAGGGTGAGGTGTGTCTTTTGCACAGTACTGTATAAAGTTAAATATAGTCGACATAACATTTTTGGAATATGGAGGATTAAAAAAAAGTGTGTGTGTGTGCGCATGTCTGGAGCAAGTAAAAGAACAGAGACAGAAAGTGTCACAAAGATAAAGCAGGAGAGTCAAGTCATATGCCGAGATGAGGAAATTTGGCTGTTTATTTCCTGGCTACATAAATAAAGTGTAACTTTGTGTGTGTATGTTTTGGGGGGGTGGGGTGTTCTAGGTTTGAACTCATCTGTGTGCTGCCTGACAGCTTGCCTGAGATTAGAATGTCAGCTTCACAGAGTGGATGAGCCTTTAAGTGAGGCTTTCAGCTTTCTACCACACATGTACACACACCCTTGGCCTGTCACCATTTTGACATGACCACACCTTAACGTTCGTACCTGGACCCTTGGCATATCTTCTCATTAGCATTAGTAAAACTATTAAAAATGATTATTAACATTATGATAATTCATTATTATGAATTATGACAGTTAATTGTGTATCTATTGGCTTACCCCATGCTCACCTCTGATAAATGATTTTTATTGTAATAACGAACTGGCAATCACATCTTAAGCCACAGCGTATTTACTTTCCAATTGGCATTGCTGAGAGTGGTCCTTAATTGGTTGAACACTTCCCTGCCACACAAATACTTTTGAATGTATAAGTAGTTAAATACAGCTTTGAGGGTGGTAATATATTCAGTCATTAAACCCTCATAACCATGATTTGCAAAGTGCACACTGCAATCTCTTTGCCAACTGCCCTGATGGTCCTGCACCATTCGAAAGCCAAATCTCTTCAAACTGTCTCGAGGTGGCACGAAAACTTTCACTGGGCTGGAAAAAATAATAATTCATAAGCACTTTGTGACTGACAACCTCACAATGTCCTGAAGGAAATTAATCTCATAACTTGTTCAGCGTTTTGACAACGCTGTTGCCTAACAGCTCGGATTATGGGGGACACCATCCAATTATGTGTCAGCATTAGCAGGCAAATAATAGCAGTCATCATTTTGAGAAGTATTGTAGAAAAGCAGAAAAGCCTAACAATGCTAAGAAGTACATTTTAGAGGGAAAATGGTGCTGAAGCGCGGGGCGTTTGACAGAGGAGGCGTGAGACTTGTTCCAACTGTGACAGGAATATTTGCGAGGCCCTTTTGCAAGAACAATGTGCGGACCCTCGAGGTACGGCCGTCAAACTACACCGACTTTCTCTCGCGCATTCTTTTCTCTTAGAGGTGGGCGGAGCGAGTAGGCTACCTGCCAGTCAGGCGAGAGGAAGTGCGTGCCGTAGCCTCATGTTATAATTAAACTATCCTGCTAGTCATTCGAGAGGACCTGCTGACAGCCGCGTTTTGCGTTATGACAAGGTGGTCAAATGTTTGCGATTTATTCCTGAACTGTGAAGGCTGCTATTAAGGCGGACCTGATGAGGCGAGCGAGGAACACACACGCACAAAAGCACAAAAGTGCTGGGGGGATTTGACAACGGTTTTGTTCAGATTGTGATGAGGTGTTGTCCAGGCTATGTTAAATGGAACAGTTTAGCTTTGGGATTTCTAAGAAGAAAACTAACTGCTGTCTCCACCAAGATTAGCTACTAAATGTTCTGGCAGTAAGCTGACATGAAACTTTGAAACATGAATGAACCAGGCAACGTGAAGGACAGCAGCAAAAAGCAAACAAATTTAGCCTATTGGTCTAATAGGATACTACTTTCTGAATACAACTAAAACAGTGCAGGCTACGGCCTACACCTAAGTATAAAACTAATCAAGGCAGGATGATGTCTTACTAACTTTTTGGACCTTTGCTCTTGGACTCCTGACTGCATTTAACACAATTTATCATACAGCTTCCATCACTAAGAACTACTTATGGCCTTTTAGTCTCCTAAGCCTAATACATAGTACCATTTCCCTGTACGGGTCCCTGAGGCCCCTCCGCCCAGGCGACAGGCAAAGAAATGAGAGGAAAGGATTCTATTAGAAATGACAAAAGAGCAGGAGCTCAACCTCCGGTGAGCTCCATTATTTAACATACACCACCTAATCAGCAGAGTACTGATTTGTCATGCAAGACAGAACACTTTTGGACCTGCTCGGAGAAGAGATCTGAAAAATGTGTGGAAAAAAAAAACCTTTTCGATATTTGTTAACTTTGACTTTGAGATTCTTGCCTGGAAAGTTATTGATAAAGTCCAACTTGAAACAGTGCTTGCCAGTGTTTTGATCTCTTCAATGAGCAAGCTTCTGCATATGAAGAACAGATGAGAGAACATTATTTACTCATAATTATTTGAGTTGTGAAGTAAATAGCCTACAGTGTACATACAGAAGCAGCAACTCATTTTACATTACATAAAGCACTTCTCCAGACCACACAATACAGCCGCATGTGTCCCAAACACACACTGCAACACGCGTATTCACATCCTATTTCCTATTCCACACTTAGCAAAGCCCCTGTATTTCCCCTTTTGAATAATTTGTCCTTCTCCTTCAAAAAAAAAAAACCTGACCACTCCCTGAACTCTGACCACAGACCTGCACTGTGGAAAAAAGAACAGAGATAGCAAGCATAAGAGCATGTCAGAGGGAGAATGAAGAAGAAGTAGGCAGGGCAGAGTGAGAATGTGAGTGGAAAAAGAGAGAGAGAATGAGAGAGGGAGAGAGGGAGAGAGAGAGAGAAAGAGGCAGAGAAAGAGATAGAGAGAGAGTTACTGCAGCTTTTTCAAAGGTGAACTCTATCCATGGTGGCGGGGTGTTTAAGGGGGGAAGGTGTGGATGCACCATAGCGAGTGGAGGCTCAGTAATAAAGAACGGCAAGCCTGACAAGGAAGGTCTGGGCGCAGGTGTTAAATCAGGCGGTGCGGAGGGCAGCCGTATGCGCTGGCTGATTTATGGGCCCTTCCAACCCTGTGTGTTTTAAACGTGACCTTGCGTACACACTAACCCTGACCTGCTTCCTCGCTGGCCCATTTCACCACCCGCTCCCATTCAAATAGGCCCGCTTTAATTCCTGAGCTATATTCCACATAGGAATCTATCAGGGTGGCTGTGTGCATGTATATGTTTATGACGGAGTCCTTCAGAGGCACAACCTTGACAGGTGTGGGGGTAGAGTGAGGGTATAGAGTTGGACACAACAGATGTGGGTGAGTGGAACAGATGTGTCTACCAAGTTTGTATGTGTGTGTACAGACAATACACACATGCACACTCAAATTCTTTTGCATTTTTGTGCCTTCTTTGCTCTGCAAGGGTTTTTTTTTGGTCTTTCTCAGAGCGACACCCATTAAGAGATATGCATTCATATCTCAGTGCTTCTGAGGCTGTGTGGGCTGTCTCCTGTTCTGAGATGTCTTTGCTGTCGATGTCTGTGTGCATGCATTTATACTGACATGCAGGATGCCTAGGACACTATCCTGCACTGCCTACTGAGCTGTGGAGATAACTGTCTGTAGACTTACATTAGATCAGATAAAGTCAGCACACTGACGGTCACTCTACACAACCCAGCCCTGTGTAAGGGTGTGCAATATGACGATGTTATCGTTATTCTGATAAATGTCAGAATATACTTTTTTGAGAAGAATATTGTACTTCTAGTAGTTCTAGAACACTGAACAACTGCATGTACAAAATACAGATTTTGTTGGATCCAAGAAAAGATCTGTGTACTTATAGTTTCTTAGATATAACATTTTGCTTGATATTTTTTTCCATTCCAACATGTTTGAAAACCTCAGAATGAAATGCACTGCAAAATGCCTTGAGATGGTATATCTGTCCTACAGTGCCCACTTGCTTCCCTTCTCTAGCTATTAAAGGCCGAACTCAACTCAGCTCTTTCTTCTCGTCCGAATGCCCAGGACGGCCTCAGCATATCAAAGAGACGCGCTGTGCGCGCACACACACAAACACATTGCGCCAGGGCCAAGTGAAGGAAACTTCGAGGGGAAAATTAATGAGCCAGAATGGTTGCAAGAGATGTTATTGCGCACGTCCTGCGACACACATTCACTGAAAAAGCGCACACACCCGCTTGCACATGAGCCTTCAGATGCATTAGGGGCTGCCGGGGGCTTATAAAAGTAAGATAGTGCCCACGGTTGGGGGCGTTCAGGAGACCAGTTTTACGGCAGGTGAGAGGTGACGAATGGCTCTCCACGGTGCCTGAGCCAATGCCAACCCATACCAGTCGGCCAGCTCATGAAATGTATACACTCAATCATATATATACACTTATATATGTATAATATACACTTATATATGTATTATATATGTATAACTCACATGTATACACTCAATCGCTATTCACAAGCGCTGTGCACGGTGTACGTACTATATACATTGTATATTAGGCCTGGGCAATGAGGTGATATAACGATATCATTGATGACGGACGAAAAAGGCGATAACTACCGTTTTGGTAAAAGAACTGAGAGAGAATTAGAGAGGATTAATTTACCATTAAACAGCTTGAAAAATATGTTGGGAAACAGGGGTTCACGTTTAAGAAGTGTGCAGGCACGCGCACCAGTAGTCAGTTTCTGAGAGAGAGAGAGAGAGAGAGAGAGAGAGACAGAGAGAGAGAGAGAGAGAGGTTTATTAAGAAACTGCCTATGTTATTTACTTACTGTAATGCTAGCGTTAGCGCACCTATTCCCTTTAATTTGCTTTACGTGAATGGAATCGAAATATGAATGCAAACATGCTTTGGAACTTCAGCTTGCCTTAAAGTGACTCGCTGCAGTAAAAAAACAAGCTTCCATTTCTCAGAAAAATGTAATAAATAATATTAAATAAAATGTACACGTAGTATTTTATTAACTTTTATACTTAAAACATTGAGTATTAATGGGGCCTTTAAAAGCTCTAAATTCTCCACTGCATCTGCTGCATGTGATTTACTGAGTACTGATTTACTGACACTTAATCTGTACAGATTAAGTGTGGTTAGCTGAATTAGGGCAATGCCACTGTAACCACAGTATGTTTTTAATGTGGAAAGCACAAGGGCACAGTTTTGGAAATCACTTGCACCTCAAGTTTCTCCAGCAGGGAGCGCTTTTATCACACAAGTCACCACGAATCTGCATAAGAAGAAGCTCACAAACATAACTTCAGGTGGAGTAGCTTTCAAAAGAAATTTGGCTACTCAGTATTATATTATTTAATATGTGAGTTTTATTAAAGATTTCCAGTAAAACAGTTAATATTAAAAAAGCATATAAACTGAAATAGAATAGCTGAATAGAAACATGCTGCAGACCATGTGTACTTGTTTTAGGGCTGGAGGGGGAGGGGTCGATATTATCGATAAACGCTATTTTTTAACTAGAAAATATTGTGCTATTTACTTTTATATGTCGTCCAGGCCTACTGTATATACACTGACCAAGTACAGGTGCAATTTCTGTCAAAATTTTTGCCAAACTATTTTACGCATTGTAGTTTTAGAATTTCCAGGTTTTTTTCAAGCTTTTTTCTCTATTGAATTGTGTGACAATGACCCCTAACAAACTGCATATTCATGACTATCTCTTGACTGACAGCCTCTGTGCCAAATGCAACTGTCAAATTTGGTGTGGCGCAGGGACATCACATTATCCCAACTATACCTCAAAAGAACACAAATACTGAACACAAACTAGGGATAAGCTTGGTTATTTAAATGTAGCCTATATCTGAAAGCATCTTAGAAGTAAAAGGAGTGAAAACATACTAAACGTACTAAACTCTACATAAGGACACATTTTTTAACAATCAGCGAAGGACAGAACAGGGTAAAAGGCTTTCAAGACTGAGTGTTATGCTAAGTTTAAATTACTAATTTACTGAAGGATTAAATGTAAAGAAGAACAAAATACAAAGTAAGAAAGTATTACTATTTGAGTGAAATTTAATGAGAAAATTGGTATTTCCCAGTTTCCAACATCACACCAATGCAGTCTGTTTGCAGTTAAGCGTAACCTTTCATTTTGGCCATGCAAATCTATTTTTGCCACTTGTCATGAGCATCATGCAACAGCTCTGGGATGAAACTCAAAAAGTACAGGTAGATGTGTAAGTTTTGTGAACTTAAAAGGCACAGTATACGATTTCTAGATAATACACTTTTTTGTTAAATTCAGCGAATATCTCCTCACGGTCTGCTAGCTCTCCATTCTGCATACTGGAAATAAATCTGGTGTTCACACCCAGCCCTGGCTCTGTAAAAGGGAAGTAAACGGACTGAGCCACACAACACTACTCCAGCCAATCAGCACCATGGTGAGTTCCTGCTTGTGCACAAGACAGGTGGAAGTGGAGGTGCTAGGTGCTGAACTCCGCACACTGTCAAAGAGAACTGGCCAAGAAACAGTCAAGAACAAGAACTGAGAAAAAAATGTTCTCGGAAAGGGCTCTGAGAGTTGACGGTGAGATGTTTCAATGGTGGTGAGACCTCCGGGAGTTGATGAGGCTGAAGTTGACTTAAATCGTGCAGCAGTTCCATTCAACTCGAGGCGCCTGAATGCAAGTGCTGCACCATTTAAGGCAGAACAAGAAAATTTGAATAAGAACCTGAGGCACTCAAATGTACCTGCTGCACCATTCAAGGTGGAATGGGAAAATCCAAACAAAAAGCTGGCAAGAAGAAGTTGACTTCATCAAAAGTTGAAAGGCAACAGATGAGGAGGCTGCTGTTTCTGCTTGACAGGTGAGTAACACTTCACAGAACCAATATGTCAGTATCATTTTGTCCAGTTTGTGATAACAACTGGTTAGATTCACTGCAGCAATTGTAGCAAGTTTGCTAACCTAAAACCTAGCTAAAGTTAGTTACATTACTTGCTCATTGTTCACTCTAACATTATGTCATAGTATTTGTCCGTACAACGTTTTCAAGGGTTTTATGGCAATGAACATCTAAAAAAACAAGTTTGCTAGCCCATTGTCATTTGCCTTAACAATACAGCACTGAAGTCATGTTGTCATTCTGAAGTCGGCAACATGCTCTTATGCCTCTATAGGGAACTATAGTCTAAAAGGAATTTCTCTATGAGAAAAAACTGCTCCATTTTGTCCTATGAACTCTTTCCTCTCAAATATCACTGGGTCTTCTGAATTATAAGGTCGTTTTGTACAGCTTAATGGCGTCAAATTGATGCACAATATGACTCGTATTACGACTCTAACAACCTCATAATTCCAAGGATCCAGTTAAGTATGGGAGAAAAATGTACACAGGACAAAACGTATCAGGTTCTGAACATTTTCATGTAAATTGACACAGGGTGTGACAGAGGTGATTTTTGGAAAACCCCATTCGTTTGGCCTTAGAGCAGAGGTGCTTAATCCTGGTTCTGGAGATCTACCACCCAGCAGAGTTTAGCTCTAACCCTAATATAATGCACCTGATTCAGGTAATGAAGACTTTCAGGAGCATCTCACTATCAGAGCCAAGTGTGTTGGATCTGAAATTCCCAGAGTCTTAGATCTTCAGGACCAGGATTGAGCACCCCCACTTTAGAGAATTCGAGCTTAGACCCGAAGTTCCAATTATAGGCATAACTCCAACAGAATGATGCATGACGTTAGTGGTCTATGGGTGTCCATGAAATTGGGGGGGGCTTTTGAAGGAGCACCGAAGGGAGGGGTGTATTTGTTGTGCTGTTGAGTTAAAATATCAACAATCGTTCTCCAAAATCGTATACAGTACCTTTAAATATATTTGTAAACAAAAGCAACAAACCTAGCACACAACTGAATTCAACATGTGACGAGTTTTACAAGAGTCACTAGTAAGAAGACACTCGTAAAAAACTACCACTTTCTCTCGTTTCTTAAAAAAGCAACTGATTGTACCAAACCCTATCCAAGATTGACAGCCTAGCAAAAGGTTTTTTTAAAACGCAAACAGTGGCGCGTTGAACATTCTGTTGTGTTCTGCAAGAAAACTGGGTCATCGTTTAATTTGTCTGAACTTTGAACGCAGCCAAAAGGTGGTGCGCGACAACAGGGTGAAGTGGCACTGCTCTCGCCATTGGCAAACAATGGCAAAGCCAGCGCAAAATGGTTCACCACTTATCATTTAAAAGCATCCTTTAATGTTGTGTGGTGTGAAGCTAAACACGTGTACAGAATCGAAATGAGGAGTCATTAGTAAAATACTAACACTTTTTCTCGTTCTTTAAAAAAAGCGACTGATTGTACCAAGCCCTGTCCAGGATTGACAACCTAATAACCAGCCTACCCGTTTTTCTGTAGAGGCCAGTGCCACCCAAAGCCTGGAAACATGCCACTAAGTTTGCAGTGGTATCATCTAGCTACTTCTGCCTTCATGACACATGGCACCTAAAAAGATCAGCTGCAGGAACAGTAGCATTTTTGGAGCTGGCTACTGCTTCGCTTTGATTGTTTTTTAAAATGAAATCTTTTCAGTTTTAAACATGCTGTCTTCTAATCACTTTACAAGCTGAAATACATGTTGTGGTTACTCAAAAATTAAAGTAACAAAATAAATATTTCATTAGAAATTAACTCAACACTAATGCTACAACTCAACATACACTGAAAATGTTATAACATGGGTCTAGTGGTAGAAAAGACCATAAAACCAAATTATTTTGAAACTGTTATCTCTACTTTACATTTTACCTCAGCATGTTTTAATTCATCAACATATAACTTTACCGACCTAAGACAAGCATTTTGTAACACTTTCAAACAAGTTTCCAGTAGCTAACGTTAGCTAGCAGATTTAGCAATGCTCCCTCAGTTACAACTTCACCTCAATATTCCTGATGTCATAATACCTGGAGTTTTACTTCAGTATATTTGAGGTAAGCTAAACTTGTTGAGCTAAGACAAGCAAAAAGTGATTTTACAAGAGAGGGCAAAATACTCTTACCTTTCAATGTAAGTCAATGTAAAAAGATTTTATTCTGAGTGATTTCAGAGCATTTCTATTGGTCCATTCATTATGAAATTTTCACACAATGTAAAAGACCGCTGGTGTGGTGAAATGATGTAGAAAACTAAAAATCAACAAAAATTGAGATACATGGTTTTTGTTGGACAACGACGATATACTGAAGACATTTTCTTAAAACTCTTCAGATTTGTTTAGCTGGCTAGAATCCTTACTATGTGTTGCAAAGGAGCTGCTTTGAGCATGGTTTGTATAACTTATTTGGTATATGCCTTCCTCTATATTTTCTGATATTGATGGATGCCATGTCACACAGCTCAACTGATAACAATATACATCTGCTGCAGTGGTTCAATCTTCGATTAGTTTATTGATTACACTTAGCTGATAGATGGATTATTGATGATTGGAGTCTAGTCTATGACCCAGAGGCACACTTTAAATGGATGGGGAGAGCAGTGAGGTTAACACAGACCAATTACCTGTCTCCTGTCTGTACTGTGTCTTTATCAGGGGCTGATAACACGTACACACACACTCGCACATGCCATCATTCACACACCCAAGCACCTTGAGATATGCTCCTTCAATGCTCCTCACACACAAACACACATACACACACTCCTCCATTATCACCTTTAACATTCCCAGCCACACGTCATAGCAGCTGTGGCATCCCAGTGACAGTATCGGCCCAGGCTTTCAACAGCTCCGCCAGCAAATAATTAAAGCCCATTATTTACCTTCCGCAGGATGAGCAGCTATCTCGCACCTTTCCACACCCAACCTCTCTTTCCCCCCTCTCTCTCCTTCCTCTTATTCCACTCTCCCCCTGCAGTGACATACTGATGTCAGCACTAATAAATCATTCCAATTTGTTCCTTCTCTGCCAACATGAGCTTTAATCTTCATTTACAACTCTCACAAAAAACAAAAAAAGTCTGTTTGGAGGAAACCTCAGATAAAATACTCCATTACCATTTTTTACATTACCTGTTGTTGTTGTCCTTTTTTAACTATATATATATATATATATATATATATATATATATATATATATATATATATATATATATATATATATGTGTGTGTGTGTGTGTGTGTGTGTGTATGTATACATATTAACTTGTTTTCACTTAAAAATCCCCAAAAAATGCTGATGTAATTTGACTGGGAGTTGCATACAACTGTGTGTATGTATAACAATTTGAACAATTTTGGCCTACGCCTATGTAATTTATAATTTTCTCTGTTCTACGTTTTGGTCCACAACAAATCAAGTATATAGAAACTTAAGAATATAGAAGAGTGTTTCATTTAACACTCGCTCTTTAGTATTTTAGTGCAAACCTTTTTTTAAAATTTGAGAATCTCAATACGCCTTTTTGAGTGTTTCAGGACAAATAATCTGACAGTCAAACCCAACAAAACACAAAAGTCATATGCCTGCTTCTGACCTCTGTCCAACAGGTCAGAGGATACATCACAGAGGCAGCTTCTAAATTAAAACCCTTCCATCATACTTGCTTTGCTTATGTGTTACGCAAACATTGGGACACACGTATTACAGACGGGTGGCTTTTCCGAATGCTGCCACTGAGACTTTCTGGTGGGTTCCCTAGTGCGCTTGTCTCCTTGGTCCCTCCAGCAATGAGCCGTGGAAGAGGAGAGAATGCGTCTCAATCACGCCTCAATTACAGTCCTCCATATGAGAGATCCGTTATGAATACCCGAGCGCCTCCACCAATCACTATTACCACTGCTCTCATTACCATGCCTTTAACCAGCCCGATTATTACCCCATTATTAATGGAGGAAGAGAGAGAGAGAGAGAGAGAGAGAGAGAGACCCGAGGGGGGGAATGAGCGAGAGAGAGAGAGAGAGAGAGAGAGAGAGAAAGATTGCGGAGCAAGAGGAGATATGGCGGCGCGCAGTAAACGAGTGTCAGGATCGGTGCACGCACTGAAAAATTAAACCAATTAGGAGTGCCGTTTGGAGCCCCTCAGCTCGCATTCCTCTCCGAGCCACTGAACAGCTGAGAGGGAAGAGAGAAACCAGAGGGAGAGAGAGAGAGAGAGAGAGAGATAGAGAAAGAGGGGAAGGAGGGAGGGAGGGAAGGAGCAAGGGAGCGAGCGCTTCAACACGGCACTCCATTCTGTCATGCTTGGTGAAGAGAGGAGGAGAGGGAGTGTGCATGTGTGTGAGAGAGAGTGAGAGAGAACGGCGCCTCTGAGAGGAGGATTAAAAGCAATCTATATCCACATAAATCATTGATTAAATGAATCATGAAATTAATATGTAAATTGTGTGTTTAACCTCTATTTATATACCACTGTCTGTCATCGTAGCGTAAATCTAAAACTAATTGCAATTTCTCTGCAAGCCCTGAGAAAGTGTGAGACAGAGACGAGGGAGGGAGGGAGCGAGGGAAGACAAGAGGGAAGAGAGCGGTAAAAGTATGACATATTTATTAACTAAACGTTCAACTACATCAACTCACTCATTAACAGCTGCATTAAGCGCGAGTAGTGGGGAAAAAAACGTAGTTTGTGCTGCCTAGGCAATTCGGACGCAACAAAGTAAGAGTGAGAGTACTTTATTCTGCTGATATGGACAACAGACTAGCTTTTACATCTTCTAAACTGCTTATCCCTCTGGGTCGCGGGGGGAGCTGGAGCTCATCCCAGCAGCCATCGGGTGGAAGGCAGGATACACCCTGGACAGGTCACCAGTCCATCGCAGGGCTCCCCATATATAGTACTGTGCAAAAGTCAGAGACCACCCTTCATTCATTTAATTTCCAGTCAAAATGGCCTTAATCATAATTATAAGTTCTTAGTTTCAGGAGATATTTCTGAATAGGTTATATATAAGATAATCCACTTGCATAATGAATGAAAAATAATTATAACACAGGAGCTTCCAGAACTAGAGTTCAAAAAATGATTAAAAGTTAAAGAGAAAATAAGACTCCTAACAACCATGCAAGACCTGGTCGACCACCAAGACTGTCACCCTCAGATAAACAGTACTTCAAGCTTTCATCTTTGACAGATGGGAGACAGTTAGGCTCCATTCCTACTGCAGATATGAAAATATCCACAGGTGTTTCTGTCCATGCTTCAACTTCACGAGGACAGCTCAACACTATGGACCTGAAAAAACGTGTAGCTGTCAAGAACCAATTACCGAAAAAAGGGAAATAGACAAAAAAGAAAAAAAAATGTGCTAGAACACCAAAACTGGACATCTACGATTTTATGCACTGATAAGTCTAAATTTGTATTTGGGGTTACTTGAATCATGAGAAGCAGAAAATGCAACCAACTTCTAAAGCTAAACTTTGTAGGAATTTTGAAAAAATCTCCCTGCAGAAAAACTGAAAGCAAGTCTACTGAAAGAATGGAAGCTGTAATAAAAGCAAAGAATGGACAACCAAAATATTTCATAGTAGTTGAGGCTTCTGTATAATTTTCTGTTAAACATCATGTTTCTGCTTTTTTCCTGATGATAAAAAATTAATAACTTGTACTTAATGGCTATTTTAACTGGAAAAGGGTGATCTCTGATTTTTGCCCAATACTGTATACGATTTGTGTCTTTGTCAGTGTGTCAGTATTATTATTATTATGTTTTCTTTTTTATGTCCATCTCAAAATTGACCTGCAGGGACAATTAAATATTAAGTGAATTGAATTGATATGAATTGAACTGAATTGAATTGGATCTGTCTCAGCTAGAGAGAGAGAAAGAGAGAGAGCGAGAGAAACAGAGAGTGATAGATAGGGTAGTGGAGTGATGGCCATTGGGGGCTCCTCCTGCTGCTGCCTGACATAAAGCATGCTCCATATGCTCCGGCCTGCCACAGAGGACCCTGATTTACAGGCGGGCGAAAGCCGGGACAGCCGCAGTGATCTTTCAATAAAACATCAAAAAAGGCCTCTGACCCATCCATTACCCACAAGGCCTGGCGGAACTGAGAGGTCAAGCAGGCCTGCTATCGCTCACACTCCAATCTCACGCTAAGGCACCTTGGGAAAGCTCCCGGACTGCAGCAAGAGGAGAAAACTGTGGGTTAGATTTTACAGAAACGTTCATTTCACAGTATTTTCAACCAAGTTGTAAAGGAATTACATTTAATCATCAAAGCATTAGATGCATAATTAATGTAATTAACACTGTGTCATCTATTCATGATAAAAATGAGTGTTTGAGGGCCGCTCTGAAAAGTTCATGTGTGTTCAATTTGCAACAAGATGCTGTTATAACCTGATAGTAATTGACACTACACTGGTGTACTTAAATGTATTTGAATACTCAGACATTAGGATAACTAATGTCTCATCTGTAATTGTGAATTGCACTAAAGAGCAAGCAGTTCTCAAAAGCAAATCAGAGTTATGTACATGTATATGGATCCACACTTCAATTTCTCATTCTTATAACTACATAAATTACTAGTTTCTTATTGGTTACCAAATAATATATGGTGGTAACCAAAAAAAGTCTTATCCTTCATTTTTTTATATCTTTTTTTTCAACGTATGACGTTTTTTTATGTACCGAAACTGGCCATTATTAATTTTTACATTACCATTTTCATGTGCTATTAAGACTGATATATGTAAATGACCTCTTTTCTGACTGTACTGTGTCTCACTCAAAAACAGCCTAGGCTGAAACACTCCTTGTAACATCAGCATGAATGGGTGCGCTAATTTTAAAACAGTGTGAAAAGCTGGGGTTTTATGATATGGACCCTTTAAGATCGATAACTAAAAAATGAACAGAGGGATTAAAGGGTCAAATTGTAAAAGGTCCACGATACAAACATTTGCTTACCCGCTTGCTTATAGGCACACACATACATGCACAAATGCATACATGAATAAAGGTAAAACAACATAAACGTTAGTCTGTTTGAAATGACTAAGATGAATACACATTTGTTCGCTCCTACCTCTCCAAGCACACTCCCTCTTTCTCTCATTTCTACTCTTGACTCTACTTTTTGATACGATATCTGAGACATGCATGGAGCTGATGGTTGTTTGGCTGCTGCCCTCAAAGCAGGGCAATAAAGCATTCCCTGTGCAGACCTCCTTGTTTCTCTCACTCACTTTTGTTTTAACTATCCAGAAAGACACATTTGATGACCAGTACAACAATATGTAAACATGCATGAAGAAACAAACACTGCCAGTCTTTTCATTCTCATTCATACATATAAACATCACCTGTTGCCACCATGTGAACACTCATGCAGATACACATAGGCAGACACACACATGCACGTGGAAATACTGACATTGTAACGCAGAGAGAGATGAAAAGAATTCTGCTGTTTAGTTGGGTAGTGGAGAGGGCAAAGGGCTGAGAGGATCAGTGCAAAGAACCATAGTATGCAGATTCAGTAACATTAAAGATTACTACAAAAAGAGATGAACATCAACAGAAGGAAAGCAGGAGAGTGGGAAAAAAGATTTTGCATACTGCATCTTTGTGGGTGTATGTACCATATTTGTCTTGTACTTTATTTTTCCCCCTGAGGTCCACTTATGACATTTATGTAGGTTTATGTACCAAAAGCTTTCATAATTCATTTTAACATGACCTTTCCTTATGTCTGAAAATTACACTGGCAGTTTTTGTTACTGTGTCTTTAAGACTGACATAAAGAGCTAAACAGACATAGGCTGATATATGTGAATATTAGTATTGGTATTAGACAAACAGTCACTTCAAAACAGGCAGTTTTTGCAACTTAGTTTCTATTTATGGGCTGTATAGACAGTAGAGATTAATGATATTTACATATTACACTAAACCTTCTTATTAAAAAAGTGAAAAATACAAAAAATAAGTCTTCCATGATACACTCGCAGAAAAAAAAGGTACTAAACTGTCACTGTCATCAGGTTATGAAAAGTTACAATTATATCGCTTTTCACTAATAAAAACATATTTAAGGTACATAGACCTTAAAACTATTGATGTACCTTTAAGAGTACATTTACATTGTTTGTACCGTGATGAATAAAAAAAATGTACCTGCACACTACCCTTTTCTGACTGCGTATGGACTCTTTAAATAAGCAGTAGACTGAATAGCACAAGCCTCAGAACAACCTCAGCCTCAAGCCTCAGAACATGTTCTCCAGAGGTTAGTCTTTTTCAGTTAGTGTTTGTGCACACGTTTATGTGTGTCCCTCCCTACGTGCATATCTTGCCAGACTTTATGACATCAAAAATGCCATAAAATGCTATTAAAGGGGCGTGGTGTGGAAGTGGCCCTTATAAGTGGCTCTGATTGGGCAGAGGTCCATTCCTAACCTCATCGTGACTGGAGAGTAGTTAGAGACGCTCATCATAACGGGAATAAACAACATGCCTCATGGTGTGGTTTCAATTTACGGTGCTATACACGACTAGCATGTTTCCGATCAAGCCCAGGACCCTCTATTAAAGAGAGCTATCTCCATACTTATGAGAGAGTTTGGAATGGTAAACACATAAATGAAACAGTCACTGCCAGCGTCATCTCGTTAGAGACATCCTTCTAACCGAATCTTTTAAACCTACAAGTTGTTCACTAAACAACCAAATAACTTTTGCTTTTTGTATGCACACTGAGTGACAATGACCGTGAAGTGTATTTCAATTTGAAAAGTGTAAAAGGTGAGCAAGGTGGAGGTAAACAAATAAGATTATGCTCAGTAGAAATCAACTAAACAATCCTTGGGGGTAAGTAAATCCAGGCAGTGGGCAGGAGGGCCTTATCAACTCATCACATTCACCCCTCATCTAGCATAACACAGGCGTATCTAACGTTGCCGGGAATAAGTCAATCCGTGTGTTTTAGGCTTTAAAGGCCTGGCTTCTAGGAGAAAATGGCCGTCTGACAAATTTATTTCCTGCCAACGCCCACTGACAGTCTATTTACTGTAGGCAAATGGAAACTCATGAGCTACCTTGTAATGGACTCAAAGAGAGTGAAGATGAGAAAGGGTGAGAGGGAAAGGGTCAGAGAGAGAGAGAGAAAGAGAGAGAGCGAGAGAGAGAGAGAGAGAGAGAGAGAGAGAGAGAGAGCGAGAGAGATGAATGGTCTTGGTAAAAAGGCTGGTGGAGCTGCTTTTCCCCTTAAGCTGTCCAGATCTTCCCCTAAACTCTCTTTTAAATAAAGTTTAGTGAGGAATGAAAGGTGCACAGAATGCTGGCTGTGTATGGGGGGCTATGTATTTAGCTCTTCATTTGGACCAATTTCTTTAAGTACAATTTCATTTGAAAAAGGCTAAATATTTTTTCTGTTGATTTCTGAAGTTAAGGTTAGAATTGTAATTATTATTACTGCACAGACTACACCCAGAAGCATGAAACTGCTCCATGGTTGGTTTTAATCAGTTTGTCTTGTTGATATTACTTATCAAATTCAAGTAACTGTCCCATTGGCTCCTGGCATCTTCTGTTTGTGCGTGTTTCACTTGTACACACTCTTAAGTTGCCTGCTGTGCATCTTTCTTATACTCCTTGGTTAACCGCCTAGCTTTGTGGTTACGATGAGTTACCATGTACCCTATTACTGAGCATGTTTCTATGACAGCTGGGTTATACAATAACAACATAATTGCATAGATCTAACTCAAACTCTTACCTTGTGTTGCTTCCTCTATGTTCATTAGCTGAATATAACCATATTTTGTTGAATTTAGGAGTAATACATAAAAACAATCAGTCTAGTTAGTTTGACTGTACTTAAATCACTTTTGCGTGATTTACTGGAATTCTTTGGGTACTTATTACTCAATCAAGTATCTAGATAAAAACAGTTTTGTTGAACTACTTGACAATTTTTAAGTGTAATAAATTGAATAAATTTCATGATAAATGGTCTAAAAGAAATAGCTAAAAATCTGGCACATTAACATCATGTTAAAGTTAAGATGTTTTAAAGTTGTTTTCCCCTTTACTCACACAGTTAGGTCCATAAGTATTTGGACAGTGACACAAACAGGATTCCTCCACTCTCAATACATCAACAGTTATTCAGAATTAGAGAGAAAATGCAGTGTTTGTGTGTGAATGAGAGAGAGACAGACGGACACTCATATCTGCCTGTCAGTTTAAACTGTTTGAACCTGAGCTGCTATCCAGTCAGTACTCTTTCTCACACATATTCCTTTTCCCTAAATTATTATTGCTATCATAACAAAACCTTGTATCTCTGAACTGTAACTATACAGTCAGGTCCAGAAATATTTGTGACACAATTTTTTTTAAATTTTGAACCTGTATATCACCACAATGGATTTGAAATGAAACAATCAAGATGTTTAACAAAAATATTCCATTAATCATTTAGGAATTACGGGCATTTTTTACATAGTCCGTCCTTTTTTATGGGTTCAAAAGTAATTGGACAAACTAACATAATTATAAATACAATAATTATTTGTTAATACTTGAATGCAAATCCTTTGTAGTCAGTGGCTGCCTGATGTCTGGAACCCATGGACATTACTAAATGTTGAGTTTCTTCCCTTGAGATGCTTTGCCAGACCTTTACTGCAGCCGCCTTCAGTTGCTGCTTGTTTGTGAGCCTTTCTGCCTTCATTTTCGTCTTCACTAAGTAAAAAGTATGCTCATTCGGGTTGACTGACTCAGCCATTTAAGAACAATCCATTTCTTTGCCTTGGGAAGCTTTGGGCTGCTTTTGCAGTACATTTTGGGTCATTATCCATCTATACTGTGAAGCACTGTTCTATGAGGTTTGCAGCATTTGACTGAATCAGAACATAAAGTATAGCTCTATACACTTCAGAATTCATCCTGCTACGTCTATAAACAGTCACTTCATCAATAAATACCAGTGACCTGGTTCCATTGGTAGCCATACATGCCCATGCCACAGCACTGCCTCCACTGTGTTTGACAGATGATGTGATGCTTCAGCTCATGAGCCTTTCCTTTCTATCTCCGTACTCTTCTTCTCCCAACATTCGCATAGAAGTAAACCTTGATTTCATCTTTCTAAAGAATCTTGTTCCAGAACAGGGCAGGCTAATCTGGCCTTTCTGTTCTTGAGTGTTACCACTGGTTTGCATCTTAAGGTATTTACACTCATGAAGGCGTCTCTTGACAGTAGACTTTGACAATGATATGCTAACCTCCTCTAGAATGTCCTTGACTTGACTGTCTGTTATGAAGGGGTTTTTTTCACCACAGACAGAATTTTGCAATCATCTACTTTAGTTGTCCTCCGTGGTCTTTCAGGTTTGTAACCCCTTGAATTAAAGCTGAAAGTCTACCTTGCAGTTCAGAGATACAAGGTTTTGTTATGACAGCAACAATACACTGGGGGAAAGTATGTGTGTGAGAAAGAGGACTGATTTGATAGCAGTTCTGGTTCCAACAATATAAACTGACAGGAAGACATGAGTGTCCATCTCTCTCTGTCTCCCTCACACACAAATACTGCATTTTCTCTCTAATTCAGTCTTCTGAATGACCTGTTGATGTGCTGAGGAAGAGTGGAGGAATCCTGTTTGGATAAGTATCAAATGCATGATATGTCAGGAAGTCAAAATCCTAAATCTGGACGCACATCATGTGTGACCTGGGCTGGTGGAGAGGGGAACATATGATTATACTTTTACTACGTTTGTGTGTGTGTGTGTGTGTGTGTCACTTTGTGTGTCTGTGTGTCTGTGCGTGTAATTGGACCCAGGTTGCCCAGGGCAAGCACAGACAGAATGAATCCTTTGCAGATCCAGTGAGAGCACCAGAACTGACCATGATGTCATCAAATACCCATGGATTCTCTTGATTTAACCCAGACACAGTGTGCCTCATGCATACACACACACACACACACTCACACTGCCATACACCTCTGTCTTTGCGCCCCCCCCCCACCCCCTGCCTCTTCAATCTTATCCTTCTTCATTTTTAGCCCTCCTTTTGATACTCCAGGCCAAAAACAGTGTGGTCAGTAAAGAGTTCTAATGTAGTGACTAGCAATCGCTCCACTAACCCTTGATCATTTCAGGCGCAAAGAGTCCAATGTGTCTTGGTTTCAATTTTCTTTTTAAGACACAAATGTGTTCATTCTTATGGAGGTTACCTGTGCGCGCGCGCACACACACACACACACACACACACACACGCACACACACACAATCACATTTTTGCTTAAAACTGACAGTCATCCTGAACCATTTCCCACATAAACATAGAGTAGGGTCCAAAGGTCTGAAACTATTAGTAAAAATGCTTCTATTTGGCATTCTAATGCAAGATTACAAACTATATTATCAGAATAACAATTTGAATGACAACCTGTACATGCCTTTCAAACTTCCATGGTATTTGGTGTGACTGCCTTTTGCTTTAACGATGCATAGATCAAATCCACCTGAGTGCTGTTTGAACACGTTTCATCAGAAGAGATAAGACTAAAAAAATCTGACTTTTTGGCCTTAACGTGGCCAAGGTCACAGATTTTGCTCAAATGTAAATAAGGACCAAGGAATCAGGCTTAAACGAAAAAATCCCAGATTTTCAATGTGATCTTAGACTTATCAATACAAATAGTCTAAGAGGTCATTTCAGTGTTTGTGTATGAAGTGTCAAATTTTGCTGACTTTGCTCTTACACCGTCCTGCTGTCTTCCTACATGCTATGCCTAAAAAGTGTGCATAAAAGCATTCTTTCTAGCAATCTTACAGATTAACCACTTTTGGTTCCCTGAAGAACATTTTTAGTAGATGGTTCTTTAAAGGACTGTTTTTGTAAATGTGTTGTGCAAGTGCAAAGAGTCTTTTTAAAGATTAAAGAAGCTTTATGTAATATAAACGTTCTTTCTGAAACTTCGTTCTTTCTGAAAGATCGATTACTTTATTAATTAATTAATGCTATTACCCAGTATGTACTTGTAAGTAGATTTAGGCAGGTATACACATTCCCAGCTGCAGGTAGCTGACAGTGGCAGCACTGAGAGCATTACACTCTGTCAGCCGCCATTCAGGTTAACCCAGCTTGCAAACCCCTGAGCTGGTGGAGCACAGGATGCAGAGGCACACGTCACTGTCTTCACATGTAAGAGATGGCTAAACACCATCCATACCAAGAGAATTTATTCCACCGAAAACAACAATCCAAAGCCACTCATGATCCTTGCACTTATTACTGTAACCCACACTCTCTGGCTGAATGGGTCAACAGCTGGTAGCTATGCACACAGGTAGATACAGTACAGAGGGTGCCATAAAATATTAATTTATGCAACTGAGTGCCTAGTTAACTTTTTTTCACTCACACCGAGTTCTGCCCCTAAACGTGTACCAAAGCTTAGTGTCAAACTAAGTGACGAACAGAATTATGAAGAAAAAAAAGGGGGTGATTACGGATTAAAGGGAGCTTTACATCTAAAGTCCCTTAAATTCCTCTAATCATCTTCTCACTGCCTGCTGTGTCGACAGAGCAGGAGAAAACACCAGCTCTTCCAGCACGAACTACTTTGCTGATTTTGGTGTCATCTTCAATTTTCTGCTCCCCGCTTCTCCCCGAGTCCCCATCCAAAAACAACCATTTAAACCATCAGTCCTAATTAGATGATTAGTGCTTGGAAGGGCAGGAGATAAGTCATTTGCATAATTCAATCATAAAAAGTTAGAGATACATATTTCTGTGTTCGTTTGTACAATTATCTCGGCTGTCCTGGGGGCTGTGATATTAATGTGATTAAACAATACTCCTGCACGGAGCCGAGTGTCCTCCATTAAAGCACTGCTAGAGGCAAACCAAAAATTAATTTTAGGAGACAATCAATTTTATTCTACATGACTGTAATAAATATAGCCCGGCTGCAGATGTGTCATTAAGCTCAGGAAGATTTTCCCAAAGTCAAAATGACACCAGTGGATCCAACACCCCCACCAACCTCCTCCAACCCTAACAAACCCCCACCAATGTCCTCCAACCCTATCAAATCCTCACTCGCTTCCCCCAACACCACCAAACTCCCCACTGCTACCCAACATTACCAGATCCCCACCGACCTACCTCCAACCGTATCAAGCCCCCACCAACCTCCTTCAACATAACCAAATCTTTTCGCAATCAACAGCCCAAAACAGATCTACCATCCTCCCCTAACACCACCAAACCCACCACCAACTCCACCAGTACTACCAAACCCCCAGCCACCTCTCCAAACACTAACTCTCACCACCCTACCAAGACACCCCCCCACCACCACCACCCAACCCTATGCAACCCCAACAAACACCCAACCCAACCAAATTCCCACCAACCTCATCTAACGATACCAAATTCCCCCACCACACTCACTAAAATCTATCAACCCATCCCAATCAACCAACACGTGGCACTCTATACAACAGTAATTCCAGCCACTTCAATCCCCACATAGCGATAAAGGTCCCTAAATCGTTCCTGGCTTGAACAGATGGTTTTACTAAGAAATCTGTAATAGATATTAAATCTTTTTATCATGTGAAGAAAAAGGTTCTTAACATTTGCACATCTCATCCACAAAAACAAAAAGTTTATTAGAATATCTATCAAAAAGTTCTCTGGGGAACCAAAAAAAGTTCTTCTATATCATCACTCCAAAGAACCTTTTTTGACATCTTTATTTTTAAGTGCAATTCAACCAAGCCAAACCTACCAACACACTTCAACAGACAGCAACCCACACCAACCCAGCCTGAACACCTGCTAATCCACCCAACCATTCCCCACTAACACAACCTGCCACTCTCCTGCACTAAGTGGCTCAGATGTACCCTGCTTGACAAGATCTCTCAATTTGTGACATCTAATCTGTAATATCACAAGTAAAAAACATACCAATTAAAACAGTAGCTCGTGTCACCATTTTTGTTGTTTTCCATTTTTTTTGACATCAGTTTACAACATTATTTTCTGAGCATTTTGTGAGCGGTTCGTGATGAATCGAGCAACAAATCGGACAAAATCATGTTACGTCAAATTTAATTCGGAGTTAAGAATGTTTTTTCCTTCTCCTGAAAAGTTACCAGTTTGGAGATTTGAGGTTCTTTCGCGATAGTGCCGATATGCAAAATTCACCTGCCATTTCTAGCGCCACTCTGTTCTCAAGCTGAAATGCAGCGATCATTTCCAAACTACAGCTTGAAAAAAGGCGCTGACGATCATTAAAAAGTTGTGCACGCGAGTCCGTTATGTTTCGCCTAACAAACATGCATAAGCGTAACCCACGTGCCCGTTAAATGCGTGTGTGAAGATGCAGGTAGCGCCTTTCTCTCGCTAACTACCACATGTGTCTCGGCTTTGTGTGTAATTCATTGGTTCCGCATGGCACTGGCTATTAAAGCACTGCGCGGCTCTGAGCAAAAGGCCCTGTAACATTAAGGAGACCTCGCATGGCCAAGCTGCTTTATTAGAGAGAGAGAGAGCGCAAGGGGACACTTCGCAGAGCAAGCTACCCCCAGCCATAAAAAATATCAAAGTATTCCAACCTTTGCTTTTACAATGGAGCGCCATAAATCTGACACGCAGAAAGGTCGTGGATATTGGAATGTTAACTTCAAAAAGAGGGCACTGGGGATCTTTGTGTTATTATACGAACCCATTTGAGGGTAAACTGTTCAATTAAAAGCTTCTGAAAGCAGGCGAGAGATGCATCTGGATATTTCCATACTTGAGAATGTAGGCGTGTGCTGTCTTGGGTATCCTATAACGGGGGAACATTACAAATAATCAGCATACACTGTCAGAAGAAATGTGCAGGTACATTTTTATTCATGAAAAATAATGTTAATGCATCCTCAAAGGTACAACAATGGTTTTAAGGTCCAACTGTGTACCTTAAATATTGTTTTTTATCTTTTTATAACCTAATGTTTTAAACAAAGCCTGGAGTCAAAACAGAGTGTGTGTAGTCAATTCAACTACTGAACGGTACCACCGCCAGTGACAAGAAGGGTAGCGCCCCAGTGACAGTTTAGTACCTCTTTTTTTCCTAAGAGTGTAGGACGATGATTAGAACGGACCGTTCAAACGCTTTTGTGCTGCTAACGAGCTTCTATGTGCAAAATGTCTTTCAAATCTAAAGCACAGCTTCTCAATGGTTCTTGGCTTGGACGTGTGGTTATAGAACAAAAACCTTTAATTGGTAAACATTTACAATAAGTGGAGGTTCACACACTCACGCACCTCATTTACAAAAACGATTATTTGAAGACTCATCCGCTGCAAGTTTTTTGGGGGTAACCAAACGTGGCTTCCTTATGGGCGCACTCCAAAGCTTTCTTTTTGGCACCTTTTATTTAAGTGTACAAGAAAGTGCAAGAGTATATGAAGACACGGTGTACACAACACGCGCACAGGTGTTCAGCTGTCGTACCGCAGACACACACTCAGAAACGTAAACGGACACGCTCTAAAGTACGAACTCACGCCGTTGACACCAGCGATGCGCGTGCACTGTAGGGCAGAAAAACACAGGGCTCTGTCCTGAAGAGTTTGGGTCTATGTGCAGTTAATTTATAATTTACCGCCCAGAAAGGGCAGCAGAGGGTGTAATAAGAAAAATAACAGGAAAAGGAGGTGGATGTATAATTGATAGGTGACATTCAAGGGGCGAGCGAGTACGAGGGAGACGCTGGAGATATGCGAAGGAGAAGACAGGAGGAGAATGGAGGAAGTGGCGGGTTGTCTTGGGTGCCTCAGGCGAGGCCAGGGGCAAAAAGAGACCCATATGGAATACACGCACGCGCGGTCATGCAGGCATGTGCAGAATAATACACTGCTCATCGATTGAGCTTCAAGTTACACGCACACACGAAAACAGTCACGAGCACAGGTGCGCGCAGAACTTGCGGTGTCTCACATAGACTGCATAAAATGCAAATGATTATGAGCCGATTTTTTTTGTTTGTTTGTTTGCTTTCTCAGACAATTAAAAGGTATATTACTTTATTGTTTCCTTAAACGTCATTAAGAATGAACTAATTAGGAAAAATAAATTCCCAAACCCTCAATGTACGTTACGTTGCACGTAAACGTGATCCGGGCATGTGAGAACCATCACTTCAATCTGTCACTTTAAAATGTGTTAAAATGTGCAAATTAGACCGTCAACGAGGGTAACAAGCCCGTTTTAGTAGCAAACTCAAAAAAGGAGTGGGGAAAATAGTTTTTTTAGTTACTCCGGCAGTTAACGCGCTCAAGAGTCAGAAAATGACGAATCTGAGCAACCCGAGCGGGCGAAGTGGCGGGAGATTTCCCCACGAAACAAACTACTCAAGAGTCGTGCAGTGAACTTAAATCTGCGTCTCCGGGTTCTTTTCTGTCCTCTCAGTCCAGTCCAGCAACGCAAGGGCCATCAAGGCGCGGCAGAAGCGGCGCAGATGCGCGCTGATGTTCTAATATGATTCTCCTTCAATTTGCTAAGTGCAGCCTCTCGAAGTGCAAACGAGTTTAGCATTATGTTTAGCTTGCAAATTCTTCCCTGCCTCTCTCCTTTTTTGTTAATAAATAATTAATGCAATAAAACTTGGAGATCAATTACGAGCTGAGGAATCATAAAGGCACGCGCTCTGCTGATTTGGACATTTTGGAGCACTTTAGCGAAGTGTGCCGGTGATCCTGTCCCTGTCACCCCTAACACACACACAGTCCTTCTCCCTCAGGAGAGAAGAAGGGGGAAAGGGAAAGAGAGGGTCCCGTTTTGGATTAGTTGCAGCCATATGGCGATGGGACGGTGGATGATGTTTAAATCGGACTATAAAAGCGAGGCGGGGACTCGCGGGCGCACGAAGGTGATCGTAAAATACATACAGTGGCTCTTTGTCCACTGTTCTGGTCCCGTTTAAATCTGATTCAAAGCTCTAAACTAAAACAACACAACAAACAAACTGTATAACTAACTTAGTAACTAACAGACTAACTCTCTCTCTCTCTCTCTCTCTCTCTGCTGATTAGATGTCTGCGCTGGATTGATCGAGCGCGACGCGAAACCTAATAAAGCAGCGTTTGAATGCTGAAGGTTGCGGTGAGGAAGAGGAGGGGGGGGCGTTAAAAGGTTAATTACAGAAACCAGCCCGAAATGGCCATCTGGATGGGCTCCCTCTGTCTTCCTCTCTCTCTCCCTCTGATACACATGCACGGACACACACAAGTTTGTATTCCTGTCTTGACGGGGAATTACCACTGGTTTCTGTATCAAGACAAGTTTATATAGTAAGAGTGCAGGAACAGTTTAAGGGTAGGACCTAAACTCTAACCTTAACCTCAGTGAGACCAAAATGAAATATTTTGGCTCTTTTACTTTTATTTAAACGTTTGTCTTTTATCTTTTTTTCTTTCATTTCTTTTTCCATATAAACAACTTCTTTAAACTATACAAATGAACATACAAAATAATTATGTTTACCCCTTTTTTCTGGGCTAAATCCACTCATATTTGTATATTAAAATTACAGAGCCCTGTGTTCCCTGCTCTCTGCATCATTGTACTGCACTTAATTACTCACTGATTCAAACTGGACACACATCCCACACAGGTCAAGAAAAAAGACACATCTCCGTTTCTTTCCTGAAACTCGGAAAAATGCAAAAATCACTGAATCTTCCAGATATATGACCCCACCATTTCGAAACATAGTACTTCAGATGTGTAACGATGAAATACAGAAAAGTCGAGAGTACAGGGGAAAAAAATAGAAAAAAAATCTTAATTGTACATAGAACGTCGTTCTGGAGTCTTACGCTTCATTTCCATTTTCTGTTGTATGTTAGGAATCTTCCCGGTACTTTTTATTTTTAATGTATGCTTATTTTTAACATGTTCATTTCATGGTTTGCTCTATAGTTGAAAAGGATTATTATTATTATTATTATTATTATTATTATTATTATCTTATTTTAACTGCATTATCAGGACTTAGTTTTTGTGATCAAAACTTATTTTAATGGATTTCTTTAAACACTTGTGCAGTTGTGTCCCAGTTAAGGCTTGTTCTAGTGGATCAAGTGGACCACTGGTAAAAAAAATAAAAAAATAAAAAAATAAATAATAACACTGGGGTGAAAAAAAATGTCCTAGAATCAGACAAGAAGGTAAAAATCTTTAAGGTCTGGATGAAGATGGAAAAGAGATTGTTCCCCGCTAAGTCTCTCTCTCCCGCTGACATTGCTGGAGGAGCATGGGAACACTAATGCATCTGTCATGATAACAAGCTAAGAATAACATCTCCACACCAAGCAGAGGCGAGAGAGTCGGGCTGAGGTGATTCATCGCCGGCATTGATTTATTTAAACACGGACAAACACACACTGCCCAAACGAGCCGGACACCTCACAGGTCAGAGGATGGACAGAAACAGAACGCAAGGCTTTCCCCAACGCTAAACTATAATGCTGTTCATCAGCATTCACCTGCACCACACACACACACAAAGACACAGAACAGAAGCGAACATTCTCTGGAAAATGGACCCAACTGTTGTGGGATCATGTGGTGAACTTCCAAAAGGCCTGCGAGTTTCATCCTTCAGATGAAACCTCGCATCGTCTTAACACACTTTGAAAGTGTGTAATTTAATAACATTTCCTTTTGGTTTATTTCTAAACAGGACTTTTGTGTTTCGCACTCACCACTGTGAAAGTTCTGGCTTCTTTGACACGATGCACTTTACTGTGAAGGTCGGGGCTAGGTGAACAGCGCGCACGCACACACGAGGAAAATATCAATACCAAAAAAGTTTGAACTCTTCTTTCATAAACTGCATCGTCCGCTTGCTCGTGTTAGTTTTATTTGGTGGTCAGTGCGGGTGTTTATTCAAAGTAATAAACAAAGTGAGAGTAAACTGCTGGAGTAAACAGTCGCGTCGCGTGGGAGCGGATATTTTCATATTTTACTCAAGTGGCCAAAAAAGAGTGAATGTCAAACTAAACCAAGTTTTTTTCAGTTCAGTGACCGGTTTCAGTCTAGGCATGTGTATAAACTGTACTTTTTAACTGGGCTGGCGGGTAAAAACTGCAGGTGGCCGTGAGTTTTTTACAGTCTATTTAAAGGAAATAGTCAATACAGAGTTAGCGTGATTGGAATTCACTAGAACACGAATGCTTTAACGTAATGCAGTCATGAATACTAAACTAGTATTAATCAAAATCAAAAAAGAACTGACTGTTAGCCTCTAGCATGAGCTTTAAAACTTTTCCCCCAATTCGTCCATTAGCGTCGGGTGCGTGCATTGCAGTGAACTAGAGGAGTGTGCGTGCAGACGGAAAGTCGTGTGTGACTGGAAACAAACTTGCCTGGCGTTCGTGCAGTCGTTGTAGAGCGCCTCGAAGTCTTTTCGGCTGATGAGCTTGCAGCGGTTCACGCCGGGCTGGATGGCGCCGAGTCCGCGCAGGATCCGGACCTGCTCCACCGTGCACACCACGGGGCATATATCCAGCCGCTTCAGCTTGGTGTACACGGTGTGCAGCCCGCCAACCAGGTGCTTGAGGAAGAGGTCAAAAACCTGCGGTAGGCAGATCAGTTCCTGGCCGTCCACGGTAAACGAGGCCACTTTGACCCCGTGGACCTCCACCATTTTGCACTCGTTGTTGCTGCTGCCGCCAGCGCTGCCGTTGTTGCCACCTCCACCTCCTCCGCCGCCGCCGCTGATGAAGGAGTTGATCATGCTGCTGGTCAGGCGCGGGGACTCGGCCGGACTGGAGTACAGCGGGTCGGGACGGAACAGGCTGCCCGCGCCTGGAGTCGAGGTCGGCGAAAGCACCGGCGGAGTCGCGGACACGGCCATACTTCTCTCTATAAGTTTCCTACTCTTTCGTTTCTTTCTTCCCTTGCGCTATGCTTGCCCCTCTTACTGCTGCACGCGCTCTTCACTCGGCGCTTCTCATGCGACCGTGCTGAAGGATCGCAGTATAGCGGGCAATGGGCAACTACCTTCCTCTCGAGCGGGATGGTTACAATGAGAAGCGTTGCGCTCAGCGTTTCAATTAGCCAGCCCACCTCGTAGTGGAGTGACACCTCTCTCCTCCAACAAGAAGCTTAAGCAGCACACGCCTTGTCATCCTATTGGTCCTCCGCCTCTGATAGAGAGGGAGCTTTGTTATTATCATCGCTCAGAGGGACAGAAGTTTCCGCAGGCTGGATTGTTTCAACTTCTAACGAAGGGAAACGCTCGCTGAACAAGTAATGCATAGAAGTTACTTGATTCACATTTGTTCATGATTTCCACATGAGTAAAACATAAATCATCAATACAAATTTACTTCACTTTACTCACTTCGGGCAATTACTGTGGTGATGTAATAAATTTCATTCAAGTGGAAATGATGTTTGCATTACATTTGAATGAAGTAAATTGCATTACTTATTTCAGTACGGAAAGTGCTTCTTCGATCACATTAGGCTGTTAAAAATGTAACCATTTTATTTCAATTATTAAGTCTGCTTTTACGATAGACGCCAGCTATGAACTAATTATTTTATTAGTATTTTATCAGACACGTACTGTGATAACACATGTTCAGTTTGTTGCTTCCAAATTATGCTGCCGTACTGTTAAACTAACAGTGTCCAGTCAAGTAAAGTGGGACACTTTTTGGAAACCGTAAAAATAGTTCAACAAAACACTCTACTCAAATACAAATTCAGTTACCTACATTTCATTGCTGTCTTGCAATGTATTTTCTCAAGGAGTACTTTAGAAAGAATCTGACACTTCTGGCCTTGTATAGGTAGGATGGCTGAGAGATCAAGTTGCTTCCAAAAAAGCTGCTTCCACATTTTAAATGCATTATCAATAGTCCATTATAAACATCTGCTAAAAAGATGTGTTTAACAACATGGCAAGCCATTATCAGTGTCTACTCATTTTGAAACAAAAGGACAGGCACTTGCATGTTGCTTGACCAATTGCTGGTTTTAACTCTTTAGCAAAGAATTAGAATATAATTACAACAGAATTCAACACCCACACACACAAGTGCTTCAATTATGTTTGGGTTTGTGCTATGCTGAAAATAGGGAAATTTTTGTGATTCCTGGGACAGTTCATTTTTACAGGACCTTGCTGTAAATTATACATTAAACTGTTTAGGACAGATTTCAGACCGCAGAATTTATAGCCACACAGAAACATACAGTAATTTGAGAAACCAATGTATTTTTGTAAACATTTACCCAAAAATATGGCAAATGATAACAGTAAAGGCTTATTATCCAGTAACCACTAATTATTCAGTAATGAGTCCTAAGAGTTAAAGTGGTACTCCAGTGATTGACATGTTTGCCTAATCTTTTCAAGCACTTCATTTTACCTTACAGTTACATTTAAACAAATTTTAAGTGTAACTTTTTTAGACACAGTCTTGGATTATTTAGGGACGATGCCCTTTGTATTGTAGGTTTGTGGATGCAATCATCATAGCGTATTCATGCAATCATAATATATCACACACACATTTTCTAAGCCGCTTATCCTTCTAGGTCGCGGGGGGAGCTGGAGCCTATCCCAGCGGTCATTGGGGAAACACCCTGGGCAGGTTGCCAGTCCATCGCAAGGCAGACAAACAGACATATACATTCAAACACCATAATATATCAATGTTTGCTAATTTGTTGAGGGACTTAGTTCTTGGGTGTACAAGTTATAAGAAACCTGCAGCTGAAGGAGTAATTTTGATTGGTTACCAATCAGAGATATCCCTAGATGCTGTCAGTGGCTCACACAAAAAAATGATGGCTACAATGTGAATACAACACCAGTCGATAAAGTTTGGAGTTGTCACTTTCAGCCAGACGATCACAAAATCTTATAGACTGTTGAGTTCTAGTAACCTCCCTAATTCAAAAATCCTCTACTAAACATGGCATCGCTGGGACAATGGGAACAAGGCTGTAGTCTTTTCTGAGTTTATAAAAATGGGTCACTTTGCATTAACAAGGACTATACAGAGAGAAAGAATGTGGTTCAGTTGACCAAGAGTAGTGGTGAGTGCAGCTGATAAAACCAAATGAAAATCAACCCTCCATATTTCTTCTATAGACAAGAACAGAACAATCTTAAAAATAAATGCAGAAAAAAAACATTGTTCACAGAAGTAATCACATAAGCAATAAATTGTTACTCAAATTAAATTAATCTACACTACAAATGTATCTATAGGTCCCTGTGATCCCAAGAATTATGCACAGAATATTACAATGTAACCCCATAAAATCCCAGGCTTATTACATACTTAGGCTTATTATTCAGTAACTACAGGGACCTCAATGCGAACTGGTTGAGTTACCCTTAGGTTATAGAAGTGTGTAATAAAACTTTGCGCCCAGTGGTAGTCCCTGGCCATTTAAGAGGTTAATTACAGAGGTTTTTGTATAAAGTGCACATCAGCACATCCAAATTCACATCCAAAGGTTGCAAGTTAAAATCAATGCATGTTGTGCTGTAAAAAAAAGTTATTGCATTAGACACTTGAACACAGTAGGATCTCTGCCCTTCCACTATACTGTGTCATTACACATATGACGAAAAAAATGATATGCTATACAGAAAAACATTTTTGGATTAGAGTTTTTAAAGAACACTTTGTTGTGAAGCATAATCATTTCTTAATGATTCTGCACCAAAACTTTATAAAACAGTTTTACCTGACACCAACAAGTGTTCTTGGTATTGATATATACTGAGGAGTGCTGAAATGGATAAGTGAAGCTGAGGCAAAGATCACTTGGTGAACAAACAATTTTACTTGGTCGACAAACCTTTGTCTCATTATCAATTATGCAAAAGGCAGAGACAATCTCTTCAATAGCAGTTAAGTACAAAATATAATTTTTTTCAGTGTCAGAAAAAGAGCAGAAAACATATTTGCATTTGTTAAAGGCAGAAGTGATGACTGTAAGGCTTTTATTACTAGTCTTCCTAAGAAAACAATAAATCCTCTAATACCAACTCATACAAAGTGAAGCAGCAAGGATCTCAACAAAAACAAAAAGAGAGATCATATCACTCCTGCTTTGAAAGAACTGCACTGGCTATCTGTATCTTTCAAGATAGATTTTAAAATTCTGTTCCTTGTTTTTAAGGCTCTAAACGAACTAGCACCTGCTTGCATGACAGAATTTCTGTCTGTTTATATTCCAAAACATGATCTTAGATCTGCAGATACTGGCCTTCTGCAAATACTTTCTGTTAAATACAGAAAACGTAGGGAGGCCTCTTTCTGTTATCTGTTATCTGTTATTAGCTTTTAAACTGTGGAACTCCATTCCAACATCTATTAGACAATCAAGCTCAGTTTACATGTTAAGGAAGCATTTGAAAACAAATCTCCTTAACTCGGCATTAAAAAATCTTTGGTATTTCTTTTTTAACTTGATCTGTTATTGTTTTGTCTATTATTGTAAAACATTATCACCTGTCTTTAAATCACTTTGAGCTGCCACCAGTATGAAAAGTGCTCTATAAATAAAGATACTACTATTATTATTTATTGTTATTATATTCAACAGAAAATTACACGAAAGTCAACAACACGTATATTGCACTCTTTACTTTTATGCACCTTACTGCCTCTTTAGCTCTTCCATCCTTCCAATCTTAAAATCGAGTTTCAGCTGTGTCCTCCCAACAATAGCTGTTCCCCATGTTGTCACTGGCATAATTAGAATAGAATTAGAATTAGAATTCAGAACCATTAGCCAACTGTGTTTGCACACAGAGGAATTAGACCTCCACATTTAACCCATCCGTGCAGTGAAACACCCACATACATGCACACTAGTGAACACACACACACGAGGGGCAGTGAGCACACTTGCCCAGAGCGGTGGGCAGCCCTGTCCACGGCGCCCAGGGAGCAGTTGGGGGTTAGGTGCCTTGCTCAAGGGCACTTCAGTCACGTACTGTTGGCTCAGGGGATCAAACCGGCGACCTTCCGGTCACAAGGTTGGTTCTCTGGAGATGCTGGGGATTGAACCCAGGACCTCATACATGCAAAGCATGCTTCTACCACTGAACTACATCCCCTTCCCTTCTACATCCCATAATGTTCACCTTCAAAGAAGCACTAATGTTCACACAAGTAACTACTCAAACACACCTTAAACGTGCCTTAAAATTTCTTTCTTGTGTTCTTTCTCATCTCAGATAGTCCTAAGGAAATTAGATATAAAATAATCCAGTGGCATAAGGAAATAGAAAGTCAAAGCAAAATAAGTAAAAACAATAGGCCTCATTCACCAAAGTTTTTTTTCTTAAATTTGTTCTATTTGTTCTTGAGAATGTCCTAAGAAGTCAAAAAAAGTCTACATCAGAATCATGACATATTCTGAAACCGCGGAAATGTCCACACCTTTGTGCTCTTGAGTGTGCATAGATTCTGTTCTTACTTAAGAACAAATGCCAAATAAGAAAACATTGGAGAATGTCAGAATCCTCATGAAAACTGTGTAACAGGGTTTTAAAAAGAAATTTCTTCTTACGAACAGTTGGTGAATGAAGCTCAATGTTTGTATCCATTCTTCGACTGTGAGAAGACAAGCTAACACTAGTCTGAAAGGATGTGTTGTCGTCAAGAAACTGTTACAGTAAAAAGGAAACAGACAAAAAGAAGATAAGAAAATAAGATGATTGCACTAGATCACTGAAACTGAGCATCTGAGATGTGGAGTGGTGTTTTTGGACTGCTGAGTCTAAATTTGTAATTTAGATTACTTGAATCATAAGAAGCAGGAAATGCAATCAACTTATAAGACTGAACTTTGGAGCTGTGTACTTGCAGATTATTTTGAAAACAAGTCTCATGAAAAAATGGAAGAATAACTGAGTAACCTGTGTGAACATAACCAATATTTGCTGAGCACCTTCTTTGACTGTCCATACATAATATTTGAGATCTGGGACTTCAATGTAGCTCTAAAGACCACTTAGTCAAGCAAATGACCGTGTTCGAAATGATAATCTTTATAGAGGGTCAAAAAAAGTTGCTGTAAAATTAATATAGGAATCATGCTTAACCTTTGAGCTATAGCAACTTTTTTGGGAAGATTAATATTGTAATGAGTACCTAAATGCCATGCAAATTTCTGCTAAGAACCTGCTGAAATTAAAAAGCTAGGTGGCAATCTAGAAAATTAGACACATTTTTTACCTGGGTTTCAATTGCACCTTGCCCTCATTCATCTCATATTTAATCTTAATGGCTGGCTGATTACCATACCTGGCCCTGCAGGCAAACATATGTACTGCCTTCTCCACCCACCCCTCCAGCACCGCCCTAAAGTTTCCCCATTCGTACGTAGTCCTCCTCTATGCATATGCAGTGACTTTTGATGAATGTGCTTATAGCCATTCTCCTTTCTATTTTTTTTTCTCTAGAGTACTAGAGAACTAGAGTACTTTTCTCTAGAGTACATTCTCAGCACAACATTATTGAACATTCTGGCCTTTATTGTTTATAAAACGGCAGACAGTGTCCAAAGTCATGTCAAATATGTTGAACAATAATGCTAAACAATAATTTAAGCACCAGGGGGGTAAGTCTATGTTTTAAGTCATTTTTCTCTTTTCTAAAAAACAATGGACAGAAAAGAAAAGAAAAGAAAATAAAAGAAAAGAAGACAAGATAAGTAGACAAATGTAGCTTTTGTCTGTAATTTCTGACCACCACAATGCCACTGAAGAGCCAATTCTGGTTCCACAAAGAACATTACAATGAGATCTGTAAATGTAAAGAACCTTTCAAAAGTTTAAAGAACCTCCATATAATGTAAATGTACATTATGTGAATACCTTAACTTTTAACCTTTAAAAAGTTTCTCTGACTCACAAATCTCTTTTTCAACACAGTTCTTTAGGGAACCAAAAATGCTTTTTCTATGGCATTACTCAAAGAACCTTTTGTGCCACCTTTTATTTTTAAGAGTGCAAGGACTATTGCTATTGCTTGACCCTATGTTGGTCTTATACCATGAAAATCATAGACCTAGTCTTAAGACATCACTGCTTTTAAGATTTTACAACCAAGTTTTGGTTTTCTTTAGCCTTAGTGCAAGTCAGCAACTGTATCCCAAGTCCAATGAGTCTCACGCATTTTCCAAAACTTTTTTCCAGATATTTTCTGACCAACAAATGTGAGTTTTCTAGCTGCCCATCATGCTTTGTATACATCCTCTTAAACTACCTCACTTTTCGAACATGCATTTTTTTCCTGACATTACAACAAAAACTTGCTTTAATCAACAAATGTGCTTTTCTTTCTGTTTTTTTCAGAATTTTCTCAGTGAAGGGGAGAAAGGATAAAATAAAAAGAAGGCTAAAGAGTGAAGACTGCAAGGAAGGAGAAGAAAATAAAAAAGGGGAGACAGTGAGAAAGGAGTGACAAAGTAAGCTTGGTTGCAAGTTGCTGAGAGAATGCCTGGCTGTGTTTTAACATTATTAGACCTTCCTGTTAGTGTTACTGTGTTGTAAAATATTACATCAAGGCCAAGCACAGATCACCCTCTCCCCCTGATGTAATGAAATGTTTCTTTATTAATGTGTGCCTTACACAAATCAATAACAACAATAAATTACCACTGATTGTAATTGAATGTTTTTCTAATTTTACTGTCACTCATGATAATTATTCATGCCCATTACAGCGTTTTAAATTCATTACACTTTTCGCGTCGTTTTCGCTCTTTGAAATGTTACATACATCAGCAGTCAAGCAATTCATTTGGGCTGTGACACGTGCCAAAAAGCACTGCTGGACTCTTAATTTAAGGTAAAATATTGCCCTTTAATACTACTTAAGAATGGACAAGCTTGTTACTTGAGTACACTCAGTGTACTTAATTCCTCCGAGAAAGCCACTGTAGATGATTTAATAACACTCTCATTGCGTTTGCTGCCAAATAAGGGGTGACTTGGCCCTCTGAGTAACAACTACTATTGGTGCAGCACTGTCCATCAATGAGAATTAGTCCAGGAGACTGACAGACAGAGGTTAACCGTTTCAGCCACCTCCACACAAAATGTGTCATTTCATTTTTCATCTTATTCATTTGTGCTGTGGTCAGCCTATACTGTGAGCGTGATAGAGACTTATGATAATGGTAAATATTACATAGGAGATGGCTGTTTTTTCAACGGTTGCTATGTCACAAATAGCTCTCTCTCAAGGTGACCTGATTCCTCGGATAGAGTCGACTTGGTCCTAATCATATGAGTCTATGAAATAAAATGTCAACTAGTGTTATTGATAATAACATCAGCCATGCAAGCAATCCTGTGTGACTCTGGTTGACTGAAGGGTCTGTAAATGTGTTTATCATTGTTGATATAAATTCACTGACCCCAGCTCTGTGAGTAGTTTGTGTGTTTAAGCACAGTTACGCTTTGATAACTAATCCTGCATTTAATTTACGTTTATGGCGAGATTTATAACACAATAATGTCCTCATGGATGTTTCATTTGGAGTGTTTATGGGGGCCCTGACAGATGGTGTCATTCTGCATCGCTCTGCCACTGTCACCTCTTCTCACCAAAGATGGCTGCCCTCAAAAAGAGTTGATTGAGAAACGAAATGAACTGTGAAGTCTCCTTGAATTCCACTTCAAAGTTTCAGCTAAGTGCAGGAAAAAACTCAACTACCATGTTTGACAATTGTTGACTGAAAACGAGCCAAACCTTTGAACACAGTGTAAAAGGCTGGGTGCCTCTTTTTTATACGCACATTTGTTTGTTTGTTGCTGTGCTTATGTGAAAAAAGTGTCACATTTATGAACATTAATTCTGTCTTGTTTAAAAAAAAATACCTCCTCATACAACATGGAGATGTCAATCAAGTTCTTGCACACTGTATATGCTTTCTTAACTTGATAGAACCAGGAGAGAGTCTGGCCCTTGAGACTTCTGTACTCTGCCCACCCAGAAGTAATAGCAAGCAAAACTACACTAGAAATACTCTCCAAACACAGAAGCCACGAGTGAGGGCTCTATCTCTCTCAGTTCTTAGAAGCATGGATCAAAGCTGGAGGGACTCACAGAAGACAGTGGCTAAAGGTGTGGGCACTTGGAAGATAAAGACAGCTTGATTCTTACAAAAAGCACTGCGGCGCTCGATGCCTTGAAGATGCTTTCAAACCTGGCCAGGGAGAACTGCTTCTGAACATGCATGGTGATGGCAAGCGATGAAAACTTCTTGCAAAACCATTTCAGTGAGCACAGGTTTTGCTTTTCATTTCTTTCTCTAAAAAAAAGGGGTTGTATCCCCCAGAGAACGAGCCTGTGACATGAACACACCCCTGCGTCGCAAATGCTGAGGCAAACTCTCTTGTTAAAAGCATCCCTGGTGTGTTAGATATGAGAGAATGAGACGGCAGGCAAGAAAAAGGGGGGGGACTCTCTCATAGTAAGCCATCTGTCTTGTTTGCCAATGTTGTTTTAAGTGTGGACAAGATGGGCTTTAAAAAAGTAGACTAAAGAAGATCAAATGTCAACTGTTGGTTTTTACTTGAACCAATAAACACCTGTCTGCATTTTGGCTCAAGAAAGGAGAATGGACGATAAAGGCTGTGATGTCAAAGAGTAGAGAGACTATGGAAAGAAGAGGGTCATAGGGTACAGCAGTGCCTCTTTCTATTTAGGCAGATATGGGCTTCTTTCTTTGTTTGGCAATGAACTAACCCAAGAAAAAAACTTTCAAGAGCATCACAGTATGCACAAACAATAAATTTGACACCCTGCTTAATTTTTAGCTTAAGCAAGATGCTTTTTCAGAACCTTTGAAAGAGTTATAAAGCAAGCAGCATTTGCAAGATGCAGATAGAAATATAATAAAAATGAGGAGAGGAGCTCTGAAATGTATTGTCCAGTGCAACTAGAGAATACATGGGGAATCTCAGGACAAGGAAAGGTTTTAAATAATAATAGCCTTGCTGTATGTGGATCTCTTTGTTGGTACAAATATAAGCAAACAACTTGGAAGAAATAGTTGTGTTGAAATCCATTGTAATGTACCCTTGTACCCAAAATCCATAATCACTACAAGCCGAATAGGTTGAGTGGTTTTGTAATAACAACATCACTGAGAGACAGGGAACAGGAGATATATATATCTAAAGTTGCTTTGTGACAACACCTGTTTTAAAAAGCGCTATATAAATAAACTTTGACTTTGAGATATATGTGTCAGTGATGAACTTAATGCAATTTTAAGTGTGGCACAAATGTTTATTAAGATATAATGTGTATGTGTTCAATATGTACATATCTGGATCTCACCAAATCTCACTTCACTGGCAGGTTTTTCACTTTTCTCCAATCATGACATTAAATGTAGAAACAGCACTGTTATGATAATATGGCAGTCTACTCAGGGGCGGAGCTATGGTGTCACAGACCTACTCGAATGGGGACAAAAAATTTATTATGCATCATTTTTTATGCTAATGAATTTTTTTTCTGTGAGTGCTATTACTGTATTTGGCCTAGCTTTGCCTTATTTTCCTCAACCTTACAATAACTGCTTAGCAACCATTGTAATCCGCAGTTGTTTCAGTACGTAATCAGCGCCTGTCATGTACATAACTAGCGTTGAGACTCTGAGGTCCTCTAAAGTTTCTGAAGGGTTTTTATTCAGTTAGATTCAGTGTGAAAAAAGCGACATAACTACTTAATCAGCAGTGACTGGTTCTCAGCTGACCTCAAAACTGCTGTGGCTTGGCCATAGACATTACTCCCCACTCAGTTTATCTCTACAAGTCGCTACATTGCCCTGAGTATTGTTGAGTTCTTGAGATGTTCAGGTATGCAGCACACATGGCATGGGCTAACATATAGCATCACAAAAAAAAGTGTAGGTAAAATTGTAAAATCCATCCATCCATCCATCATCTAAACCGCTTATCCTTCTGGGTCGCGGTGGGGTGCTGGAGCCTATCCCAGCTGTCATTGGGCGGAAGGCAGGATACACCCTGGACAGGTCGCCAGTCCATCGCAGGGCTTGTAAAATTGTAAAATGCAAACCCTATATTTAATTTTTTTGT
This sequence comes from Colossoma macropomum, assembly GCF_904425465.1. Lineage (NCBI taxonomy): Eukaryota > Metazoa > Chordata > Actinopteri > Characiformes > Serrasalmidae > Colossoma > Colossoma macropomum. Next base: position 28,253,834 of record NW_023494800.1, read on the forward strand.
TTAGACTGCTCGTAATGTTGCTGGCTAAATCAGCATGCTTTAGTCTAGCTTCAGTAGCTGCTCAGTTTAGGCTACAGCTCTTAGTTACTATGGCCCAAAACTCAGATACTATGGCATCTTTAAACACATTTTAACATTGCATTTAAAGACAATCATCAAAATGTATTTTGTTAATCAGTTACAATTTACTCTTTTTGCAACATGCAGCAAAAACAGAGAACTCACCTTCCTTTTTACTGTATGGAGATTTTTCTGTAGATCAACAATCTGCTGATGTAAGAGACAAACTCTAGTGATAGCATATTTCTAAGTCCTGTGTCCAAGATGGATGTCTGGTAGAATATGAAAGCTGTTCCTCATGCTGCTCCATAGCTAAGTAGCCCTCCCCCAGGACCTGCTGGAAAGGAGACAAAAGGGGTTATCATGAGGATCAGCCTTAGTTTCTAGCTCAATATCACTGTTAATTCCTGTCATTGGTTAGCAACCCCAGGTGTCTACCTTTAGTGAGTTGTTAGTCTCCACATGGTTCTCACATGGTGCTTGAGGAGGATGTGATAATGCTATCCTGTTGAACATTGGGAAGTCCCTTGTTACCAACAGAAGCACAGGCAGATTGAGGATAAGGACAATCATTAGGGGCGATACATACTAAAATTTCTTGAAATACAGTGGTCAAAACTATTATGTCTGTAAAGACAAGTAATAATAAGTTAATAATAAAGACATCACAGCATCACTTTATGTACCACTGACTTCATAATCCAATAAGTAAGAAGTGACCCCATAATCAAGAAATAAGTAAGAAGTGCCACACAAGCAATGCCAAGATCCGGCCATTCCTCTATATAATGCTACTAAGAAACTGTTAAGGGATTCTGATTTGCCCTAGTTTTTGGGGTGGTAAACCCCAAAGCTGGTAGATATCACAATTCCTTTTTACTCTTGAATGGAGAGGCTGATTTAACATGCAGGTCAAAGAAGACATGCCATGAGGATTCCATGAAGTGCTCCTTCCTTTCTGTCTTCTTTTGCAAGATGCCGGTTGCTTTTTGTTGATGAGTGCAAGTCTCAGCTGATCTCATAACCTCTGCTGCAGACTCCTGCTTCAACAACTCACAGCCCCAACCACTGAAGCAAACTGTGGTATAAGAGGCGATGCAGTGCCACACACACACACCACAGAAATAAACCTCCCCATTTTACTCACATTCAAGGGTGACTGTATTTTAAGGATGGTTCTACATGGGTCGGGCCTGATAACACTGGACTTTTTGTGTCCAAGAAATTGAACGTCATTCTTTGACAGGTTGCCAGGAATGTTAATGTTCAGTGTGATTCAGTGCTTTGGATTTTTTTGCAGTAATACATCATGGCTCGCTTGTATCGTGTCCCAGACGAGAATGTTGCCCATAATTACAGACAACAACATTAAGTCCATCTCTGACCTCAGACAGTATGTTGCACTTAAATTGACAATGCCACACAGAAATCATCCATCCATCCATCCATCATCTAAACCGCTTATCCTTCTCGGTCGCGGTGGGGTGCTGAAGCCTATCCCAGCTGTCATTGGGCGGAAGGCAGGATACACCCTGGACAGGTTGCCAGTCCATCGCAGGGCAGACAGACAGACATACACATTCACACACTCATTCACACCTAGGGGCAATTTAGCATGTCCAATTGGCCTGACGGCATGTCTTTGGACTGTGGGAGGAAACCGGAGGAAACCCACACAGAAATCAATTAAAGAATAATCACAAAGGGTGTAAGAAAAGTAATTTCTTTACAGACTCTTTGTTCTTATCAAAATTTGACAAAATCCTATGTTGGCATTGAGCCTAAATCTTGGTTTCTGCCAGCATATCAAGTGTCTGTTCAACTGAGGGAAGAATATGTACTTCTCTCTACACACTGCTCCATTCAGCTTTTGTTAGGTCATACATGCAAAACAGCTTCGTTCTTCTTAGGGACTATCACCAAACACAGCTGTAGTGGCTCCAGAGGTTATAAAATGGCAAAGAACTCCCTATTTTGACAGGAAGGGGCCATCTGACTGACATGCAAAACAACCAACCAAAAAACATTTTTACAGGACATGAAAGGGCAAACAAATTGCCAAAATGTTGGTACAATGAAAACAGAACAGTCTGGAGAAAGTGGTTTTCTCATCAGCAAACACAAAAGGACATCTTGTTTACTTGCTACTAAAACTTGAACTTTTAAAGACAGGATGCTGTAAATGTCAAAACCTAATCCAGTGACTATGGCTTGCTCCAAAATGCTTTTCTCTGCTTGCTAGCAGTGACTATCAAGTGGTGCACATAAGTGTGAATAGCTAATGAAAATGTAACTGGCAAGATTCTGATAGTTCTGGACATGCTAGCACACAATATACAGATGGTGAACAGTAGAGTTTTGATCTGGGCACCGCTCTGCTCAAATTGGCTTTAAAACTGAATCTTTTAAATTTACTTAAGCTTTTATGTAAAGTTGAAGTCATACGTTTACATACATTTACATCCCCTCCACAGATTCCATGTCAATAAACTATAGTTTTAGAAAGTTGTTTAGGATATCTACTTCGTATATGACACAAGCCATTTTTCCAACAAATGTTTACAACCAGATTATTTCACTCATAATTCACTATATCAAAATTCCAGTGGGTCAGAAGTTTACATACATCAAGCTGACTGTGCCTTTAAACAGCTTGGAAAATTCCAAGAAACAATTTCATATCAAGGTCCTCCTTTTCGGAGAAACGTCCTCCAGTTTGATGAAACAAAACAACTGTTGGGCAGAATTCTGTAACAAACTGACTGAATAACATCTCTGATTATATAGTATTATCTCTACGGTGAGATCAAAGACTAAATGTAGTTTTGCATGTGTATTTTTAAGTAAGTAAAAATGCAAACGTGGTAACTGTTTTTTTTCTACAGTCAGACCGCATGATGATCTGAATATAACAGAACAACACAAAGCTTTTTAAACTCTGTCTGAGTGATGCCCTGGTGTCTCTGATGGCTCTTTATTAATGTTATGTGAGGTCTGTTTAGTCTGCGAACAGCGTGCACGCGACAAAAGCACTTCATACCCACACACCAGCAGACTGATCAGATTTGTCCAGTAAACTTGAAAAATGATAGCAAGAGTCCAGAGTGTCCAGAATTTATGGGGAACCCGCATTGGACTAGATTTCCCATATCACAGCTGAATATGGCTGTTTATCTCCAAAACAGCAACGAAACTAAGCTGTATTTCAAATGTGTAAACCACAGGCTATAGGTGACACCTGTTAAGTAAAGTGTGTACTTGCAAAAAAAAAAAAACACTCAATAAATATTAGGTTTAAAAATGAGAAACATACTAAAAGTAATAAGAAAACAGTAAACACAGTACCTGTTGAGCGCCACCCTACAGCTCCCTCATTCTCCTTATGTTAAGTTAAATTTTCGTGCATAAAATTGCACAGAAATGCTGTCGTGTTTTGGAGCTCCACCATGCTTCAGTGTGATTTTGCAGAGCAGCTAGTCCTGACTCCCCTCATCCCCATCTATGGTCAGGAAACAATATCAGAGAACGAGGTAATGCGTATACCCAACAACATACTGGTTCAGGGTTACGTTTTTCCTGTTTTTCAGCTTTTAAAAGCTGGTGGAGCTGCTAAAAGTAATATGAAGCCCAGTAAATGCATTGTTAGCTTGGCGCTATCATATTAGCATTATCATAGCAGATAAAATAAAGGCTAATGTATAAAGTTACTTTTTTTATTAAACACTGCAGTTAAAATGAATGGCTGGTGCACGCTCTTGATTAAATGACAAACATTAACCCTGCAGTCCAGTTAATGGTAAAGTTATCAGAGGGGAAGGTCAGTTTGAAATAGAGTTTACCACACCAGGACAGCTTTAGTAGTGCACACAGGTTTATCAATATCAATAGCAACGATAAGAAAGGCTGCTGGCATTTAATAATGAATATGTAGAGGTACACACTAACTCAGTATTTAGATGTTTAATCATAAGATCACTTAAACGTTCTGTTTTCTCCAATACCTTGGTTAAAAATCTCAAATAAGTCTTAGGATTGGTGGTGGGCACAATCCTGTTGCACCAGTGCAGTACATCCAGGATCATCCTCCCGGGAATAAGTTCTTTGTTGTTGTTGTGTGTGTAACACTGATTTGATGACGGTTTAAATAAAGTCTGTTTTAACTGGGCTTTGTTCTTATTGGTTGAGGTTATGAGCACATAATTTATTTTTACACTGTAACATTATTTAAAAATAAAGTAGCAAAGTAAAAGTATTTCATTCAAAATTAATGATCTTTTATTAGCGGACGCTATTGAGCAGCGACATCGCGGACACTGAGCAGGCACTTTTATTAGCGGCCGCCAACGATCATCCACATCGCAGGCACTTTTATTAGCATGAGCCATTGAGTTGCCACATCACGGCCACTTTCATAAGTGGACGCCATTGAGCAGCCACACCGCGGCCACTTTTATTAGCGGACGCCATTGAGCAGCCACATCGCGGCAACGTTTATAAGTGGACGCCATTGAGCAGCCACATCGCGGCCACTTTTATAAGCGGACGCCATTGATTATCCACATCGCGGCCACTTTTATAAGTGGCTGCCATTGATCATCCACATCGCGGGCACTTCGCAGCCACTTTTATTAGCGGATGCCAATGATCATCGACATCGCAGGCACTTTCATTAGTGGACGCCATTGAGCAGCCACATCGCAGCCACTTTCATTAGCTTTTTTCTATAACTTTTTTACGAATAGGAAAAAAATGTCAAAATTAAATATTAACCCAACACACATCAATTTATCTCGCGTCATTAAAAAGCAGTGTAATTATGTTAGCTGTGTTATTTTGGTTTTGTAAAGAGAATATTTAGCAATGTGGCAATTTAATTTTACTTAGTCCTGTGATGGTTCTTTGGTTGATGGGAAGATTTTTTTTTATTTTTTTGGATTAGCCGAAGTCATTGATCATCCACATCGTGGCCAAGCGGAAGCCACTGATCATCCAGATTGCGGGCACTTTTATAAGCGGCCGCCATTGAGCAGCCACACTGCAGCCACTTTTATTAGTGGACGTCATTGATCATCCAAAACGGACCACTTTTATTAGCGGACGCCATTGATCATCCACATCACGGATGCCAATAATCATCCACATCGTAGGCACTTTTATTAGCAGACGCCATTGAGCAGCCACATCGCGGCCACTTTTATAAGTGGACGCCATTGATCAGCCACATCGCCAATGATCATCCACATCGCAGGCACTTTTATTAGCGGACGCCATTGAGCAGCGACATCGTGGACACTTCGTGGCCACATTTATTAGCGGCCGCCAATGATCATCCACATCGCAGGCACTTTTATTAGCGTAAGCCATTGAGTTGCCACATCGCGGCCACTTTCATAAGTGGACGCCATTGATCATCCACATCGCGGCCACTTTTATTAGCGGACGCCATTGAGCAGCCACATCGCGGCCACGTTTATAAGCGGCCGCCGTTGAGCAGCCACATGGCAGGCACTTTTATAAGCGGACACCATTGATTATCCACATCGCGGCCACTTTTATAAGTGGCTGCCATTGATCATCCACATCACGGGCACTTCGCGGCCACTTTTATAAGCGGCCGCCAATGAGCAGCCACATCGCAGGCACTTTTATTAGCGGACGCCATTGAGCAGCCACATCGCGGCCACTTTTATTAGTGGACGTAATTGATCATCCAAAACGCACCACTTTTATTAGCGGACGCCATTCATGTTCTACATCGCGGACGCCAATGATCATCCATATCGCAGGCACTTTTATTAGCAGATGCTATTGAGCAGCCACATCGCGGCCATTTTACGAGCGGCCGCCACTGATCATCCACAACACCGGCACTTCACGGCCACTTTTATAAGCGGCCGCCAATGATCATCCACATCGCAGCACTTTTATAGGCGGCCGCCATTGAGCAGCCACATCGCGGCCACTTTCATAAGCGGATGCCATTGAGCAGCCACATCGCGGCCACTTTTATAAGCGGACGCCATTGAGCAGCCGCATTGTGGCCACTTTTATAAGCGGCTGTCAATGAGCAGCCACATCGCGGACACTTTTATAAGCGGAGGCCATTGATTATCCACATCGCGGCCATTTTACAAGCGGACGCCACTGATCATCCACATCATGGGCACTTCACGGCCACTTTTATAAGCGGGCGCCAATGATCATCCACATCGCAGGCACTTTTATTAGCAGACGCCATTGAGCTGCCACATCGCGGCCACTTTTATTAGTGGACGTCATTGATCATCCAAAACGCATCACTTTTATTAGCGGACGCCATTGATCTTCTACATCGCGGACGCCAATGATCATCCATATCGCAGGCACTTTTATTAGCGGACGTCATTGAGCTGCCACATCGCGGGCACTTTTATTAGTGGACGCCATTGAGCAGCAACATCGCGGCCACTTTCATAAGTGGACGCCATTGATCATCCACATCGCGGCCACTTATATAAGCGGCCGCCATTGAGCAGCCGCATTCTGGCCACTTTTATAAGCGGCTGCCATTGAGCAGCCACATCGGGACACTTTTATAAGCGGAGGCCATTGATTATCCACATTGCGGCCACTTTGCGGCCACTTTTATAAGCAGCCGCCAATGATCATACGCATTGCGGGCACTTCGCGGCCACTTTTATAGGCGGACGCCATTGATCATCCACATCGCAGCCATTTTACAAGCGGCCACCACTGATCATCCACATCACGGGCACTTCGCGGCCACTTTTATAAGGGGACGCCAATGATCATCCACATCGCAGGCACTTTTATTAGCGGACGCCATTGAGCAGCCACATCGCGGCCACTTTTATAAGTGGCCGCCATTGAGCAGCCACATCGCGGCCAGTTTAATAAGCGGACGCCATCGATCATCCACATGGCGGCCACTTCGCAGGCACTTTTATAAGTGGACGCCATTGAGCAGCCACACCGCGGACACTTTTATAAGCGGCCGCCATTGAGCAGCCACATCGCGGGCACTTCGCGGCCACTTTTATAAGCGGTCGCCATTGATCATCCACATCGCGGGCACTTCGCGGCCACTTTTATAAGCGGATGCCATTGATCATCCACATCGCAGCCATTTTACAAGCGGCCGCCACTGATCATCCACATCACGGGCACTTTGCGGCCACTTTTATAAGTGGCCGCCAATGATTATTGACATCGCAGGCACATCGCAGGCCATTGAGCTGCCACATTGCGGCCACTTTCACTTCGTGGCCCCTTTTATAAGTGGCCGCCAATGATCATCCAAATCGCAGGCACTTTTAATAGCGGACGCCATTGAGCTGCCACATCGCGGCCACTTTTATTAGTGGACGTCATTGATCATCCAAAACGCGCCACTTTTATTAGCGGACGCCATTGATCATCCACATCGCGGACGCCACTGATCATCCACATCGCAGGCACTTTTATTAGCAGGCGCCATTGAGCTGCCACAACGCGGCCACTTTTATTAGTGGACGACATTGAGCAGCCACATCGTGGCCACTTTCATAAGCGTCTGCCATTAATCAGCCACATCGGGACACTTTTATAAGCGGACGCCATTGATTATCCACATTGTGGCCACTTTTATAAGCGTCCGCCATTGATCATCCACATCGCGGGCACTTCGCGGCCACTTTTATAGGCACTAATGATCATCCACATCGCAGGCACTTTCATAAGCGGATGCCATTGAGCAGCCACATCGCGGACACTTTTATTAGCGGACGTCAATGATCATCCAAAACGCGGCCACGTTTATTAGTGGACACCATTAAGCAGCCACATCGCGGCCACTTTTATAAGCGGATGCCGTTGAGCAGCCACATCGCGGCCACTTTCATGAATGGACGCCATTGAGCAGCCACATCGAAGCCACATTTATAAGCGAACGCCATTGATTATCCACATCGTGGCCACTTTTATAAGCGGCCGCAATTGATCATCCACATCGCGGGCACTTCGCGGCCACTTTTATAAGCGGATGCCGTTGAGCAGCCACATCGCGGCCACTTTCATGAATGGACGCCATTGAGCAGCCACATCGAAGCCACATTTATAAGCGAACGCCATTGATTATCCACATCGTGGCCACTTTTATAAGCGGCCGCCAATGATCATCCACATCATGGGCACTTTGCGGCCACTTTTATAAGTGGCCGCCAATGATCATTGACATCGCAGGCACATCGCAGGCCATTGAGCTGCCACATTGCGGCCACTTTCACTTCGTGGCCCCTTTTATAAGTGGCCGCCAATGATCATCCACATCGCAGGCACTTTTAATAGCGGACGCCATTGAGCATGCCACATCGCGGCCACTTTTATTAGTGGACGTCATTGATCATCCAAAACGCGCCACTTTTATTAGCGGACGCCATTGATCATCCACATCGCGGACGCCACTGATCATCCACATCGCAGGCACTTTTATTAGCAGACGCCATTGAGCTGCCACAACGCGGCCACTTTTATTAGTGGACGACATTGAGCAGCCACATTGTGGCCACTTTTATAAGCGTCTGCGATTAAGCAGCCACATCAGGACACTTTTATAAGCGGACGCCATCGATTATCCACATTGCGGCCACTTTTATAAGCGGCCGCCATTGATCATCCACATCGCGGGCACTTCGCGGCCACTTTTATAGGCACTAATGATCATCCACATCGCAGGCACTTTCATAAGCGGATGCCATTGAGCAGCCACATCGCGGCCACTTTCATTTTATTAGCGGCCGCCATTGAGCAGCCACATCGCGGACACTTTTATAAGCGGCCGCCATTGAGCAGCCACATCGCGGACACTTTTATTAGCGGACGTCAATGATCATCCAAAACGCGGCCACGTTTATTAGTGGACACTATTAAGCAGCCACATCGTGGCCACTTTTATAAGCGGATGCCGTTGAGCAGCCACATCGCGGCCACTTTCATGAATGGACGCCATTGAGCAGCCACATCGAAGCCACATTTATAAGCGAACGCCATTGATTATCCACATCGTGGCCACTTTTATAAGCGGCCGCCATTGATCATCCACATCGCGGGCACTTCGCAGCCACATTTATAAGCGGACAACATTGATCTTCCACATCCTGGCCATTTTATAAATGGCCGCCATTGATAATCCACACCGCGGGCACTTCGCGGCCACTTTTATAAGCGGTCTCCATTGATCATCCATATCGCGGCCACTTTAACAAGCGGCCGCCATTGATCATCCACATCGCAGCCACTTCGTGGCTATTTCTATAAGTGGCTGCCATTGAGCAGCCACATCGCGGCCACTTTTATAAGCGGCCGCCATTGAGCAGCCGCATTGTGGCCACTTTGATAAGCGGCTGTCATTGATCATCCACATCGGGGACACTTTTATAAGCGGACGCCATTGATTATCCACATCACGGCCACTTTTATAAGCGGCCGCCACTGATCATCCACATCACGGGCACTTCGTGGCCACTTTTATAAGCGGCCGCCAACGATCATCCACATCGCAGGCACTTTTAAGAGCGGACGCCATTGAGCTGCCACATCGCGGCCACTTTTATTAGCGGACGCCATTGATCATCCACATCGCGGACGCCAATGATCATCCACATCGCAGGCACTTTTATTAGCAGACGCCATTGAGCTACCACAACGCGGGCACTTTTATTAGTGGACGCCATTGAGCAGCCACATCGCGGCCACTTTTATAAGCGGACGCCATTGAGCAGCCACATCACGGGCTCTTTGCGGCCACTTTTATAGGCGGACGCCATTGATCATCCACATCCCGGCCATTTTACAAGCGGCCGCCACTGATCATCCACATCACGGTCACTTTGCGGCCACTAATGATCATCCACATGGCAGGGACTTTTATTAGCGGACGGCATTGAGCTGGCACATCGCGGCCACTTTTATTAGTGGACGCCATTAAGCAGCCACATCGCGGCCACTTTCATAAGCGGATGCCATTGAGCAGCCACATCGCGGCCACTTTTATAAGCGGCCGCCATTGAGCAGCCACATCGCGGCCAGGTTAATAAGCGGACGCCATTGAGCTGCCACATCGCGGCCACGTCGCAGGCACTTTTGTAAGTGGACGCCATAGATCATCCACATCGCGGCCACTTTTATAAGCATCCGCCATTGAGCAGCCACATCACGGACACTTTTATAAGCGGACGCCATTGAGCAGCCACATCGCAGACACTTTTATTAGCGGACGTCAATGATCATCCAAAACGCGGCCACGTTTATTAGTGGACACCATTGAGCAGCCACATCGCGGCCACTTTTATCAGCGGATGCCATTGAGCAGCCACATCGCAGGCACATTTATAAGCGAACGCCATTGATCATCCACATCGCGGGCACTTCGCGGCCACATTTATGAGCGGACGACATTGATCGTCCACATCGTGGCCATTTTATAAGCGGCCGCCATTGATCATCCACATCGTGGGCACTTCGCGGCCACTTTTGTAGGCGGACGCCAATGATCTTCCACATCGCAGGCACTTTTCTTAGCGGACGCCATTGAGCTGCCACATCGCGGCCAGTTTTATTAGTGAATGTCATTGAGCAGCCACATCGCGGCCACTTTTGTAAGCGGCCGCCATTGAGCAGCCACATCACGGCCAGTTTAATAAGCGGACACCATTGATCATCCACATCGCGGCCACTTCGCAGGCACTTTTATAAGTGGACGCCATTGATCATCCACATCGCGGCCATTTTACAAGCGGCCGCCCTTGAGCAGCCACATCGCGGACACTTTCATAAGCGGCCGCCATTGATCATCCACATCGCGGCCACTTCGCAGGCACTTTTATAAGTGGACGCCGTTGATCATCCACATCGCGGCCATTTTACAAGCGGCCGTCATTGAGCAGCCACATCACGGACACTTTCATTAGCGGACGCCATTGATCATCCAAAACGCGGCCACGTTTATAAGCGGCCGCCATTGAGCAGCCACATCGCGGCCACTTTTATAAGCGGATGCCATTGAGCAGCCACATCGCGGCCAGTGTTATGAGCGGCCGCCATTGATCATCTACATCGCGGCCACATCTCGGCCACTTTTATAAGTGGACGCCATTGATCATATACATCGTGGCCACTTTTACAAGCGGCCGCCATTGAGCAGCCACATCGCGGCCACTTTTATTAGCGGACGCCATTGATCATCCACAGCGCGGGCACTCTGCGGCCACATTTATAAGCGGATGCCAATGAGCAGCCACATCGCAGGCACTTCGCGGCCACATTTATGAGCGCACGCCATTGATCGTCCACATCGTGGCCATTTTATAAGCTGCCGCCATTGATCATCCACATCGCGGGCACTTTGCGGCCACTTTTATAAACGGTCGCCATTGATCATCCACATCGCGGCCGCTTCGCAGCCATTCATATAAGCGGCTGCCATTGAGCAGCCACATCGCGGCCACTTTTATAAGCGGATGCCATTGAGCAGCCACATCGCGGCCACTTTCATAAATGGACGCCATTGAGCAGCCACATCGCGGCCACTTTTATAAGCGGCCGCCATTGAGCAGCCACATCGCGGCCAGGTTAATAAGCGGACGCCATTGAGCTGCCACATCGCGGCCACGTCGCAGGCACTTTTGTAAGTGGACGCCATAGATCATCCACATCGCGGCCACTTTTATAAGCATCCGCCATTGAGCAGCCACATCACGGACACTTTTATAAGCGGACGCCATTGAGCAGCCACATCGCAGACACTTTTATTAGCGGACGTCAATGATCATCCAAAACGCGGCCACGTTTATTAGTGGACACCATTGAGCAGCCACATCGCGGCCACTTTTATCAGCGGATGCCATTGAGCAGCCACATCGCAGGCACATTTATAAGCGAACGCCATTGATCATCCACATCGCGGGCACTTCGCGGCCACATTTATGAGCGGACGACATTGATCGTCCACATCGTGGCCATTTTATAAGCGGCCGCCATTGATCATCCACATCGTGGGCACTTCGCGGCCACTTTTATAAGCGGACGCCAATGATCTTCCACATCGCAGGCACTTTTCTTAGCGGACGCCATTGAGCAGCCACATCGCGGCCACTTTTATAAGCGGATGCCATTGAGCAGCCACATCGCGGCCAGTGTTATGAGCGGCCGCCATTGATCATCTACATCGCGGCCACATCTCGGCCACTTTTATAAGTGGACGCCATTGATCATCCACATCGCGGCCATTTTACAAGCGGCCGCCATTGAGCAGCCACATCACGGACACTTTTATTAGCGGACGCCATTGATCATCCAAAACGCGGCCACGTTTATAAGTGGCCGCCATTGAGCAGCCACATCGCGGCCACTTTTATAAGCGGATGCCATTGAGCAGCCACATCGCGGCCAGTGTTATGAGCGGCCGCCATTGATCACCTACATCGCGGCCACATCTCGGCCACTTTTATAAGTGGACGCCATTGATCATATACATCGTGGCCACTTTTATAAGCGGCCGCCATTGAGCAGCCACATCGCGGCCACTTTTATAAGCGGTCGCCATTGATCATCCACAGCGCGGGCACTCTGCGGCCACATTTATAAGCGGATGCCAATGATTATCCACATCGCAGGCACTTCGCGGCCACATTTATGAGCGGACGCCATTGATCGTCCACATCGCGGCCATTTTATAAGCTGCCGCCATTGATCATCCACATCGCGGGCACTTCGCGGCCACTTTTATAAACGGTCGCAATTGATCATACACATCGCGGCCACTTTTATAAGCGGCCGCCATTGAGCAGCCACATCGTGGCCACTTCGTGGCCATTCATATAAGCGGCTGCCATTGAGCAGCCACATCGCAGCCACTTTTATAAGCGGATGCCATTGAGCAGCCACATCGCGGCCACTTTCATAAATGGACGCCATTGAGCAGCCACATCGCGGCCACTTTTATAAGCGGCCGCCATTGATCATCCACATCGTGGGCACTTCGCGGCCACTTTTATAAGCGGACGCCAATGATCTTCCACATCGCAGGAACTTTTCTTAGCGGACGCCATTGAGCTGCCACATCGCGGCCACTTTTATTAGTGCATGTCATTGAGCAGCCACATCGCGGCCACTTTTATAAGCGGTTGCCATTGAGCAGCCACATTGCGGCGACTTTTATAAGCGGCCGCCATTGAGCAGCCACATCGCGGCCAGTTTAATAAGCGGACACCATTGATCATCCACATCGCGGCCACTTCGCAGGCACTTTTATAAGTGGACGCCATTGATCATCCACATCGCGGCCATTTTACAAACGGCCGCCCTTGAGCAGCCACATCGCGGACACTTTTATTAGCGGCCGCCATTGATCATCCAAAACGCGCCACTTTGATTAGCGGACGCCATTGATCATCCACATCGTGGGCACTTCGCGGCCACTTTTATAAGCGCAGGCCAATGATCTTCCACATCGCAGGCACTTTTCTTAGCGGACTCCATTGATCATCCATATCGCGGCCAGTTTTATTAGTGAATGTCATTGAGCAGCCACATCGCGGCCACTTTTATAAGCGGCTGCCATTGAGCAGCCACATCGCGGCCACTTTTATTAGTGGACGCCATTAAGCAGCCACATCGCGGCCACTTTCATAAGCGGATGCCACATCGCGGCCAGTTTAATAAGCGGACGCCATTGATCATCCACATCGCGGCCACGTCGCAGACACTTTTGTAAGTGGACGCCATAGATCATCCACATCGCGGCCACTTTTATAAGCATCCGCCATTGAGCAGCCACATCACGGACACTTTTATAAGCTCCAGCCATTGAGCAGCCACATCGCGGACACTTTTATTAGCAGACGTCAATGATCATCCAAAACGCGGCCACGTTTATTAGTGGACACCATTGAGCAGCCACATCGCGGCCACTTTTATCAGCGGATGCCATTGAGCAGCCACATCGTGGCCACTTTCATGAATGGACACCATTGAGCAGCCACATCGCAGCCACATTTATAATCGAACGCCATTGATCATCCACATCGCGGGCACTTCGCGGCCACATTTATGAGCCGACGCCATTGAGCAGCCACATCGTGGCCATTTTATAAGCGGCCGCCATTGATCATCCACATCGTGGGCACTTCGCGGCCACTTTTATAAGCGGACGCCAATGATCTTCCACATCGCAGGCACTTTTCTTAGCGGACGCCATTGAGCAGCCACATCGCGGCCACGTTTATAAGCGGCTGCCATTGAGCAGCCACATCGCGGACACTTTTATCAGCGGATGCCATTGAGCAGCCACATCGTGGCCACTTTCATGAATGGACACCATTGAGCAGCCACATCGCAGCCACATTTATAATCGAACGCCATTGATCATCCACATCGCGGGCACTTCGCGGCCACATTTATGAGCCGACGCCATTGAGCAGCCACATCGTGGCCATTTTATAAGCGGCCGCCATTGATCATCCACATCGTGGGCACTTCGCGGCCACTTTTATAAGCGGACGCCAATGATCTTCCACATCGCAGGCACTTTTCATGAGCGGACGCCATTGAGCAGCCACATCGCGGCCACGTTTATAAGCGGCTGCCATTGAGCAGCCACATCGCGGCCACTTTTATAAACGGCCGCCATTGAGCAGCCACATCGCGGCCAGTTTCATAAGCGGACACCATTGATCATCCACATCGCGGCCACTTCGCAGGCACTTTTATAAGTGGACGCCATTGATCATCCACATCGCGGCCATTTTACAAGCGGCCGCCCTTGAGCAGCCACATCGCGGACACTTTTATAAGCGGCCGCCATTGATCATCCACATCGCGGCCACTTCGCAGGCACTTTTATAAGCGGCCGCCATTGATCATCCACATCGCGGCCATTTTACAAGCGGCCGCCATTGAGCAGCCACATCACGGACACTTTTATTAGCGGACACCATTGATCATCCAAAACGCGGCCACGTTTATAAGCGGCCGCCATTGAGCAGCCACATCGCGGCCACTTTTATAAGCGGATGCCATTGAGCAGCCACATCGCGGCCAGTGTTATGAGCGGCCGCCATTGATCATCTACATCGCGGCCACATCTCGGCCACTTTTATAAGTGGACGCCATTGATCATCCACATCGCGGCCATTTTACAAGCGGCCGCCCTTGAGCAGCCACATCGCGGACACTTTTATAAGCGGCCGCCATTGATCATCCACATCGCGGCCACTTCGCAGGCACTTTTATAAGCGGCCGCCATTGATCATCCACATCGCGGTCATTTTACAAGCGGCCGCCATTGAGCAGCCACATCACGGACACTTTTATAAGCGGCCGCCATTGAGCAGCCACATCGCGGCCACTTTTATAAGCGGATGCCATTGAGCAGCCACATCGCGGCCAGTGTTATGAGCGGCCGCCATTGATCATCTACATCGCGGCCACATCTCGGCCACTTTTATAAGTGGACGCCATTGATCATATACATCGTGGCCACTTTTATAAGCGGCCGCCATTGAGCAGCCACATCGCGGCCACTTTTATAAGCGGCCGCCATTGATCATCCACAGCGCGGGCACTCTGCGGCCACATTTATAAGCGGATGCCAATGATTATCCACATCGCAGGCACTTCGCGGCCACATTTATGAGCGGACGCCATTGATCGTCCACATCGCGGCCATTTTATAAGCTGCCGCCATTGATCATCCACATCGCGGGCACTTCGCGGCCACTTTTATAAACGGTCGCAATTGATCATACACATCGCGGCCACTTTTATAAGCGGCCGCCATTGAGCAGCCACATCGTGGCCACTTCGTGGCCATTCATATAAGCGGCTGCCATTGAGCAGCCACATCGCAGCCACTTTTATAAGCGGCCGCCATTGATCATCCACATCGTGGGCACTTCGCGGCCACTTTTATAAGCGGACGCCAATGATCTTCCACATCGCAGGAACTTTTCTTAGCGGACGCCATTGAGCTGCCACATCGCGGCCACTTTTATTAGTGCATGTCATTGAGCAGCCACATCGCGGCCACTTTTATAAGCGGTTGCCATTGAGCAGCCACATTGCGGCGACTTTTATGAGCGGCCGCCATTGAGCAGCCACATCGCGGCCAGTTTAATAAGCGGACACCATTGATCATCCACATCGCGGCCACTTCGCAAGCACTTTTATAAGTGGACGCCATTGATCATCCACATCGCGGCCATTTTACAAACGGCCGCCCTTGAGCAGCCACATCGCGGACACTTTTATTAGCGGCCGCCATTGATCATCCAAAACGCGCCACTTTGATTAGCGGACGCCATTGATCATCCACATCGTGGGCACTTCGCGGCCACTTTTATAAGCGCAGGCCAATGATCTTCCACATCGCAGGCACTTTTCTTAGCGGACTCCATTGATCATCCATATCGCGGCCAGTTTTATTAGTGAATGTCATTGAGCAGCCACATCGCGGCCACTTTTATAAGCGGCTGCCATTGAGCAGCCACATCGCGGCCACTTTTATTAGTGGACGCCATTAAGCAGCCACATCGCGGCCACTTTCATAAGCGGATGCCACATCGCGGCCAGTTTAATAAGCGGACGCCATTGATCATCCACATCGCGGCCACGTCGCAGACACTTTTGTAAGTGGACGCCATAGATCATCCACATCGCGGCCACTTTTATAAGCATCCGCCATTGAGCAGCCACATCACGGACACTTTTATAAGCTCCAGCCATTGAGCAGCCACATCGCGGACACTTTTATTAGCAGACGTCAATGATCATCCAAAACGCGGCCACGTTTATTAGTGGACACCATTGAGCAGCCACATCGCGGCCACTTTTATCAGCGGATGCCATTGAGCAGCCACATCGTGGCCACTTTCATGAATGGACACCATTGAGCAGCCACATCGCAGCCACATTTATAATCGAACGCCATTGATCATCCATATCGCGGGCACTTCGCGGCCACATTTATGAGCCGACGCCATTGAGCAGCCACATCGTGGCCATTTTATAAGCGGCCGCCATTGATCATCCACATCGTGGGCACTTCGCGGCCACTTTTATAAGCGGACGCCAATGATCTTCCACATCGCAGGCACTTTTCTTAGCGGACGCCATTGAGCAGCCACATCGCGGCCACGTTTATAAGCGGCTGCCATTGAGCAGCCACATCGCGGACACTTTTATCAGCGGATGCCATTGAGCAGCCACATCGTGGCCACTTTCATGAATGGACACCATTGAGCAGCCACATCGCAGCCACATTTATAATCGAACGCCATTGATCATCCACATCGCGGGCACTTCGCGGCCACATTTATGAGCCGACGCCATTGAGCAGCCACATCGTGGCCATTTTATAAGCGGCCGCCATTGATCATCCACATCGTGGGCACTTCGCGGCCACTTTTATAAGCGGACGCCAATGATCTTCCACATCGCAGGCACTTTTCATGAGCGGACGCCATTGAGCAGCCACATCGCGGCCACGTTTATAAGCGGCTGCCATTGAGCAGCCACATCGCGGCCACTTTTATAAACGGCCGCCATTGAGCAGCCACATCGCGGCCAGTTTCATAAGCGGACACCATTGATCATCCACATCGCGGCCACTTCGCAGGCACTTTTATAAGTGGACGCCATTGATCATCCACATCGCGGCCATTTTACAAGCGGCCGCCCTTGAGCAGCCACATCGCGGACACTTTTATAAGCGGCCGCCATTGATCATCCACATCGCGGCCACTTCGCAGGCACTTTTATAAGCGGCCGCCATTGATCATCCACATCGCGGCCATTTTACAAGCGGCCGCCATTGAGCAGCCACATCACGGACACTTTTATTAGCGGACACCATTGATCATCCAAAACGCGGCCACGTTTATAAGCGGCCGCCATTGAGCAGCCACATCGCGGCCACTTTTATAAGCGGACACCATTGATCATCCACATCGCGGCCACTTCGCAGGCACTTTTATAAGTGGACGCCATTGATCATCTACATCGCGGCCATTTTACAAGCGGCCGCCCTTGAGCAGCCACATCGCGGACACTTTTATAAGCGGCCGCCATTGATCATCCACATCGCGGCCACTTTTATAAGCATCCGCCATTGAGCAGCCACATCACGGACACTTTTATAAGCGGACGCCATTGAGCAGCCACATCGCAGACACTTTTATTAGCGGACGTCAATGATCATCCAAAACGCGGCCACGTTTATTAGTGGACACCATTGAGCAGCCACATCGCGGCCACTTTTATCAGCGGATGCCATTGAGCAGCCACATCGCAGGCACATTTATAAGCGAACGCCATTGATCATCCACATCGCGGGCACTTCGCGGCCACATTTATGAGCGGACGCCATTGATCGTCCACATCGTGGCCATTTTATAAGCGGCCGCCATTGATCATCCACATCGTGGGCACTTCGCGGCCACTTTTGTAGGCGGACGCCAACGATCTTCCACATCGCAGGCACTTTTCTTAGCGGACGCCATTGAGCTGCCACATCGCGGCCAGTTTTATTAGTGAATGTCATTGAGCAGCCACATCGCGGCCACGTTTGTAAGCGGCCGCCATTGAGCAGCCACATCGGGGCCAGTTTAATAAGCGGACGCCATTGATCATCCACATCGCGGCCACTTCGCAGGCACTTTTATAAGTGGACGCCATTGATCATCCACATCGCGGCCATTTTACAAGCGGCCGCCCTTGAGCAGCCACATCGCGGACACTTTCATAAGCGGCCGCCATTGATCATCCACATCGCGGCCACTTCGCAGGCACTTTTATAAGTGGACGCCGTTGATCATCCACATCGCGGCCATTTTACAAGCGGCCGTCATTGAGCAGCCACATCACGGACACTTTCATTAGCGGACACCATTGATCATCCAAAACGCGGCCACGTTTATAAGCGGCCGCCATTGAGCAGCCACATCGCGGCCACTTTTATAAGCGGATGCCATTGAGCAGCCACATCGCGGCCAGTGTTATGAGCGGCCGCCATTGATCATCTACATCGCGGCCACATCTCGGCCACTTTTATAAGTGGACGCCATTGATCATATACATCGTGGCCACTTTTATAAGCGGCCGCCATTGAGCAGCCACATCGCGGCCACTTTTATTAGCGGACGCCATTGATCATCCACAGCGCGGGCACTCTGCGGCCACATTTATAAGCGGATGCCAATGAGCAGCCACATCGCAGGCACTTCGCGGCCACATTTATGAGCGCACGCCATTGATCGTCCACATCGTGGCCATTTTATAAGCTGCCGCCATTGATCATCCACATCGCGGGCACTTTGCGGCCACTTTTATAAACGGTCGCCATTGATCATACACATCGCGGCCACTTTTATAAGCGGCCGCCATTGATCATCCACATCGCGGCCGCTTCGCAGCCATTCCTATAAGCGGCTGCCATTGAGCAGCCACATCGCGGCCACTTTTATAAGCGGATGCCATTGAGCAGCCACATCGCGGCCACTTTCATAAATGGACGCCATTGAGCAGCCACATCGGGGCCACTTTTATAAGCGGCCGCCATTGATCATCCACATCGTGGGCACTTCGCGGCCACTTTTATAAGCGCAGGCCAATGATCTTCCACATCGCAGGCACTTTTCTTAGCGGACTCCATTGATCATCCATATCGCGGCCAGTTTTATTAGTGAATGTCATTGAGCAGCCACATCGCGGCCACTTTTATAAGCGGCTGCCATTGAGCAGCCACATCGCGGCCACTTTTATTAGTGGACGCCATTAAGCAGCCACATCGTGGCCACTTTCATAAGCGGATGCCACATCGCGGCCAGTTTAATAAGCGGACGCCATTGATCATCCACATCGCGGCCACGTCGCAGACACTTTTGTAAGTGGACGCCATAGATCATCCACATCGCGGCCACTTTTATAAGCATCCGCCATTGAGCAGCCACATCACGGACACTTTTATAAGCTCCAGCCATTGAGCAGCCACATCGCGGACACTTTTATTAGCAGACGTCAATGATCATCCAAAACGCGGCCACGTTTATTAGTGGACACCATTGAGCAGCCACATCGCGGCCACTTTTATCAGCGGATGCCATTGAGCAGCCACATCGTGGCCACTTTCATGAATGGACACCATTGAGCAGCCACATCGCAGCCACATTTATAATCGAACGCCATTGATCATCCACATCGCGGGCACTTCGCGGCCACATTTATGAGCCGACGCCATTGAGCAGCCACATCGTGGCCATTTTATAAGCGGCCGCCATTGATCATCCACATCGTGGGCACTTCGCGGCCACTTTTATAAGCGGACGCCAATGATCTTCCACATCGCAGGCACTTTTCTTAGCGGACGCCATTGAGCAGCCACATCGCGGCCACGTTTATAAGCGGCTGCCATTGAGCAGCCACATCGCGGACACTTTTATCAGCGGATGCCATTGAGCAGCCACATCGTGGCCACTTTCATGAATGGACACCATTGAGCAGCCACATCGCAGCCACATTTATAATCGAACGCCATTGATCATCCACATCGCGGGCACTTCGCGGCCACATTTATGAGCCGACGCCATTGAGCAGCCACATCGTGGCCATTTTATAAGCGGCCGCCATTGATCATCCACATCGTGGGCACTTCGCGGCCACTTTTATAAGCGAACGCCAATGATCTTCCACATCGCAGGCACTTTTCATGAGCGGACGCCATTGAGCAGCCACATCGCGGCCACGTTTATAAGCGGCTGCCATTGAGCAGCCACATCGCGGCCACTTTTATAAACGGCCGCCATTGAGCAGCCACATCGCGGCCAGTTTCATAAGCGGACACCATTGATCATCCACATCGCGGCCACTTCGCAGGCACTTTTATAAGTGGACGCCATTGATCATCCACATCGCGGCCATTTTACAAGCGGCCGCCCTTAAGCAGCCACATCGCGGACACTTTTATAAGCGGCCGCCATTGATCATCCACATCGCGGCCACTTCACAGGCACTTTTATAAGCGGCCGCCATTGATCATCCACATCGCGGCCATTTTACAAGCGGCCGCCATTGAGCAGCCACATCACGGACACTTTTATTAGCGGACACCATTGATCATCCAAAACGCGGCCACGTTTATAAGCGGCCGCCATTGAGCAGCCACATCGCGGCCACTTTTATAAGCGGATGCCATTGAGCAGCCACATCGCGCCCAGTGTTATGAGCGGCCGCCATTGATCATCTACATCGCGGCCACATCTCGGCCACTTTTATAAGTGGACGCCATTGATCATCCACATCGCGGCCACTTTTATAAACGGCCGCCATTGAGCAGCCACATCGCGGCCAGTTTCATAAGCGGACACCATTGATCATCCACATCGCGGCCACTTCGCAGGCACTTTTATAAGTGGACGCCATTGATCATCCACATCGCGGCCATTTTACAAGCGGCCGCCCTTGAGCAGCCACATCGCGGACACTTTTATAAGCGGCCGCCATTGATCATCCACATCGCGGCCACTTCGCAGGCACTTTTATAAGCGGACGCCAATGATCTTCCACATCGCAGGCACTTTTCTTAGCGGACGCCATTGAGCAGCCACATCGCGGCCACTTTTATAAGCGCAGGCCAATGATCTTCCACATCGCAGGCACTTTTCTTAGCGGACTCCATTGATCATCCATATCGCGGCCAGTTTTATTAGTGAATGTCATTGAGCAGCCACATCGCGGCCACTTTTATAAGCGGCTGCCATTGAGCAGCCACATCGCGGCCACTTTTATTAGTGGACGCCATTAAGCAGCCACATCGCGGCCACTTTCATAAGCGGATGCCACATCGCGGCCAGTTTAATAAGCGGACGCCATTGATCATCCACATCGCGGCCACGTCGCAGACACTTTTGTAAGTGGACGCCATAGATCATCCACATCGCGGCCACTTTTATAAGCATCCGCCATTGAGCAGCCACATCACGGACACTTTTATAAGCTCCAGCCATTGAGCAGCCACATCGCGGACACTTTTATTAGCGGACGTCAATGATCATCCAAAACGCGGCCACGTTTATTAGTGGACACCATTGAGCAGCCACATCGCGGCCACTTTTATCAGCGGATGCCATTGAGCAGCCACATCGTGGCCACTTTCATGAATGGACACCATTGAGCAGCCACATCGCAGCCACATTTATAATCGAACGCCATTGATCATCCACATCGCGGGCACTTCGCGGCCACATTTATGAGCCGACGCCATTGAGCAGCCACATCGTGGCCATTTTATAAGCGGCCGCCATTGATCATCCACATCGTGGGCACTTCGCAGGCACTTTTATAAGCGGACGCCAATGATCTTCCACATCGCAGGCACTTTTCTTAGCGGACGCCATTGAGCAGCCACATCGCGGCCACGTTTATAAGCGGCTGCCATTGAGCAGCCACATCGCGGACACTTTTATCAGCGGATGCCATTGAGCAGCCACATCGTGGCCACTTTCATGAATGGACACCATTGAGCAGCCACATCGCAGCCACATTTATAATCGAACGCCATTGATCATCCACATCGCGGGCACTTCGCAGGCACTTTTATAAGTGGACGCCATTGATCATCCACATCGCGGCCATTTTACAAACGGCCGCCCTTGAGCAGCCACATCGCGGACACTTTTATTAGCGGCCGCCATTGATCATCCAAAACGCGGCACTTTGATTAGCGGACGCCATTGATCATCCACATCGCGGACGCCAATAATCATCCACATCGCAGGCACTTTTATTAGCAGATGCCATTGAGCTGCCACATCGCGGGCACTTTTATTATTGGATGCCATTGAGCAGCCACATCGCGGCCACTTTCATAAGTGGACGCCATTGAGCAGCCACATCGCGGCCACTTTTATAAGCGGCCGCCATTGAGCAGCCGCATTGTGGCCACGTTTATAAGCGGCCGCCATTGAGCAGCCACATCGCGGCCAGTTTCATAAGCGGAAGCCATTGATCATCCACATCGCGGCCACTTCGCAGGCACTTTGATGAGTGGCCGCCATTGATCATCCACATTGCGGCCATTTTACAAGCGGCCGCCCTTGAGCAGCCACATCGCGGACACTTTTATAAGTGGCCGCCATTGATCATCCAAAACGCGCCACTTTGATTAGCGGACGCCATTGATCATCCACATCGCGGACGCCAATAATCATCCACATCGCAGGCACTTTTATTAGCAGATGCCAATGAGCTGCCACATCGCGGGCACTTTTATTAGTGGATGCCATTGAGCAGCCACATCGCGGCCACTTTCATAAGTGAACGCCATTGAGCAGCCAGATCTCGGCCATTTTTATAAGCGGCCGCCATTGAGCAGCCGCATTGTGGCCACTTTTATAAACGGTCGCCATTGATCATATACATCGTGGCCACTTTTATAAGCGGCCGCCATTGAGCAGCCACATCGCGGCCACTTTTATAAGCGGCCGCCATTGATCATCCACAGCGCGGGCACTCTGCGGCCACATTTATAAGCGGATGCCAATTATCATCCACGTCGCAGGCACTTCGCGGCCACATTTATAAGCGGACGCCATTGATCGGCCATTCATATAAGCGGCTGCCATTGATCATCCACATCGCGGCCACTTTTATAAGTGGACGCCCTTGAGCAGCCACATCGCGGACACTTTTATTAGTGGACGCCATTGATCATCCAAAACGCGGCCACGTTTATAAGCGGCCGCCAATGAGCAGCCACATCGCGGCCGCTTTTATAAGTGGATGCCATTGAGCAGCCACATCGCGGCCAGTGTTATGAGCGGCCGCCATTGATCATCTACGTCGCGGCCACATCTCGGCCACTTTTATAAGTGGACGCCATTGATCATATACATCGTGCCCACTTTTATAAGCGGCCGCCATTGAGCAGCCACATCGCGGGCACTTTTATAAGCGGCCGCCATTGATCATCCACATCGCAGGCACTCCGCGGCCACTTTTATAAGCGGATGCCAATGATCATTCACATCGCAGGCACTTTTATTAGCGGACGCCCTTGAGCTGCCACATCGCGGCCACTTTCATAAGTGGACGCCATTGAGCAGCCACATTGCGGCCACTTTCATTTTATTCGCGGACGCTAATAAATAAGTGGACGTCATTGATCATCCAAAACGCGCCACTTTGATTAGCGGACGCCAATAATCATCCACATCGCAGGCACTTTTATTAGCAGATGCCATTGAGCTGCCACATCGTGGGCACTTTTATTAGTGGATGCCATTGAGCAGCCACATCGCGGCCACTTTCATAAATGGACGCCATTGAGCAGCCACATCGCGGCCACTTTTATAAGCGGCCGCCATTGAGCAGCCGCATTGTGGCCACTTTTATAAGCGGCCGCCATTGAGCAGCCACATCGCGTACACTTTTCTAAGCGGCCGCCATTGAGCAGCCACATCATGGACACTTATATTAGCGTTCGTTAATGATCATCCAAAACGCGGCCACGTTTATTAGTGGACGCCATTGAGCATCCACATCGCGGCCACTTTCATAAATAGACGCCATTGAGAAGCCACATCGCAGCCATTTTACAAGCGGCCGCCACTGATCGTCCACATCACGGTCACTTCGCGGCCACTAATGATTATCCACATCGCAGGGACTTTTATTAGCGGACGCCATTGAGCTGGCACATCGCGGCCACTTTTATTAGTGGACGCCATTAAGCAGCCACATCGCGGCCACTTTCATATGCGGATGCCATTGAGCAGCCACATCGCGGCCACTTTTATAAGCGGCCGCCATTGAGCAGCCACATCGCGGCCAGTTTAATAAGCGGACGCCATTGATCATCCACATCGCGGCCACTTCGCAGGCACTTTTGTAAGTGGACGCCATAGATCATCCACATCGCGGCCACTTTTATAAGCATCCGCCATTGAGCAGCCACATCACGGACACTTTTATAAGCGGCAGCCATTGAGCAGCCACATCGTGGACACTTTTATTAGCGGACGTCAATGATCATCCAAAACATGGCCAAGTTTATTAGTGGACACCATTGAGCAGCCACATCGCGGCCACTTTTATCAGCGGATGCCATTGAGCAGCCACATCGCGGCCACTTTCATGAATGGACACCATTGAGCAGCCACATCGCAGCCACATTTATAAGCGAACGCCATTGATTATCCACATCGCGGCCACTTTTATAAGCGGCCGCCACTGATCATCCACATCGCGGGCACTTCGCGGCCACATTTATGAGCGGACGCCATTGATCGTCCACATCGTGGCCATTTTATAAGCTGCCGCCATTGATCATCCACATCGTGGGCACTTGGCGGCCACTTTTATAAACGGTCGCCATTGATCATACACATCGCGGCCACTTTCATAAGCGGCCGCCGTTGATCATCCACATCGCGGCCACTTCGCGGCCATTTATATAAGCAGCCACCATTGAGCAGCCACATCGCGGGCACTTCGCGGCCCCTTTTATAAGCGGCCGCCAATGATCATCCACATCGCAGGCACTTTTAATAGCGGACGCCATTGAGCTGCCACATCGCGGCCACTTTTATTAGTGGACGTCATTGATCATCCAAAACGCGCCACTTTTATTAGCGGACGCCACTGATCATCCACATCGCGGACGCCACTGATCATCCACATCGCAGGCACTTTTATTAGCAGATGCCATTAAGCAGCCACATCACGGGCACTTTTATTAGTGGACGACATTAAGCGGATGCCATTGAGCAGCCACATCGCGGCCACTTTCATAAGTGGACGCCATTGAGCAGCCACATTTTGGCCACTTTCATTTTATTCGCGGACGCTAATAAATAAGTGGACGTCATTGATCATCCAAAACGCACCACTTTGATTAGCGGACGCTATTGTTCATCCACATCGCGGACGCCAATAATCATCCACATCGCAGGCACTTTTATTAGCAGATGCCATTGAGCTGCCACATCGTGGGCACTTTTATTAGTGGATGCCATTGAGCAGCCACATTGCGACCATTTTCATAAGTGGACGCCATTGAGCAGCCACATCGCGGCCACTTTTATAAGCGGCCGCCATTGAGCAGCCGCATTGTGGCCACTTTTATAAGCGGCCGCCATTGAGCAGCCACATCGCGGCCAGTTTCATAAGCGGAAGCCATTGATCATCCACATCGCGGCCACTTCGCGGGCACTTTTATAAGTGGCCGCCACTGATCATCCACATCGCGTCCACTTTGATAAGCAGCCGGCATTGAGCAGCCACATCGCGTACACTTTTCTAAGCGGCCGCCATTGAGCAGCCACATCACGGACACTTATATTAGCGTTCGTTAATGGTCATCCAAAACGCGGCCACGTTTATTAGTGGACGCCATTGAGCACCCACATCGCGGCCACTTTCATAAATGGACGCCATTGAGAAGCCACATCGCAGCCATTTTACAAGCGGCCGCCACTGATCGTCCACATCACGGTCACTTCGCGGCCACTAATGATCATCCACATGGCAGGGACTTTTATTGGCGGACGCCATTGAGCTGGCACATCGCGGCCACTTTTATCAGTGGACGCCATTAAGCAGCCACATCGCGGCCACTTTCATATGCGGATGCCATTGAGTAGCCACATCGCGGCCACTTTTATAAGTGGCCGCCACTAAGCAGCCACATTGCGGCCAGTTTAATAAGCGGACGCCACTGATCATCCACATCGCGGCCACTTCGCAGGCACTTCTGTAAGTGGACGCCATAGATCATCCACATCGTGGCCACTTTTATAAGCATCCGCCATTGAGCAGCCACATCACGGACACTTTTATAAGCGGCAGCCATTGAGCTGCCACATCGCGGCCACTTTTATCAGCGGATGCCATTGAGCAGCCACATCGCGGCCACTTTCATGAATGGACACCATTGAGCAGCCACATCGCAGCCACATTTATAATCGAACGCCATTGATTATCCACATCGCGGCCACTTTTATAAGCGGCCGCCATTGATTATCCACATCACGGGCACTTCGCGGCCACATTCATGAGCGGACGCCATTGATCGTCCACATCGTGGCCATTTTATAAGCTGCCGCCATTGATCATCCACATCGTGGGCACTTGGCGGCCACTTTTATAAACGGTCGCCATTGATCATACACATCGCGGCCACATTTATAAGCAGCTGCCACTGAGCAGCCACATCGCGGCCACTTTTATAAGCGGCTGCCATTGAGCAGCCACATCGCGGCCACTTTTATCAGCGAATGCCATCGAGCAGCCACATCGCGGCCACTTTCATGAATGGACACCATTGAGCAGCCACATCGCAGCCACTTTTATAAGCGGATGCCATTGAGCAGCCACATGGCGGCCACTTTCATAAGTGGATGCCATTGAGAAGCCAAATCGCGGCCACTTGTATAAGTGGCCGCCATTGATCATCCACATTGCGGCCACTTCGCGGCCCCTTTTAAAAGCGGCCGCCAATGATCATCCACATCGCAGGCACTTTTAATAGCGGACGCCATTGAGCTGCCACATCGCGGCCACTTTTATTAGTGGACGTCATTGATCATCCACAACGCGCCACTTTTATTAGTGGACGCCATTGATCATCCACATCGCGGACGCCACTGATCATCCACATCGCAGGCACTTTTATTAGCAGACGCCATTGAGCAGCCGCATTGTGGCCACTTTTCTAAGCGGCAGCCATTGAGCAGCCACATCACGGACACTTATACTAGCATTCGTTAATGATCATCCAAAACACGGCCACGTTTATTAGTGGACGCCATTGAGCACCCACATCGCGGCCACTTTTATGAGCGGATGCCATTGAGCTGCCACATCGCGGCCACTTTCATAAATGGAGGCCATTGAGAAGCCACATCGCAGCCATTTTACAAGCGGCCGCCACTGATCGTCCACATCACGGTCACTTCGCGGCCACTAATGATTATCCACATGGCAGGGACTTTTATTAGCGGACGCCACTGAGCTGGCACATCGCGGCCACTTTTATTAGTGGACGCCATTAAGCAGCCACATCGCGGCCACTTTCATAGGCGGCCGCCATTGAGCAGCCACATCGCGGCCAGTTTAATAAGCGGACACCATTGATCATCCACATCGCGGCCACTTCGCAGGCACTTTTGTAAGTGGACGCCATAGATCATCCACATCGCGGCCACTTTTATAAGCATCCGCCATTGAGCAGCCACATCACGGACACTTTTATAAGCGGCAGCCATTTAGCAGCCCACATCGCGGACACTTTTATTAGCGGACGTCAATGATCATCCAAAACGCGGCCACGTTTATTAGTGGACACCATTGAGCATCCACATCGTGGCCACTTTTATCAGCGGATGCCATTGAGCAGCCACATCGCGGCCACTTTCATGAATGGACACCATTGAGCAGCCACATCGCAGCCACATTTATAAGCGAACGCCATTGATTATCCACATCGCGGCCACTTTTATAAGCGGCCGCCATTGATCATCCACATCGCGGGCACTTCGCGGCCACATTTATGAGCGGACGCCATTGATCGTCCACATCGTGGCCATTTTATAAGCTGCCGCCATTGATCAGCCACATCGTGGGCACTTGGCGGCCACTTTTATAAATGGTCGCCATTGATCATACACATCGCGGCCACGTTCATAAGCGGCCGCCATTGATCATCCACATCGCGGCCACTTCGCGGCCATTTATATAAGCGGCCGCCAATGATCATCCACATCGCGGGCACTTCGCGGCCCCTTTTATAAGCGGCCGCCAATGATCATCCACATCGCAGGCACTTTTAATAGCGGACGCCATTGAGCTGCCACATCGCGGCCACTTTTATTAGTGGACGTCATTGATCATCCAAAACGCGGCACTTTTATTAGCGGACGCCATTGATCATCCACATCGCGGACGCCACTGATCATCCACATCGCAGGCACTTTTACTAGCAGACGCCATTGAGCAGCCGCATTGTGGCCACTTTTCTAAGCGGCAGCCATTGAGCAGCCACATCACGGACACTTATATTAGCGTTCGTTAATGATCATCCAAAACGCGGCCACGTTTATTAGTGGACGCCATTGAGCACCCACATCGCGGCCACTTTTATGAGCGGATGCCATTGAGCTGCCACATCGCGGCCACTTTCATAAATGGAGGCCATTGAGAAGCCACATCGCAGCCATTTTACAAGCGGCAGCCACTGATCATCCACATCACGGTCACTTCGCGGCCACTAATGATCATCGACATGGCAGGGACTTTTATTAGCGGACGCCATTGAGCTGGCACATCGCGGCCACTTTTATTAGTGGACGCCATTAAGCAGCCACATCGCGGCCACTTTCATAGGCGGATGCCATTGAGCAGCCACATCGCGGCCACTTTTATAAGCGGCCGCCATTGAGCAGCCACATCGCGGCCAGTTTAATAAGCGGACGCCATTGATCATCCACATCGCGGCCACTTCGCAGGCACTTTTGTAAATGGGCGCCATAGATCATCCACATCGCGGCCACTTTTATAAGCATCCGCCATTGAGCAGCCACATCACGGACACTTTTATAAGCGGCAGCCATTTAGCAGCCACATCGCGGACAGTTTTATTAGCGGACGTCAATGATCATCCAAAACGCGGCCACATTTATTAGTGGACACCATTGAGCAGCCACATCGTGGCCACTTTTATCAGCGGATGCCATTAAGCAGCCACATCGCGGCCACTTCCATAGGCGGATGCCATTGAGCAGCCACATCGCGGCCACTTTTATAAGCGGCCGCCATTGAGCAGCCACATCGCGGCCAGTTTAATAAGCGGACGCCATTGATCATCCACATCGCGGCCACTTCGCAGGCACTTTTGTAAGTGGACGCCATAGATCATCCACATCGCGGCCACTTTTATAAGCATCCGCCATTGAGCAGCCACATCACGGACACTTTTATAAGCGGCAGCCATTTAGCAGCCACATCGCGGACACTTTTATTAGCGGACGTCAATGATCATCCAAAACGCGGCCACGTTTATTAGTGGACACCATTGAGCAGCCACATCGTGGCCACTTTTATCAGCGGATGCCATTGAGCAGCCACATCGCAGCCACTGTCATGAATGGACACCATTGAGCAGCCACATCGCAGCCACATTTATAAGCGAACGCCATTGATTATCCACATCGCGGCCACTTTTATAAGCGGCCGCCATTGATCATCCACATCGGGGGCACTTCGCGGCCACATTTATGAGCGGACGGCATTGATCGTCCACATCGTGGCCATTTTATAAGCTGCCGCCATTGATCATCCACATCGTGGGCACTTGGCGGCCACTTTTATAAACGGTCGCCATTGATCATACACATCGCGGCCACTTTTATAAGCGGCCACTAATGATCATCCACATGGCAGGGACTTTTATTAGCGGACGCCATTGAGCTGGCACATCGCGGCCACTTTTATTAGTGGACACCATTAAGCAGCCACATCGCGGCCACTTTCATAGGCGGATGCCATTGAGCAGCCACATCGGGGGCACTTTAATAAGCGGCCGCCATTGAGCAGCCACATCACGGCCAGTTTAATAAGCGGACGCCATTGATCATCCACATCGCGGCCACTTCGCAGGCACTTTTGTAAGTGGACGCCATAGATCATCCACATCGCGGCCACTTTTATAAGCATCCGCCATTGAGCAGCCACATCACGGACACTTTTATAAGCGGCAGCCATTTAGCACCCACATCGCGGACACTTTTATTAGCGGACGTCAATGATCATCCAAAACGCGGCCACGTTTATTAGTGGACACCATTGAGCAGCCACATCGTGGCCACTTTTATCAGCGGATGCCATTGAGCAGCCACATCGCGGCCACTTTCATGAATGGACACCATTGAGCAGCCACATCGCAGCCACATTTATAAGCGAACGCCATTGATTATCCACATCGCGGCCACTTTTATAAGCGGCCGCCATTGATCATCCACATCGGGGGCACTTCGCGGCCACATTTATGAGCGGACGCCATTGATCGTCCACATCGTGGCCATTTTATAAGCTGCCGCCATTGATCATCCACATCGTGGGCACTTGGCGGCCACTTTTATAAACGGTCGCCATTGATCATACACATCGCGGCCACTTTCATAAGCGGCCGCCATTGATCATCCACATCGCGGCCACTTCGCGGCCATTTATACAAGCGGCTGCCATTGAGCAGCCACATCGCGGCCACTTTTATAAGCGGCCGCCATTGATCATCCACATCGCGGCCACTTTTATAAGCGGATGCCATTGAGCAGCCACATGGCGGCCACTTTCATAAGTGGATGCCATTGAGCAGCCACATCGCGGCCACTTGTATAAGCGGCCGCCATTGATCATCCACATCGTGGGCACTTCGCGGCCACTTTTATAAGCGGCCGCCAATGAGCAGCCACATCGCAGGCACTTTTAATAGCGGACGCCATTGAGCTGCCACATCGCGGCCACTTTTATTAGTGGACGTCATTGATCATCCAAAACGCGCCACTTTTATTAGCGGACGCCATTGATCATCCACATCGCGGACGCCACTGATCATCCACATCGCAGGCACTTTTATTAGCAGACGCCATTAAGCAGCCACATCACGGGGACTTTTATTAGTGGACGACATTGAGCAGCCACATGACGGCCACTTTTATAAGCGGCTGCCACTGAGCAGCCACATCGGGACACTTGACTTTTATTAGTGGACGTCATTGATCATCCAAAACACGCCACTTTTATTAGCGGACGCCATTGATCATTCACATTGCGGCCACTTTTATAAGCGGACGCCATTGATCATCCACATCGCGGACACTTCGCGGCCACTTTTATAAGCGGCCGCCAATGATCATCCACATCGCAGGCACTTTTAATAGCGGACGCCATTGAGCTGCCACATCGCGGCCACTTTTATTAGTGGACGTCATTGATCATCCAAAACGCGGACGCCACTGATCATCCACATCGCCGGCACTTTTATTAGCAGACGCCATTGATCATCCACATCGTGGCCACTTCGCAGGCACTTTTATAAGTGGTCCACATCACACACAAAGTCAAGTGATCATCCACATCACGGCCGCTTTGATAAGCAGCCGCCATTGAGCAGCCACATCGCGGACACTTATATTAGCGGCCGCCATTGAGCAGCCACATCGCGGACACTTATATTAGCGTTTGTCAATGATCATCCAAAACGCGGTCACGTTTATTAGTGGACGCCATTGAGCACCCACATCGCGGCCACTTTTATGAGCGGATGCCATTGAGCTGCCACATCGTGGACACTTTCATAAATGGAGGCCAGTGAGCAGCCACATCGCAGCCATTTTACAAGCGGCCGCCACTGATCATCCACATCACTGTCACTTCGCGGCCACTAATGATCACGGTCACATTGCGGCCACTTTTATCAGCGGATGCCATTAAGCAGCCACATCGCGGCCACTTTCATGAATGGACACCATTGATCATCCACATCGCAGGCACTTTTAATAGCGGACGCCATTGAGCTGCCACATCGCGGCCACTTTTATTAGCGGACGTCATTGATCATCCAAAACGTGCCACTTTTATTAGCGGACGCCATTGATCATCCACATCGCGGACGCCACTGATCATCCACATCGCAGGCACTTTTATTAGCAGACGCCATTGAGCAGCCACATCACGGGCACTTTTATTAGTGGACGACATTGAGCAGCCACATCGCGGCCACTTTTATAAGCGGCTGCCATTGAGCAGCCACATCGGGACACTTGACTTTTATTAGTGGACGTCACTGATCATCCAAAACACGCCACTTTTATTAGCGGACGCCATTAATCATCCACATTGCGGCCACTTTTATAAGTGGACGCCATTGATCGTCCACATCACGGTCACTTCGCGGCCACTAATGATCATCCACATGGCAGGGACTTTTATTAGCGGACGCCATTGAGCTGGCACATCGCGGCCACTTTTATTAGTGGACGCCATTAAGCAGCCACATCGCGGCCACTTTCATAGGCGGATGCCATTGAGCAGCCACATCGCGGCCACTTTTATAAGCGGCCGCCATTGAGCAGCCACATCGCGGCCAGTTTAATAAGCGGACGCCATTGATCATCCACATCGCGGCCACTTCGCAGGCACTTTTGTAAGTGGACGCCATAGATCATCCACATCGCGGCCACTTTTATAAGCATCCGCCATTGAGCAGCCACATCACGGACACTTTTATAAGCGGCAGCCATTTAGCACCCACATCGCGGACACTTTTATTAGCGGACGTCAATGATCATCCAAAACGCGGCCACGTTTATTAGTGGACACCATTGAGCAGCCACATCGTGGCCACTTTTATCAGCGGATGCCATTGAGCAGCCACATCGCGGCCACTTTCATGAATGGACACCATTGAGCAGCCACATCGCAGCCACATTTATAAGCGAACGCCATTGATTATCCACATCGCGGCCACTTTTATAAGCGGCCGCCATTGATCATCCACATCAGGGGCACTTCGCGGCCACATTTATGAGCGGACGCCATTGATCGTCCACATCGTGGCCATTTTATAAGCTGCCGCCATTGATCATCCACATCGTGGGCACTTGGCGGCCACTTTTATAAACGGTCGCCATTGATCATACACATCGCGGCCACTTTCATAAGCGGCCGCCATTGATCATCCACATCGCGGCCACTTCGCGGCCATTTATACAAGCGGCTGCCATTGAGCAGCCACATCGCGGCCACTTTTATAAGCGGCCGCCATTGATCATCCACATCGCGGCCACTTTTATAAGCGGATGCCATTGAGCAGCCACATGGCGGCCACTTTCATAAGTGGATGCCATTGAGCAGCCACATCGCGGCCACTTGTATAAGCGGCCGCCATTGATCATCCACATCGTGGGCACTTCGCGGCCACTTTTATAAGCGGCCGCCAATGAGCAGCCACATCGCAGGCACTTTTAATAGCGGACGCCATTGAGCTGCCACATCGCGGCCACTTTTATTAGTGGACGTCATTGATCATCCAAAACGCGCCACTTTTATTAGCGGACGCCATTGATCATCCACATCGCGGACGCCACTGATCATCCACATCGCAGGCACTTTTATTAGCAGACGCCATTAAGCAGCCACATCACGGGGACTTTTATTAGTGGACGACATTGATTAGCCACATGACGGCCACTTTTATAAGCGGCTGCCACTGAGCAGCCACATCGGGACACTTGACTTTTATTAGTGGACGTCATTGATCATCCAAAACACGCCACTTTTATTAGCGGACGCCATTGATCATCCACATTGCGGCCACTTTTATAAGCGGACGCCATTGATCATCCACATCGCGGACACTTCGCGGCCACTTTTATAAGCGGCCGCCAATGATCATCCACATCGCAGGCACTTTTAATAGCGGACGCCATTGAGCTGCCACATCGCGGCCACTTTTATTAGTGGACGTCATTGATCATCCAAAACGCGGACGCCACTGATCATCCACATCGCCGGCACTTTTATTAGCAGACGCCATTGATCATCCACATCGTGGCCACTTCGCAGGCACTTTTATAAGTGGTCCACATCACACACAAAGTCAAGTGATCATCCACATCACGGCCGCTTTGATAAGCAGCCGCCATTGAGCAGCCACATCGCGGACACTTATATTAGCGGCCGCCATTGAGCAGCCACATCGCGGACACTTATATTAGCGTTTGTCAATGATCATCCAAAACGCGGTCACGTTTATTAGTGGACGCCATTGAGCACCCACATCGCGGCCACTTTTATGAGCGGATGCCATTGAGCTGCCACATCGTGGACACTTTCATAAATGGAGGCCAGTGAGCAGCCACATCGCAGCCATTTTACAAGCGGCCGCCACTGATCATCCACATCACTGTCACTTCGCGGCCACTAATGATCACGGTCACATTGCGGCCACTTTTATCAGCGGATGCCATTAAGCAGCCACATCGCGGCCACTTTCATGAATGGACACCAT
Organism: Colossoma macropomum; assembly: GCF_904425465.1. Classification (NCBI taxonomy): domain Eukaryota; kingdom Metazoa; phylum Chordata; class Actinopteri; order Characiformes; family Serrasalmidae; genus Colossoma; species Colossoma macropomum. The sequence continues at coordinate 28,288,989 of NW_023494800.1, forward strand.
TGATCATCCACATCGCAGGCACTTTTAATAGCGGACGCCTTTGAGCTGCCACATCGCGGCCACTTTTATTAGCGGACGTCATTGATCATCCAAAACGTGCCACTTTTATTAGCGGACGCCATTGATCATCCACATCGCGGACGCCACTGATCATCCACATCGCAGGCACTTTTATTAGCAGACGCCATTGAGCAGCCACATCACGGGCACTTTTATTAGTGGACGACATTGAGCAGCCACATCGCGGCCACTTTTATAAGCGGCTGCCATTGAGCAGCCACATCGGGACACTTGACTTTTATTAGTGGACGTCACTGATCATCCAAAACACGCCACTTTTATTAGCGGACGCCATTAATCATCCACATTGCGGCCACTTTTATAAGTGGACGCCATTGATCGTCCACATCACGGTCACTTCGCGGCCACTAATGATCATCCACATGGCAGGGACTTTTATTAGCGGACGCCATTGAGCTGGCACATCGCGGCCACTTTTATTAGTGGACGCCATTAAGCAGCCACATCGCGGCCACTTTCATAGGCGGATGCCATTGAGCAGCCACATCGCGGCCACTTTTATAAGCGGCCGCCATTGAGCAGCCACATCGCGGCCAGTTTAATAAGCGGACGCCATTGATCATCCACATCGCGGCCACTTCGCAGGCACTTTTGTAAGTGGACGCCATAGATCATCCACATCGCGGCCACTTTTATAAGCATCCGCCATTGAGCAGCCACATCACGGACACTTTTATAAGCGGCAGCCATTTAGCACCCACATCGCGGACACTTTTATTAGCGGACGTCAATGATCATCCAAAACGCGGCCACGTTTATTAGTGGACACCATTGAGCAGCCACATCGTGGCCACTTTTATCAGCGGATGCCATTGAGCAGCCACATCGCGGCCACTTTCATGAATGGACACCATTGAGCAGCCACATCGCAGCCACATTTATAAGCGAACGCCATTGATTATCCACATCGCGGCCACTTTTATAAGCGGCCACCATTGATCATCCACATCGCGGGCACTTCGCGGCCACATTTATGAGCGGACGCCATTGATCGTCCACATCGTGGCCATTTTATAAGCTGCCGCCATTGATCATCCACATCGTGGGCACTTGGCGGCCACTTTTATAAACGGTCGCCATTGATCATACACATCGCGGCCACTTTCATAAGCGGCCGCCATTGATCATCCACATCGCGGCCACTTCGCGGCCATTTATACAAGCGGCTGCCATTGAGCAGCCACATCGCGGCCACTTTTATAAGCGGATGCCATTGAGCAGCCACATGGCGGCCACTTTCATAAGTGGATGCCATTGAGCAGCCACATCGCGGCCACTTGTATAAGCGGCCGCCATTGATCATCCACATCGTGGGCACTTCGCGGCCACTTTTATAAGCGGCCGCCAATGAGCAGCCACATCGCAGGCACTTTTAATAGCGGACGCCATTGAGCTGCCACATCGCGGCCACTTTTATTAGTGGACGTCATTGATCATCCAAAACGCGCCACTTTTATTAGTGGACGCCATTGAGCACCCACATCGCGGACGCCACTGATCATCCACATCGCAGGCACTTTTATTAGCAGACGCCATTAAGCAGCCACATCACGGGGACTTTTATTAGTGGACGACATTGATTAGCCACATGACGGCCACTTTTATAAGCGGCTGCCATTGAGCAGCCACATCGGGACACTTGACTTTTATTAGTGGACGTCATTGATCATCCAAAACACGCCACTTTGATAAGCAGCCGCCATTGAGCAGCCACATTGCGGACACTTATATTAGCGTTCGTCAATGATCATCCAAAACGTGGCCACGTTTATTAGTGGACGCCATTGAGCACCCACATCGCGGGCACTTCGCGGCCACTTTTATAAACGGTCGCCATTGATCATACACTTTTAATAGTGGACGCCATTGAGCTGCCACATCGCGGCCACTTTTATTAGTGGACGTCATTGATCATCCAAAACACGCCACGTTTATTAGCGGACGCCATTGATCATCCACATCGCGGATGCCACTGATCATCCACATCGCAGGCACTTTTATTAGCAGACGCCATTGAGCAGCCACATCACGGGCACTTTTATTAGTGGACGACATTGAGCAGCCACATCGCGGCCACTTTTATAAGCGGCTGCCATTGAGCAGCCACATCGCGGCCACTTTTATAAGCGGCCGCCATTGAGCAGCCACATCGCGGCCAGTTTAATAAGCGGACGCCATTGATCATCCACATCGCGGCCATTTTACAAGCGGCCGCCACTGATCATCCACATCACGGGCACTTCGCGGCCACTAACGATCATCCACATCGCAGGAACTTTGATTAGCGGACGCCATTGAGCTGGCACATCGCGGCCACTTTCATAAGCGGATGCCATTGAGCAGCAACATCGCGGCCACTTTTATATGCGGCCGCCATTGAGCAGCCACATCGCGGCCAGTTCAATAAGCGGACGCCATTGATCATCCACATCGCAGACACTTTTATTAGCGGACGTCAATGATCATCCAAAACGCGGCCACGTTTATTAGTGGACACCATTGAGCAGCCACATCACGGCCACTTTCATGAATGGACTCCATTGAGCAGCCACATCGCAGCCACATTTATAAGCGAACGCCATTGATTATCCACATGGCGGCCACTTTTATAATATGATCATCCACATCGCGGGCACTTCGCGGGCACTTTTATAAACGGTCGCCATTGATCACACACATCGCGGCCACTTTTATAAGCGGATGCCATTGAGCAGCCACATCGCGGCCACTTTCATAAGCGGACGCCGTTGAGCAGCCACATCGCGGCCACGTTTATAAGCGGCCGCCATTGATCATCCACATCGTGGGCACTTCGCGGCCACTTTTATAAGCGGACGCCATTGATCATCCACATCGCGGCCATTTTACAAGCGGCCGCCACTGATTATCCACATCACGGGCAGTTCGCGGCCACTTTTATAAGCGGCTGCCATTGATCATCCACATCGCGGCCACTTTCATGAATGGACTCCATTGAGCAGCCACATCGCAGCCACATTTATAAGCGAACGCCATTGATTATCCACATCGCGGCCACATTTATAATATGATCATCCACATCGCGGGCACTTCGCGGCCACTTTCATAAGCGGACGCCATTGAGCAGCCACATCGCGGCCACTTTTATAAGCGGCCGCCATTGATCATCCACATCGTGGGCACTTCGCGGCCACTTTTATAAGCAGACGCCATTGATCATCCACATCGCGGCCATTTTACAAGCGGCCGCCACTGATCATCCACATCACGGGCACTTCGCGGCCACTTTTATAAGCGGCCGCCAATGATCTTTCACATCGCAGGCACTTTTATTAGCGCACGCCATTGAGCTGCCACATCGCGGCCAATTTTATTAGTGAATGTCATTGAGTTTAATAAGCGGACGCCATTGATCATCCACATCGCGGCCACTTCGCAGGCACTTTTATAAGTGGACGCCATTGATCATCCACATCGCGGCCATTTTACAAGCGGCCGCCGATCAGCAGCCACATCGTGGACACTTTTATAAGCGGACGCCATTGATCATCCAAAACGCGGCCACGTTTATAATCGTCCGCCTTTGAGCAGCCACATCGCGGCCACTTTTATAAGCGGATGCCATTGAGCAGCCACATCGCGCCCAGTGTTATGAGCAGCCGCCATTGATCATCTACATCGCGGCCACATCTCGACCACTTTGATAAGTGGACGCCATTGATCATATACATCGTGGCCACTTTTATAAGCGGCCGCCATTGAGCAGCCACATCGCGGCCACTTTAATAAGCGGCCGCCATTGATCATGCACATCGCGGGCACTCCGCGGCCACTTTTATAAGCGGATGCCATTGATCATCCACATCGCAGGCACTTTTATTAGCGGACGCCCTTGAGCTGCCACATCGCAGCCACTTTTATAAGTGGATGCCACTGAGCAGCCACATCGCGTCCACTTTCATGAGTGGACGCCATTGAGCAGCCACATCGCGGCCACTTTCATTTTATTAGCGGACGCCATTCAGCTGCCACATCGCGGCCACTTTTATTAGTGGACGTCATTGATCATCCAAAACGCACCACTTTGATTAGCGGACGCCATTGATCATCCACATCGCGGACGCCAATAATCATCCACATCGCAGGCACTTTTATTAGCAGATGCCATTGAGCTGCCACATCACGGGCACTTTTATTAGCGGATGCCATTGAGCAGCCACATCGCGGCCACTTCCATAAGTGGACGCCATTGAGCAGCCACATCGCGGACACTTTTATAAGCGGACGCCATTGATCATCCAAAACGCGGCCACGTTTATAATCGTCCGCCTTTGAGCAGCCACATCGCGGCCACTTTTATAAGCGGATGCCATTGAGCAGCCACATCGCGCCCAATGTTATGAGCAGCCGCCATTGATCATCTACATCGCGGTCACATCTCGACCACTTTGATAAGTGGACGCCATTGATCATATACATCGTGGCCACTTTTATAAGCGGCCGCCATTGAGCAGCCACATCGCGGCCACTTTAATAAGCGGCCGCCATTGATCATCCACATCGCGGGGACTCCGCCACCACTTTTATAAGCGGATGCAAATGATCATCCACATCGCAGGCACTTTTATTAGCGGACGCCCTTGAGCTGCCACATCGCAGCCACTTTTATAAGTGGATGCCATTGAGCAGCCACATCGCGGCCACTTTCATGAGTGGACGCCATTGAGCAGCCGCATCGCGTCCACTTTCATTTTATTAGCGGACGCCATTGAGCTGCCACATCGCGGCCACTTTTATTAGTGGACGTCATTGATCATCCAAAACGCACCACTTTCATTAGCGGACGCCATTGATCATCCACATAGTGGACGCCAATAATCATCCACATCGCAGGCACTTTTATTAGCAGATGCCATTGAGCTGCCACATCGCGGGCACTTTTATTAGTGGATGCCATTGAGCAGCCACATCGCGGCCACTTTCATAAGTGGACGCCATTGAGCAGCCACATCGCGGCCACTTTTATAAGCGGCCGCCATTGAGCAGCCGCATTGTGGCCACTTTTATAAGCGGCCGCCATTGAGCAGCCACATCGCGGCCAGTTTAATAAGCGGAAGCCATTGATCATCCACATCGCGGCCACTTCGCAGGCACTTTTATAAGTGGCCGCCATTGATCATCCACATCGCGGCCACTTTTATAAGCAGCCGCCATTGAGCAGCCACATCGCGGCCACTTTTATGAGCGGATGCCATTGAGCTGCCACATCGCGGCCACTTTCCTAAATGGAGGCCATTGAGCAGCCACATCGCAGCCACATTTATAAGCGGACGGCATTGATTATCCACATCGCGGCCACTTTCATAAGCGGCCGCCATTGATCATCCACCTTCCTGGCCATTTTATAAGCGGCCGCTATTGATCATCCACATCGCGGGCACTTCGCGGCCACTTTTGTAAGCGGCCGCCATTGATCATCCACATTGCGGCCACTTCGCGGCCATTTTTCACGTCGCGGCCACTTTTATGAGCGGATGCCATTGATCATCCACATCACGGGCACTTCGCGGCTACTTTTATAAGCGGCCGCCAATGATCATCCACATCGCACGCACTTTTATTAGCAGATGCCATTGAGCAGCCACATCGCGGCCAATTTTATTAGTGGCCGTCATTGAGCAGCCACATCGCGGCCACTTTCATAAGCAGATGCCATTGAGCAGCCACATCGCGGCCACTTTTATAAGCGGCCGCCATTGAGCAGCCACATTGAGGCAAGTTTAATAAGCGGACGCCATTGAGCAGCCACATCGCGGCCACTTTCATTAGTGGACGTCATTGATCATCCAAAACGCACCACTTTCATTAGCGGACGCCATTGATCATCCACATAGTGGACGCCAATAATCATCCACATCGCAGGCACTTTTATTAGCAGATGCCATTGAGCTGCCACATCGCGGGCACTTTTATTAGTGGATGCCATTGAGCAGCCACATCGCGGCCACTTTTATAAGCGGCCGCCATTGATCATCCACATCGCGGGCGGGCACTTCGCGGCCACATTTATAAGCGGATGCCATTGATCTTCCACCTTCCTGGCCATTTTATAAGCGGCCGCTATTGATCATCCACATCGCGGGCACTTCGCGGCCACTTTTATAAGCGGTCGCCATTGATCATCCACATCGCGGCCACTTTTATAAGCGGCCGCCATTGATCATCCACATTGCGGCCACTTCCCGGCCATTTTTCACGTCGCGGCCACTTTTATAAGCGGATGCCATTGATCATCCACATCACGGGCACTTCGCGGCTACTTTTATAAGCGGCCGCCAATGATCATCCACATCGCACGCACTTTTATTAGCAGATGCCATTGAGCAGCCACATCGCGGCCAATTTTATTAGTGGCCATCATTGAGCAGCCACATCGCGGCCACTTTCATAAGCAGATGCCATTGAGCAGCCACATCGCGGCCACTTTTATAAGCGGCCGCCATTGAGCAGCCACATTGAGGCAAGTTTAATAAGCGGACGCCATTGAGCAGCCACATCGCGGACACTTTCATTAGTGGACGTCATTGATCATCCAAAACGCACCACTTTCATTAGCGGACGCCATTGATCATCCACATAGTGGACGCCAATAATCATCCACATCGCAGGCACTTTTATTAGCAGATGCCATTGAGCTGCCACATCGCGGGCACTTTTATTAGTGGATGCCATTGAGCAGCCATTGATCATCCACATCGCGGGCACTTCGCGGCCACTTTTATAAGCGGCCGCCAATGATCATCCACATCGCAGGCACTTTTAATAGCGGACGCCATTGAGCTGCCACATCGCGGCCACTTTTATTAGCGGACGTCATTGATCATCCACATCGCGGACGACACTGATCATCCACATCGCAGGCACTTTTATTAGCAGACGCCATTGAGCTGCCACAACGCGGGCACTTTTATTAGCGGACGACATTGAGCAGCCACATCGCGGCCACTTTTATAAGCGGCTGCCATTGAGCAGCCACATCGGGACACTTTTATAAGCGGACGCCATTGATTATCCACATTGCGGCCACTTTTATAAGCGGCCGCCATTGATCATCCACATCACGGGCACTTCGCGGCCACTTTTATAAGCAGATGCCATTGAGCAGCCACATCACGGCCACTTTCATAAGTGGACGCCCTTGAGCAGCCACGTCGCGGCCACTTTTATAATTGGCCACCGTTGAGCAGCCACATCGCGGCCACTTTTATAAGCGGATGCCATTAAGCAGCCACATTGCGGCCACTTTCATAAATGGACGCCCTTGAGCAGCCACATCCCAGACACTTTCATAAGCGGCTGCCATTGAGCAGCCACATCGCGGCCACTTTTATAAGCCGATGCCATTGTGCAGCCACATCGCAGACACTTTCATAAGTGGCCGCCATTGAGCAGCCACATCGCGGCCACTTTTATAAGCAGCCGCCGTTGATCTTCCACATCACGGCCACTTTCATTAGCGGACGTCATTGATCATGCACATTGCTGCCACTTTCATTACCGGACGCCATTGATCATCCACATCGCGGCTACTTCGTGGCCACTTTTATTAGCGGACGCCATTGATTATCCACATCGCGGCTACTTCGCGGCCACTTTTATTAGCGGATGCCATTGATCATCCACATTGCGGCCACTTTTATTTAGCGGACGTCATTGATCATCCACATCACGGCCACTTTTATTAGTGGACGCCATTGATCATCCGCATCGCGGCCACTTTTATTAGCGAACGCCATTGAGCAGCCACATCGCGGCCACTTTTATTAGCTTTTTTCTACAACTTTTTAACGAATAGGTAAAAAAATGTCAAAAGTAAATATTAACCCATCACACGTCAATTAATCTCACCTTATTAAAACGCAGTGCAATTATGTTAGCTGTGTTATTTTGGTTTTGTAAAGAGAATATTTAGCAATGTGGCATTTTAATTTTACTTAGTCTTGTCATGGTTGTTTGGTTGATGGGAAGATTTTTTTTTATTTTTTTGGATTTTTTTCCCTTTTTCCATCGTCTCATCAGTGAATTATCCAGTACTATTAATATATATTTTTTTGAAGTGCTTCTGCTTTTTTCAGGTGCATTTGTTCTGTCCTGTTCACAGAACTGCTCTGCCACCTGAGAAGTTTGGTAGATTGGTGTGTAAAGAAATGTTGAATTTGCGTTGTAGTTCTTAAAAATTAAATTTTAGATGAAATAATAAATATTAACTACATACAAGTGTATTGAGTAATTGACAAATTAATAAATCCAAAGATTTAAACAAGAAAAAAAGTAAAAGAAATTAAAAAGTAAAAAAAAATAGATAGAATAAACATGAGGTCTTAATAATGTTAATGTTCATGTTTTATTAATTTTAATAAATGTAGTAAATAATTTTCACCAAATTATTACCAAAACAATTACAGCAAAAGAAGAAAGAAAGTAGTAAAGGAAATTCCAAAAACTTGGACTCTTATTTTATAAGACAGGGACTGCAAGCATCTAAAAGGTGAAATGTTCCTTACACGATTAAATACTTATTCTTGTAATTTCTACAACAAAACTGAATTCTTTCTATATTATTTCCATACACATTTTAAGTTTGTCCTTTATTATTATTTAAATACAAAATACCCATTGATTCGCAATAAGCCTACAAAACAGACTATCAATGTTTAATTATCCTTGCTTGTCAAGTTTAACAAAATGTGTTGTCTAGTTCAGCTTATTTTAATTAGAGTGTGAGTAGTGTTAAACAGAAACAGACATTAGCCTATCAGGGAGTTACAGCAATATTAAGATTTGTCTCCCATAAGGAGAAAATATATATATTTCAAATATATTTCTGAAATATATATTTGCAATATATGAACATGGCCAAAACATATTTCTTAAATCTATATTTAAAATGCATTTATTTGTATGTAATTATATTTTTCAATTGTATGTAATTGTATGTACAAATTCACTTCAAAAGGCAGCCGTTAATAAAAGTGGCCGCAATGTGGCCGCGATGTGGATGATCAATGGCGTCCGCTTGGCGTCACCCATTAAGCGAGGCATACATTGTGATTTTAGGCCGATTTCGTCAGTGTGAGCAGTGTGAGAGGGGAAATGTGTGTGATTAACTGCCCAAACGAGCTTCGACTGAGCAGTCGGACAACTGGATGGATTTCTGACATGTCAGAAATTTTGGTCACTTGTCTCACAGTCTGACTAGCCTCAAAAACTGTTTTCTCAAAGTCACACCCAAAACCACACACAATCACAACCACTGCTCCTACACAGAGTCAAACAAGTCAACATTTGCAGCATGTCTATATATGCCGACTTTGCTTCGTTTGACTTGTTGAATTGCAAGGTATGAATAAATATTTATTTCTTCACATTCATAATAAATATTTATTTATTTATTTAGTGATTTGTGAGTCTTCATAGAACTGTCTGTAGAACGCCTGTTCTTTAGCTTCAGCGCACAATGTGGCACAAGTTTGTCAATGGCTGAATCTCGAACAGTCCCCTACTTCCTATGTAGTGCACTAAGTTCTGGCTTCTACACCAAAATAGTGCACTGTTTGCCCAGTATAGAATTGTGCACGCATGGCTGAATCCCAAAAGGCTGTTTATTAGACATGTATGGGTGCAGGAGCAACTTTTTTAACCTTTTCAGACCCTGCATCCATTGCAATGGACATCATGTGTTTTCTTCTTTTTTTATGTTTTGCTGCACATAACACTAATTGTGACCTGTTGTCTATCAGAATAGACGTTTACCAGCCAATCAAACAGCAGCTTAGCCCCACGCACTGCACTGGAAAAAGAAATCAGCACGCTGAAGTAAGGCATGGCAGCGCTCCAGCCAAGGAGGCAGAGTAAGGGCTCATTTTAACTAATTTTATCCTATTTAGAACACTTTTTCATTATATTATGAGTTTATTTTACTGTTTAGGGATGGATTGTGAAATAAAACATTAGATATCACTAAAAATAACAGTGTTAAACTGTTACAGTGGACAGTGGGTCTTGATGTATATTGTTCAGGCTAGTTTTTAGTGCTGCTGCTAAAATTTTACTCTGCAATCACAGTGTATATAGACAAATAATGCATTAAATGCAGTGTATGGTAAGATGAAAAATATTTTTTCTACAGAGTACACAGCATTTGATGTGCTTCAGTTAACTGACAGTGGAAAAATCTCAGAAATCAAAGCTTGGCTAGTGATGATGAGAATGAAGATGTAGACAGTGAAAGACCCTCAAGAGTGGGTGAGTGTAACTATCTGTGAAAGTTTATAAAGTCCATAAAAAAATCTGTATATATTCGAGGAGTTAAGGAACCACTGATGGGGCATGAAATTGTTATTGAAATATTGCCAGAATAAATGCAGTTATGTCACTAATGCAGTGGAAAAAATTAGTTTAAAGTTTGTACACTGACAATGTTTTTCAGCTTATGTGACATTTACAGTTCTAAATATGAGAAGTTGACCTTGTGAGAATCTTGCGTTAACTTTTGCATTAAATTTTAATTATTTTTGTTACGTGGCCACGATATGGCCAACCCTGTGACTGTTACTTCCAAAGATCTCAAATTTATGTTCATCAGTTAATAAAACACTCCACTAGTTAAAAATTTCTCTTATTATTATTAATACTTCTCAGAAATATTAATGGATGTTTTCACTGGAAATTAAATAAATCAAAATCAATGAATCCCAAATTTACCCACAAAATGCAATAATTACAAAAGGACTTCTGTGTCTGATTTTGATTTTTTTTTCCCACCATATAAAGGTGTTGTATTATTGTTCAAAATTAACTAGTAAAAATAATACCACTTTACATAATTAAAGTTCTAACATAACGTTTTCAAACGAAATAAAAGCAAACTTAATTTACCTCAGAATGGGTGTGATGCAGTAACATGCGATGAGATATTTCCAGCAGACTGTCATCAAATGAACAAATAAACCGTTTAGAAGAAATGTAGTGGCATTCTGTGACTAGACAAATAACCATAGGATCAGTCAGATAATTAAAAAAAAAAAAGCATATTCATGATACAAACGTGCACAATTCGTTTTGGTCGTTTTAAGCCTCCTCGTCGTGTACACGTCACCATATGTTATGTCACATGACGGTTGTAGATTCAAGATGGCTGCCGACAACCTCCCATCCGAATTTGATGTTGTCATACTCGGTACAGGTAAGAAGATTCTACCACGAATATATTGGTCGTTGTGTTTGTCCATAAACATATATGTATGAGTCCAGGGAAATACAGGGGCAGCCATGAACAGAAATCGTATGCTGTGAGCATGGACAGAAGCAGCTGCTGCAAGCTAGCGTTGTTCAGCAAGCTAATGACTAACGATGTTGTAGAATATCACAAACGTTAATCTTTAGGTCATTTAAAAAGATATGCAACTATTGCATCTCTGACATCTGTAGCTAATATTAAAACGATATCGGACAAAGGTTACGTTGTCTACTTTGTAAACAAATCGAAGAATTACGCATTATGTCAAGTTGGCTAACGTTAGCTGGTTTCTCCTAGTACGTGTTCATCTTGCTTTTTAGATAACTAGCTAGGTTAGCCACCTTAGGTAGATGGACAGGTGGATAGATAGACAGACAGACAGACAGACAGACTTGCATGTCTCCATTATTAGCGTTTCTGTGGCATTCTTGTCCCAATGTGCGTGATTCCACAGCGTTTTGTTACCTATCCATTTCACGAATGCAGCCAATAAATTAGATCCACTCGGGCATGTAATAAATAGCCTAACCTTGAAATAATAGTGTACGTCCTGAATTATGAAGCTTAGGTATTTTGGGCCGAATATGTTTCATAGTGTTTATTGTATGTCACAGAATTACATTTATGGTGTGTTCTGTGCTTCTTTGTCATCTTTGTGTTTCTATCTACTCAACGTCTCTAGTGCTTTTCTGTCTGTAGCCTGAATTTGCAGTTACATGGTCATAGGTCCCAATGATCAACAACTGCCTCCATATGTGTTTGTCTATATTTTTAACTTTATGACTTAGATGCTTGCTAGCCAGTTGTTGTCATCATTTTAATAAGTATCATGATTAAAGAGGCAAGCCTCAAAGAATGAGACTTTTCCATAAATCATAAAAAAAAAAAATATAGCCTGTATCTTTGTTTTCACAGTGGTTAAATATTGCCATTTATTGAGCTTACTTTAAAACTGATTTTGTTACTTTAGAAATCACCCTCATGAGTACAATTTACTAGTATTCTGGTTCTCTATACTAGCCATACAGTCTTTGAGTATTTCTGGATTTTGCAGTCGTTTTCCTGTATATTTTTATGGTACAATTTATTAATAATGAAACAAGAGGGCAGAGGATATTATATCTGCACACTTACATGAGTTTTGGGTTCAGTTCAGCCTTTTTAGCAAACTTAGACATTGTTGCTCCAGCCCAACTGTGTAAAGATTGCCTATCTTTGGGTCATAACTAAGCTTGTTTTTTTAATTAATTAATTTGTTTTTGCTCTTGGTAGCTTCCAAATATTAGGTTAATTATTCAGTTGCAGTGCTGTCCAGCCATTGGTTTAGTTCACAACTTTAACTCATCTTGACCAGATCCAGTTTAATTTAGTTTTCACTGCCTAAGAGCATAGCCTACTTTGTACGTATTTTCAAAGCCATATTCCACATGAACCAGTCTCTGAATCACATAGTAGTATAGTATTAAAGTACATACGATAGTCATAAAGAAAAGACAAGTGACATTGACTTTGCTTCTATGACCTGTTTCACCACTTTGTTTTGGATGTAGCCTAAAATGTAGGTTATTATGCTCCCTCTTTATAAGATGTGTCCACCAAAGTAGTGGGGCCCTTCTGATGTTGCTGTCCTCATTTTTTGTAGTGTCCTGATTCGAGGCACATGGGTACACTCATATGCAGGCCAGTTCCTGAGGACAGTACTGGAGTCGGAAAGAGATAAAGCTGCTTCTTAGTGCTGAATGCCTTGTTTTTTTGCTATAGTGTGGAGGATGGGAGAGAAAAGAGGGGAAAAAAGGAAACCTACTGCTATCGCTAAGAGCGACATCCTCGTGTTGTGATTGATGGTGCGCAATTGAATATCTGTGGCCCACTTCTGGTTCCTCTCATGCAAAACCACCAGAGCCAGCTGGTCCCTAGGCTGCTAGTGACACAGGGACATGTGCAACCTGGGCTATTTCTGCTCAGACACTGTTCCGTGTCAAGGTTGCTCAGACAAGCGTGTTTGTCCCACGTTCCCCAGTTGCCCCTGCCTCTTTTTTGCTGCTGCATACCGGTGCAAATGAGACTATGGACAGGGAGCAGTTGTTAATCAATATGGTGCTGCACTGATGACATCTGGTAGACCCTTTAATGGCATGAAAGGCTGTGTTCCTGTTGGTTGCGCCCTGTCGGTTGCTGTACATGCCCACATCTGACCTGAGAATCTCAAGGGTGTTGATGCGCACAGACTAAGGATCTAAGACTGTTTCTGTGAATGCCTTGATTTCTAGGAAGCCCACAGAGGAAATAACACTAAATACTGAATTTTGGATCTTTAGATTTGGAACATTTTTAGTGAGACACTGAGATAATTAATGAGTGATTGTCTCTGTTTACACTTGGCATTGACATCCAGTCACTAAGATCTGATCGTGATGATCAGATCTTCATCCAATCCAGGCAGAGCACAGAACAGGTCTCCTTTCAAATCTCACTGCAGCCAGGTGTGATGGGATTTTTGTATGGTGTTCTTCACAGGTGCTGAGCAGCATTCCACTTTTGCATTTTTAAGCCTAGCTTTAAGTACATAAGGCTAAAATAACTTGTTACATGAGAGAAGCAGGAACAGTATAGAAAGTCGTGAATGAAAATCCCATGATCCCGGACTGTGCGTATTCACATTTTAGGGATGCACAATGATATCGGAACCATATTGGTATCAGCAGATACTTGCTTAAAAATATAGACGTCCAGGAGATGTTTAAGTTTGATGGATATTTTGAACAGATATTTGGAGATTATTGACAGATATTTGAGATTTACAGTTTTCGAGAAGAGCAGAATGTTAAGGTGACACTGGGCTACTGTGCTAAAATGTCTGCATTTTGTTCATTTTACTGCATTTGAAACTGTACAGAAATAAATGTTGTAGTTATATTATGCCAATAAAGGTGAATGTTGTCTTAATTTCTATGTTTTATAAATGTTTGTTTATCAGCATCGGCATCGGCAGGCATGTACATGAAAAATAATGAATATCACCACCAGACCACCGTTCCCATTAGTAAATGTGGTTTGACATTTGTACCAAGAAAGGTGTCAAACCTAAGTCTTTAAGTTAAATAAACTAATGTTAATCATTTATTTACACCTAAAGTAGAGTTGCTAGCTTAGTCACATCAAAGCTTATTTCACCTCATGCCTTTTAGATTGAGATTGTGAAGAGCTAATTAACTGATATAAAACATGAAAACTTTAAGTTGAACATTTAGGAGTGGAATGTAAAATGAACTTGAGCTTCTTTTTTATTGCTGTTTTTCTACAATGCTTCCTATGTGCTATAGCTGTGCTTTGTACCTGTCCTTTAATATAAGAATGTATAATGATAGAAGAAAATTTGCGTATTTCAGATCTAATGAAAATCTAACTTGATTTACTATTTGAAAACTTGTGACTCATGAATTTTTGAGAATCCCTGGTTTAGATTATGCACAGATCCAAACACAGTGCATGCTTGACTACCTTGAGCTCTGGACAGCTCGATCTTAGAATATAGTGGTCACCAACCCTGAGTTGAGTCTAGTTGAAACCACAATCTTTCACATCTGCTCAAGCTTATGAAGAAGTTAATAAGTCCTTGATTGGCTGGATTAGATGTATCAGTATTAGGTGAGCATGTTGCAGGTTGGAACTAAACTGCAGAAAAGTCTTCAGGAAGAGGGTTGGTGACCACTGTCCTAACACATTCCAATTAAAAACGTGGTTATAATTGTCTTTTAAATGCATTTATGAACAGCATCCAGGACAGGAGGCCCTTTAATGCCAAGCACAACCAGGGCCAGAAAAAGTGTTTTTCAGAATTGTATGTATATGACATTTATTTTGTGTGTAGCTTGAAGGAACCTGGAGCCCATTTGGGTCTCTTGGACCAAAGGCTTTCATCAAAACACAGCTGCTCAGTGTTAAAAACCTGCTTAATGTCTCCACATTCAGAAATCCTGAGGCAAACCAAACCCATTTAAACATATGTTGTACATTTGCCTAAGGGCTACCAGTCGGTTGTTGATAGGCTACATTATGTAATCGAATAGACTGGAAATGAATGAGACTATGTTGGATAGGTAACAATTAGTCAAGGTTTCTGTAACCAAGTTTTTCTGAGATGAATGCTCCCCCACAGCACTGCCTGTGTGTTTAATTGTGGAAGAGTTTGTGTTTGGGCAGATCGCAAGCCAAATGTTTCAGTTAATAGTCACTTTTTGGCCAAGGTGGCACTGCATCTGAATGTGCTGCTTTCGATCAGTTGCCCTACCTACAATTTGTGATAGTGCTCTTTTTTTAAAGAATTATTGCCACTCACTATGTTTAAATAATGTATGTTTAAAACAGAAGTATTTAACTCTGTTTGTGGGTGTTTCCTGCAGATACAACTATATAACACCTTCATCAGATTTTCTAGATTGAGCTTGGTATTTTTAAGGACCTACTGATGTGGAAGAGAGGGGTTCTCAGACCGGTTCTCAGGGTCTCCTAAATAGTCCACAGTTGAAATTGAGCAAAAATGTAGATTGTTTAAATATGCATCAATACCGATGCTGGTATTGGACTGATACCATGCTCATTTACTCGTACTCATACTCATAAAAATCACCAATGCCAACATCCAATACCTGCTGATACCATGTGACGTAAGTGTACACTACCGCACTAAAGAACAAATGACAGAAGCTTACCTTAAATGAGGCAAGTGAAGCCTGCAGTTCTTTAGATGTTAATCTGGGTTCTTTTGGACCTACTGGATGAGTCGTCGATGCACTCTTGGTGATAATGCGGATATTAGTGACTTTCACGTAACACAACTCCAGTTTTACACAAATATAGGTCATAGCTCAACGTTGTTGAGTTATATTGCTTGTTTATAACCCCATGCCTTTTGTGGCTGAACCTGGTAAATTCACTGTCTGAAGGAGCGATGGAGTATATAGAAGTTTCATGCAACAGAACCTGTTTGGAGTGGGAAGCTGTTACTGGCCAGCTGTTGATTTGCTTGACACAGCCGTGACTAGGACGCACAATTAGAGTTTCTCATGAAGAGAGCTGTATTCTCCCTTACTGCTAATAGAGCTGCAGTGGCGAAAACAAGCCAGCCGTTTCACTAGGCCATGCTCTGCAGTCAGGTTAATGTAACTATTCATCTTGGACAGACCTCTAGCGCCTGTGGCTTGAATAGCCTCTATTAGCGATCATATGATTATGGAATATAGTCATATATAGGCTGCTCTTTGCCGTGCTCTTTTTAAGGTGACTTATTTCTAATAGTCCTTGGAGCTTTAGAGCGTTGCTTGCTTGATAGCTTGCAAACCGGCACACTCTCTGAACAGTGCAGATAGTGAAGGCTTTACATGCATTTGTTCAAGATAAACCAGGATGTTGACCTGTATGTGTCTAGATAACTTTTAGAATTTGTTAAGCAGGTGTAACTTGGATTGAGCTCTGAAATGTTGCTGAATCTATTCTGCTCTTCTTGATCGTGATTTCATTTGAGGATCTTCTACAGCTGACCTCTGCCACCCACAAATCTGAGGAAAGGAATTGAAGAGACTGCTGACTGTGTGTGAGAGGGAGATGGATAGGGGGACGGCTGACAAAAAGAGGAGGAGTGTGAGGGAAGTGGCTTCCCATGCTTCTCTCTCTCTCTTTCTCCCTTTCTCTCTTTCAGCACTGACTATAAATAAAACACAAAATGACTTTTAGGTGCAGAGATAGAATCCATTTTGGAATGTTCTCTGAAATGAGGAGTGATTTATGATTTCATACAATTCCTGCTGAAAGCATTTCGGGCTTTGCTCAGTCATCAAAGTCCTGCTGGCCCCA